>NC_079195.1:198813919-199125585 GCF_029499605.1 Hyla sarda
GTGCAGTTAATTACATAATTGCTTAATCTAATAATGAACATACAGTACATAAATAAATATATACAAAATGTACATACATAAACATAAATGTGATTTTATACCAACAGACAACATGTACGTATTATATTAAAGTGCAATAGTGATCTCATATTAACCCCGTGTGTTTAGGTTGTGTTTCTCTTAGGTGTGTATAACTGTGCCGTTGTGTTCCATAATCTCTCCCCCAGGAATTCAGGGTGAGGGACCAATAATGGTTTTATCCCCCCCACCCATGCCGGCCGCCACCGCAACTACTTTCAATAAGGACTGTCACTCACTCGGTATAGAAGAAATATACCTCCTTCGGCAGGAGCTGATGCCTGCGGCCTGCACGTTTTAATTCATTACTTGGCCTTTAAGACAGTGTGGAATTCTGGGGGATGAGGTGATGTGCCTGTGCGCAGCTACGTTACTACAGCGTAGCTCTATTTGTCGCAGTTGTAAAAGAGCCTGCTGAAGAGAAGGTCTCCTGCAAGGTAAGCTCCAGCTTAATCTATGGTTGCAATTATATTTCCTATTAGTAAAGCTGAATGATGATTCCTGTGAGAAATAATAGGAATCAGCATTCAGCTTTCCTACTAGGAAAGATGAGTGATGATTCCAGTGAGAAATATAATTGCAGTCATATTTTTTTCACCCAGCTTTCCTAGACTTCAAAACAGCAAAGTTTGCCTACTTTTGTGTTACCACATATGTAGGCAAACTTTGCTGTTTTGAAGTCTAGGAAAGCTGGGTGAAAAAAAGATGGCTGCAATTAGATTTCTCACTCAGCTTTCCTATGGCTGTAATTATATTTGTGAAATTATATTTATATTTAGGTGTTACCACATATCTATGCACACTTTGCTGTTTTGAAGTCTAGGAAAGCTGGATGGCTGCAATTATATTTCTCACAGGAATAATCACTCAGCTTTCTTAGAAGGAAAGCTGACTGATGATTCCTGTGAGAAATATAATTTCTCACAGGAATCTGTAGCAATCCACTTACCTACCTATCTAGCTAACAACCAACCTAACTTTGGACATACCTAGCTACCTACGTAGCCAGCAACCTACACATGTAGCTAACTACCTACGTCATCTACCTAGCTAACAACCTACCTACTTTCTGATGTATTTACCTACTGGGGGAGATCTACAGTGGGGGATAGGCCTACTTAATGGGGGACCTACTATCCTAATTATGGGAGGGCAGTGCACTGGAACAATGCAGAGTCTAACATGTTTTTCCTACAGATGCTAAAGAGATGGTTTTTGGCTGGAAGAAGTTGATCCAGATGCAGAAGAAAAGGAAAGAGGACATTGCTGATCAGAAATGACCGTACCTGTGAGTTTCTAGAAGTAACTATAATCACTTACAGTGTATGGTATACAGATCCTGTGTACAGCTGGTATCTACCTTTACAGGTCCTGTATACAATCACTTATATGGTATTCAGGTCCTGCAACAAAGTCCAAAACCACAGCACCAACACTGTAATTTCATATTTCCTGGCCTGAGCTGTGATTGGCCAAGACCGACCAGCCAATCACAGCACAGGCAGGAATATATGAAATTACAGTGTAGTTTCATATATCTGGGAGATGGCCGGCTCCGCTCCTCGGCTACCCTCAACTACCAGCCGTTGCAACTACAACTCCCAGCAATTCCTCACTGAAAGGGCATGCTGGGAGTTGTAGTCCTGTAACAGCTGAGGTAGCCGGAGGGTGGGAGATGTGGAAAGCGAAGGGGGGGGGGGGGGGGGGCGCGTCGGGGGACATGAGCGGAGAGGGGGGGGGAGATGAGGGACCAGGACAGCGGAGAAATACTAAACTACACTGTAATTTCATAGTTCCTGGGCACTGCCGTGATTGGCTGAGACCAACCGGCCAATCACGGCACAGCCTGGGAAATATGAAATTACAGTGTGGTTCTATATTCCTGGGAGCCTACCGGCTCCGCAACCCGGCCACCCGCCTGCAACTACCACCAGCCCCCTAGCCATTGCGACTACAATTCCCAGCATGTCCTCACTGTTAGAGCTGGGGTTGTAGTCTTGCAACAGCTAGCGGGCAGGTTGTAGGTGCGGGCAGGTGGCCGGTGAGTGGCTGATGCCTCCAGCTGTTGCTAAACTACAACTCCCATGACATGTAGTTTAGAAACAGCGAGACTCAAATTATTGTTAAATTACAAGTTATATCTTTCCCAGACAGCCAAAGGCTGTATGGAAAATATGGGCGTTGTGGTTTAGCAACAGCTGGAGGCTCCCTGCTTGGAAATGCTGGTTTATGAGCATTTTCCCTAAAGGAGGGCAACATAAATGTACTAACCAATTTTTTATGTTTTATTTCTTCTCATTTCAGACCCGTGTATGCAGAGGACTTCTTCAGAATTGATGGACTATGTCGATGACCAGCATTTTTTATTGTTTAAGGGCTTGTCAAGGAGTGTTTTTTGGAATAAAAGTTTTTAAAAGTTTTTTTTTTAATTTACTTTACAAGCTTAGTAGTGGAAGCGGTCTGATAGTCCTTTACTAAGTCAGGGATTAGCGTTAGCCACAAAAACAGCTAGCGCTAACCCCCAATTACTACCCCTGTACCCACTGCCACAGGGATGCCGGGAAGGGGTAATACCAACAGGCTGGGAGCATCAAAAATGGCACTCCTGGGCCTAGGCTGGGGAGGGCCAGTAATAATGCACTTGGCCCACCCTGGTAACGTCAGGCTGTTGTTGCTTGGTTGGTATTTGGCTGAGAATAAAAATAGGGGGAACCCTATGCGTTTTATTATTATGCAAAATATGTGTAGCCAGATACCAACCAAGCTGCAACTGCCTAAAAAATTAAAAACCCTGTGTCCTTAAGGGGTTTTATATATATATATATATATATATATATATATATATTTGATGCAGATAAGGTCAGGCTGCTCACCACTCTTGCGTTTGCTGCACTATCTCGTGCTGCGGACACCGGTACCGCTCCCGGCTTAGTAGAACTCTCACAGAAAAGAAAACGTCCGGCACTCGAGAAGATGCAGGTAAAACTTGTCAATAGCTTTATTCACACGCTTAGGCAGGACAAAATCTGACGCGTTTCGCACCCTCAGGTGCTTAATCGTAGATAGACATACATTCAATAATGCAGGTTAAAATACACATGAGTTTGGTCACATGACCACATGGATCTTAATTAAAAACAGTTGGTTACAAAACATGGCATTGGGAATCATGATCACATTTAATCGTTCAAAGAGAGTTCACACCAGGATGCAATCAATGCGGCTTTCACATTTTAAGTAAAATTTCAAACTTGAATGGTCCAAAGACTAATCTACCAATACTACCGATATTCATATTTATTTAGGGGTGCATATTTAACCGCAATAAGCAATTTAAACTATATCTACACATCAAAAAATCCGAGATATTTTTATATATAAATCGATAACCGCATGGTGTGTATCACTCCATGTGAACAACCCCCTATAATTTGCGACAATTCAAGATTTATCGTATGTACCGATATTCATATTGGTTTAGAGATACATATTTACCGAAATAAGCACTTTGAACTATATCTAAACATCAAAATCCGAGATATTTGTATATATAAATCGATAACCGCATGATATGCATCACGTCGTGTGAACATCCCCCTATAATTTACAACAATTCAAAATTTATTATATATGCACAGGAAACGAAGAATGAATATTAATCCGGGGACTAGACTTACGTGATTAATGATAAATTGTATACATCCCCCATATTTACTTATTCAATTTATGTACACGTTAACATTAAATCCAATCTTTTATTTAATCCTTGCGGGAATCTTGTTCCTAAGAGGAACATCCAATGTGCCTCTCTATTGTATAATTTCTTTCTGAGGTCGCCTCCCCTAGGTCCTAAGGTGACTTTTTCTACTCCCAATACTCGTAAATGGGTAGTGTCTCCTGAATGGGACTCTCTAAAGTGACGTGATAGCATGGACATGTTTGCCAAACTACTTTTAGCATCCGTAATATGTTTCCTAAACCTCACTTTTAATGAATTCCCCGAGCATCCTACATATTGCAAGTTACACGCAATGCATGTGGCTACATATATGATGGATTTAGTATTACAATTGATGTATTGATGTATATTGTATGTTCTATTTGTTGTGCAAGACGTTACAGTATTTGTATTCACCATATGTGTACATGTGATGCATCTGGTATGACCACATTTGCGATTACCTATATTCCTCAACCAGTCCCGATCCTTTACACTTTCCTTTTGACTAATAAATAGACTGGGTGAGACCCTGGTTCCAATAGTGAGGCCTCTCCTGGACACAATAGAAATACCTTCTGATAATAAGTCTCTTAATATTGGGTCTGTTTCTAATACCGGGATATATCTATTTATTATTTTCTTAATTTGTCCAAATTGAGTACTATATGAGGTCACGAAAAATGGTGGTCTATCTTTACTCGAATTTACATTTTCATTTGTATTTATGGCTGATATGTCTCCAACCTTATGTGAGTCTCTTCTATTCTGATGCCTGCTGGAATAGGATACTAGTTCCTCACGTCCCCGTCCTTCTATTCTTGTTTCTGCTTTTTTTAATATTTTTTCACTATAACCCCTCTGTTCCAATCTAGTATGAAGTTCCTCTGCTGCAATTTTAAATTGTATCTCACTAGAGCAATTACGTTTTATTCTACATAATTCGCCATAGGGAATATTATCCAGGACATGTCGTGGATGGCAGGAAGAGGCTAGCAGAATGGAGTTAGAGGCTGTATCTTTTCTATAGGGGCGAATTTCTATGCCATCACTCCCACTAATCAACGAAATGTCCAAAAAATTAATTGTATTTTTATCGAAATGTGAGGTAAACCCCAAATTTAGGTTGTTATTTCCAATATACTTGACAAATTCTGAAAATAGTGTTTCTGTACCCCTCCAAATTATCAATAAATCGTCTATGTAGCGACTGATCCAGTGTATATTATCATAATATGGGTTTTTGTCACTGAAAATAAAAAGTTGCTCCCAGTGAAACATGTAGATATTTGCAAAAGACGGGGAATATTTGGCACCCATTGATGCTCCCCTGGTCTGCAGGTAAAAACCACCATCGAACACGAAGTAGTTGTGTTTGAGCAAAAACTCCGTGGCGATGGTGATGAATTCCCGCAGACCAGGGGAGTATGTGCTGAACTTTTCCATATGAATGGACAGGGCCTCGAGGCCTTTAGACCAGGGAATGCATGGATATAAGCCTATAACATCACACGTTGCCCATGACAACTGCTCATCCCACACGATTTTTTCTAAGATATTAATCACATGCTTAGTGTCTTGTGTGAATGTGGGGGTGATTTTAGTCAGGGGTTGGAGATGGTGATCCACCCATTCTCCAAGGCGTTCACCCAGCGACCCAATGCCAGCAACTATTGGTCGAAGGGGAGGTGGAAATACGCCTTTATGTACCTTGGGGAGTGAGTGGAACACTGGAGTAACTGGATTCTCTACAAATAGATATTCTTCCAGTTTTTTGTTAATTGCCCCCAGTGCTACACCCTCTTCCAATATTTTCTTAAGTTCCATTTGGTACATTTTAGTAGGGTCATTTCTTAATTTACAGTAAGTAGATGTGTCTAATAACATATCCTCATTAAGTTGTTTGTATAACCCTGAATCCAGAACAATAATATTTCCACCTTTATCAGCATTACGAATTACGATAGATTTATTCTCAGATAATTCCTTCAATGCTATACGTTCATTTTTATTTAAATTGTCATAAGCATTATTCCGAGACACCTGTTCATTGAGTTTCACTAGGTCTCGCTCGACCAACTCCTGGAATCTATCCAGCGCCTCCGAACGGGAGGCAACAGGATAGAAACCAGGGTTGGCCGAGCGGTAGTTATTGTTCCTACTATCATCGACAACTGCATTTTCTTTCTGCAAGCAGGTAAGCTGTAATAATACATTTTGATCCTTGAAATTAGTAACATTAACATTAATTTCATCACCAACGTTCGCTACTGATCCTCCCACAACTACACCTGAGGATTCTCCCTCCTCATGACTCATAACCCCCTTGTGAAAATGTCTTTTGAGAGTGAGTCCTCTTGCCAATTTATTAACATCTAATATGGTATTAAAAAGTTCAAACTTACTTGTCGGCACAAAATTCAGTCCTTTACCAAGTACAGTAATTTGGTCAGCAGATAAGATGCATGCAGATAAGTTCATTACCGGATTTATCTCGGAACCAGTAGCGAGCGCAGGGGATATCTTCTTTCTTCTATGTTTGCGTCCAGCTCTCCTTGTTTTTGACCCTTTAGGCTGTCGGTCTGGCCCAGACGGTTTTTTGGAACAGCTCCAAGTTCTTTGGATGGTGCGGCGATCGATGTTAATTTCTTTTTCTGTTGTTGTACTGATGAGTATTGTGCACCTGTGTTTTCCTCTTGGGAACTTTCAGGGTCTGAAAAGCTCACTTTCCTTGCAGATCTGGACCTTGGATGATTTCTGCGTTTGGATCTGGATCGTGGTGTGCGTAAAATGGAGCGCGGTGTGTCTGGATTGTCCCCTTTATTAAGATGCCACGAGAACACTTGATCTTTGTTGTAATCCAAAATATCTCTTTGGAATTTACTTTTTTTAATGTCCATTATGGAGTTTTCCACACTGTCCAGTTTCTCCAATGCTGCTTGTTCCATACTGGCAAAATCCTTGTGCTCTTTGTACATAGCCAGCTGGGTCCTAAGGCCCTCCATTTCTTGCTGCATACTGGCTAGTTCCAGGGATTCCTCCTCCACAATATATGTCATAAGTTTGGCTGAACATTCCAGCAATGCGGAGTCCCATTTGGTAATGAATCCCTGTGAGTATGTTTTTATGGGTCTTTTTTTCAGTCCCCTTGGCACAATGTTCTTTTCTAAATATGTAGTGAGAGTTTTATTATCCCACCAAGTCTTCGTCTCCTTGATCATGAGATTCTCCAACTGTCTTGTAATAGCAAGCATGTCAGGGGGAACCACATTAACCGTGGTTGTAACAAAATCATTGAATACTGTTTGAGCTTTCGCATCTCTGCTCGGACCATATTTGTCCATATTACTCACATCAGCGGTTACAGGTTCCCCCAGTCCTAGCCTTGGCGTTTCCAAATTAGATTCAGCCATGTTAATCCACGCGGTGGGAGCACTCCAATGCGGGAACTGTTTGATGCAGATAAGGTCAGGCTGCTCACCACTCTTGCGTTTGCTGCACTATCTCGTGCTGCGGACACCGGTACCGCTCCCGGCTTAGTAGAACTCTCACAGAAAAGAAAACGTCCGGCACTCGAGAAGATGCAGGTAAAACTTGTCAATGGCTTTATTCACACGCTTAGGCAGGACAAAATCTGACGCGTTTCGCACCCTCAGGTGCTTAATCGTAGATAGACATACATTCAATAATGCAGGTTAAAATACACATGAGTTTGGTCACATGACCACATGGATCTTAATTAAAAACAGTTGGTTACAAAACATGGCATTGGGAATCATGATCACATTTAATCGTTCAAAGAGAGTTCACACCAGGATGCAATCAATGCGGCTTTCACATTTTAAGTAAAATTTAAAACTTGAATGGTCCAAAGACTAATCTACCAATACTACCGATATTCATATTTATTTAGGGGTGCATATTTAACCGCAATAAGCAATTTAAACTATATCTACACATCAAAAAATCCGAGATATTTTTATATATAAATCGATAACCGCATGGTGTGTATCACTCCATGTGAACAACCCCCTATAATTTGCGACAATTCAAGATTTATCGTATGTACCGATATTCATATTGGTTTAGAGATACATATTTACCGAAATAAGCACTTTGAACTATATCTAAACATCAAAATCCGAGATATATATATACTAGCTGATCCTAATCCTTGTTGTGAAGGAAAATCAACAGAGGAAGCTTTTGACTTCATATCCCGTCCAAATATATTGTTGTCATATCCCAACCCCATATCTCGTTCTCTCATCCTGACTAGTGTTGAGCGGCATAGGCCATATTCGAATTCGCAAATATTCGCGAATATATGGACGAATATTCGTCATATATTCGCGAATATTCGCATATTCGTTATATTCCCGTTTTATTTTCGCATATGCGAATAATCCACGTTTGCGAAAATTAACATATGTGAAAATTAGCATATACAAAATTAACATACACGAAAATTCGCATATACGAAAATTAGCGAATATGCGATATTCGCGAATAATATTCGAATTGCGAATATTCGTGAGCAACACTAATCCTGACCTCCTATCCCGACCTCCTATCCCGACCTCCTATCCTGTCCTTCTATCCAGTCCTCCTATCCCGTCCTCCTATCCCATCCTCCTATCTCAACCTCCTGTTCTGACTTCCTATCCCATTCTCCTATCCATCCTCCTATCTCGACCTCCTATCCCGACTTCCTATTCGGTCCTCCTATCCCGTCCTCATATATCGACCTCCTATCTCGACCTCCTATCCCGACCTCCTATCCCATCCTTCTATCCCGTCCTCCTATTCCGTCCTCCTATCCCGTCCTCCTATTGCGTCCTCCTATCTCGACCTCCTATCCCGACCTCCTATCCCGACCTCCTATCTTGACCTCCTATCCCACCCTCCTATCTTGACCTCCTATCCCAACCTCCTATCCTGACCTCCTATCCCGTCCTCCTATCCCGACCTCATATCTCGACCTCCTATCTCGACCTCCTATCCCGACCTCCTATCCCGACCTCCTATCCCGTCCTCCTATCCCGTCCTCATATCCTGACCCGTAATATGTGTACCAGGTATTGAAATATCTCCAGCCATACGGAAGTTATGTGGGAACATACATTTCCCATTGATTTGCATGGAACTTTAAAGAAAACACTGACCCTCACAAATGGGGGTAGTTAAGGATGAAATTAGTTATCCTATATTTTAAGTGGACATATAAGTAACATGTGACCAAGTTTCATGGTAATATCTTTAGCCGTTTGGACGTGATGCTGGAACATACACATACACACATACATACACACATTGGCCCTCATTTACTATTGCAAACCCAACATGTTTTGTCGGGTTGTGCGCCAGATTCTGTCTATGCCAGAATTTGCGCCAGAATTGAAAAAACCCCGACTAACTCTCCATTTTGCTAAGAAAACCCAAAAAAGGGGTGTTGCTGCCGGGAAAAAGGGGGACTGGTCTCCGAAAAGGGGAGTGTTCTCGACATTTTCACAAAAACCCAACATATTTACTAAGGTTTCAACATAAAATGTGGTGGATTTGAGCTGAGGAAAACCCTACAGATGAGAGCATGTGTAAAAAAAAAGCAAAGTGTAGGGAAAGTGTAGTGAAAAATGTAGGGAAACCTTAGTAAATACCATGGAAAATAAATTGTAGGGAATTAAAACCCACAAAGAAACCTACACTCCACTCTTAGTAAATGAGGGCCATTGATATATATATATATATATATATATATATATATATATATATATCTACCTATCTATCTATCTATCTATATATATATATATATATTTACAGTGGGGCAAAAAAGTATTTAGTCAGCCACCAATGGGCAAGTTCTCCCACTTAAAAAGATGAGAGGCCTGTAATTTTCATCATAGGTATACTTTAGAATTTATTTAAAAATTATGGGGGAAAATAAGCATTTGGTCACCTACAAACAAGCAAGATTTCTGGCTCTCACAGATCTGTAACTTCTTCTTTAAGAGTCTCCTCTGTCCTCCACTTGTAACCTGTATTAATGACACCTGTTTGAACTTGTTATCAGTATAAAAAACACCTGTATACAACCTCAAACAGTCACACTCCAAACTCCACTATGGCCAAGACCAAAGTGCTGTTGAAGGACCCCAGAAAAAAAATGACATACAAGACCACTGATAATCTCCCTCGATCTGGGGCTCCACGCAAGATCTTATCCCGTGGTGTCAAAATGATCACAAGAACGGTGAGCAAAAAACCCAGAACCACACCGGGGGGACCTAGTGAATGAATTGCAGAGAGCTGGGACCAAAATAACAAAGGCTATCATCAGTAACATACACTACACCGACAGGGACTCAAGTCATGCATTTCCAGTTGTGTCCCCCTACTTAAGCCAGTACATGTCCGGGACCGTGTGAAGTTTGCTAGAGAGCCCAAGCAACGAAGGAGTGGCTTGGTAAGAGGCATTTCAAGGTCCTGGAGTGGCCTAGCCAGTCTCCAGATCTCAACCCCATAGAAAACCTTTGGAGGGAGTTGAAAGTCTGTGTTGCCCAGCGACAGCCCCAAAACATCACTGCTCTAGAGGAGATCTGCATGGAGGAATGGGCCAAAATACCAACAACAGTGTGTGAAAACCTTGTGAAGACTGACAGAAAACATTTGACCTCTGTCATTGCCAACAAAGGGTATATAACAAAGTATTGAGATAAACTTTTGTTATTTACCAAATACTTATTTCCACCATAATTTACAAATAAATTCTTAAAAAATCAGACAATGTGATTTTATGGATTTTTTCTTCTCATTATGTCTCTCATAGTTGAGGTATACCTATGATGAAAATTACAGGCCTCTCATCTTTTAAGTGGGAGAACTTGCAAAACTGGTGGTGGCTGACTAAATACTTTTTTGTCCCACTGTGTATATATATATATATATATATATATATATATATACATATATAACACATTTTTTACAGAGGAGAGGAGGTGGGGTTACAAAGTGGGGTTCTGGAGTCATTTGTTGGTTTTTGCTTATGTGTGCTAAAAAAATGGTATTCAAAAGTGATTTATTGGTTTTTGCTTATGTAAGCCAAATTTATCAACCCCCTGTGATAGCATGATAAATATGTCACACATAAGCAGAACCAAAAGGAAGAAAAAAATGCCTACAGAACTTGCTTACTAAAGCAAGGATGATAAATGTCCCCGAATGTGATTGTCATATAAACCCACTTAACCCAATACTCAAGATGATATTGCGGGTGTACTAAATGAGGTATAACTAACTTGGATCTGTGGTTCGGTTCTGGAGACAGGCCCGTTATTTAGCTGCCATTGCTAATACAGTATGTTATTCACCAGTGATGCACAATGGAGGCGGGAACCGTATGGAGGCAGGGATGCTGGGTATGCCGGTTCCCACCTTTATTGCACAAAGCTGTTTTCCCGCCTTCATTAGCAATGCCGGCTAACAATAGGTCTATCTCCAGAACTTGACTTCGGATCCAGGTAAGTTATACCTTATTTTATTCCGATTCACCTGCAATATTAGCTCATTAGCTTATCAATACAGTTTTCATAGGATTTTTCTCATGATCGATCAAGTTTAAATGGGTGCTCCGCCCCTAGAGATGTTATCCCTTATCCAAAGGATCGCAGGGGGTCCAACCTCCGGACCCCCCTCCATCAGACATGTTATTCCCTATCCTAGGGGTGGAGTACCCCTTTAAATCTGAAGAGAGTTCTATCCAAAATTTAAAGACTAGAAGGGAAGCTTCTATAGCTCTAGAAGGATTTCTCATTATTCTTTAATTGATGCCATGAAACCTTCTTGCACTGTCCAGATGACACAAGGAGAGACGGGTGAATTGATTTGGCAGCTCGAGGTTTTGCAGGGAACAAGAGCGATTTACATTTTGGAGACTTAATAGGGAACAGAATTTTTTTAAGACTCATTTGTCTCTAACAGGCTATAGCGGTAGTAAACTCTATCCAATGTGTGACATGCCATTATTTAGTCAAATAGTATTCTCATTCCATTTATCCATATTTACAGCAAAGATTGCTTTTTGACAGTCACTGATAGGACATGTTTTTAGGTAGATGGAGGGATTAAACTATAAAAGAAAAATGAATACATGTGTATATATATATATATATATATATATATATATATATATACATACACTCATGGCTGTAAATGTTGGCACCACTGAAAGTTTTCAAGAAAATGAAGTATTTCTCACAGAAAAGGATTGCAGTAATACATGTTTTGCTAAACACATTTTTATTCCCTTTGTGTGTATTGGAACTAAACCAAAAAAGGGAGGAAAAAATGCAAATTGGACATAACGTCACACCAAACTACAAAAATGGTCTGGAAAACATTATTGGCACCCTTAACTTAATATTTGGTTCCACACCCTTTGGAAAAAAATAACTGAAATCAGTGGCTGCCTATAACCATCAATAAGCTTCTTACACCTCTCAGCCGGAATGTTGGACCGCTCTTCCTTTACAAACTGCTCCAGGTCTCTCTTATTGGAAAGATGCATTTTTCCAACAGCAATTTTAAGATCTTTCCACAGGTGTTCAATGGGATTTAGATCTGGACTCAATGCTGCCACTTCAGAACTCTTCAGCACTTTGTTGCCATCCATTTCCTGGTCCTTTTTTAGATAAGTTTGGGGTCATTGTCCTGCTGGAAGACCCAAGATCTCGGACGCAAACCCAGCTTTCTGACACTGGGCTGTACAGTGCGACCCAAAATCCGTTGGTAATCCTCAGATTTCATGATGTCTTGCACACATTCAAGGCACCCAGTGCCAGAGGCAGCAAAACAACCCCAAAACATCACTGAACCTCCACCATATTTCACTGTAGGTACTGTGTTCTTTTCTTTGTAGGCCTTATATTCTGTTTTCGGTAAACAGTGGAATGATGTGCTTTACCAAAAAGCTCTTTTGCTCTCATCTGTCCACAAGACGTTTTCCCAGAAGGAATTTGTCTTAATCAAGTTCATTTTGGCAGTTCTCTTCTCTTTCTGTTGTCCATGCTTAGTGTGGCACACACAGACACACAATGCAAATACTAAGTGAACTTCTCTCCTTTTTATCTGCTTTCAGGTGTAATATTTATATTGGCCATACCTGTTATTTGCCCCAGGTGAGTTTAAAGGAGCATCACATGCTTGAAACAATCTTATTTTTCCACAATTTTAAAAGGGTGCCAATAATTTTGTCCAGACCATTTTTGGAGTTTGGTGGGACATTATGTCCAATTTGCTTTTTTTCCTCCCTTTTTTGGTTTAGTTCAAATACACACAAAGGGAATAAACATGTGTATAGCAAAACATGTGTTACTGCAATCCTTTTCTGTAAGAAATACTTCATTTTCTTGAAAAATTTCAGGGGTGCCAACATTTACGGCCATTACTGTCTCTGCCAATTTCTTAACTTAAAATCCAACATGTCTGATCCTTTTCTCCCTCAACATCATGCGTCGGGAGGGGGGTGGAGTTGGGGGCCATTAAACACATTAGAAAGTTTGCCAGTCCCGCTGAAAATAGTGGTTGTGGCAGACCTTTAATAATCTGTATTGGGGCATCAAGAGGTTCTCATTTTGTTATACAGATCATGTGTTGTCCTGTTGTAAGTATCACAGCCTCAACTCTAATCTTCAGAGAATCCCGGAAGGAAGTGCTTACATGGTCAGACATCTTGTTCTCATTTGATAAAAGGGGACATATTCAAAAACTTGTTTAGTTTCTCTGCAGACAGCCCTTTAGGGGCTATTACTGCTCAACAGTACATAGCAGGAGGTCTATCATTGTGGGAATGGAGTTTTCTAAAGATGTATGATGACATATAGGTTATTTACACTCCTCTAGGAATTTAGGAAGAAAGGATCTGCAAAGCAGCTCTAACACCATTTTTTCCACATAGTCTGCAGATGGGTATTCTTTCCTTCTGGAGAGATCTCTGGCCTGGCTAACATTCCCAGTCAGTTTCCAAGACTTCTAGTTATAATAGAACACTGACTTTAAGGGAATCCCACTTGGAAAAAAGTATGTGTGAGAGCTGATTTGCATATCCTTTGTTCCCAGAATTCCCAGGAGAGCATAAATGGCCTATAAGTCTCCACACATCTTTGGGCACTCTGTACTGATTAAGGGTAATAACTAATTATTAATATCGCGAATATATGGACGAATATTCGTCATATATTCGCTAAATTCGCATATTCGTAATATTCGCGGTTTTGCAAAAATTAACATATGTGAAAATTAGCATATGCAAAAATTAATGTAAATGAAAATTAGCATATGCGAAAATTAACATATGTAAATGTTCGCATATGCGAAAATTCGCACACTAGTCTCACACAGTAGTATTAGAGCCTTCTTTACACCACACAAGCTGGAAGCCGAGAGGGATGATCACTGTGATGTGTACTGTGAAAAAAAATTAAAAAAAATAAACGAATATTCGTAATTACGAATATAGTGCTAAATTCGCGAATATGCGATATTCGCGAATAAAATTCGCATTGCGAATATTTGCGAGCAACACTAGTAATAACCCTTAAAGAGCTGTCTGTAGATGGTTATTCTTTTCTTTTGTACTCCTTCTGTAGAGATCTCTGGCTTGGTGTACAGGCCCAGTCAGTTTCCAAGACTTCTAATTAGAGAAAAACATTGACTTTAAAGCGCAAGTATCATGAAAAAAAACTTATATCTAAAGGATAGGGGATAAGTTATAGATCGCGGGGGTTCCGATCGCTGTCGTCCCCCCGCGATCTCCTGTTTAGAGCCCCAGCTCTCTTTCACAATGGAGCATCATGACCCCCGCCCCCTCCATATAGCTCTATGGGCAAGCCATGCAGCAATCTTCAGCTCTCCCATAGAACTATATAGAGGAGGCGTGGTGGCCCCCGCTTTGGGCAGGGGTCGTGACGGCCCGCTGTAAAGGAGAGCTGGGGCTCTAAACAGGAGACCACAGGGGGGCCGAGCGCTCGGACCCACCCCCACCCCCGCAATCTAAAATTATCCTTATCCTTATACGTTTTTTTTTCATGATAATTGTCCTTTAATGAAAAGCTACTTGGAAAAGTGGTGTAAAGAGAAACATTTCTCCTTTAGTCTCATAGAGCTTCCAGCCACCGTATCTTAGCAACATTAAGAGAAGCGCAACATATTTTTGATATTCAGAAGTTTGAGTTTCAGAAGTCCCAGCTAGTACAGTACTGAGATTGGATTGTAGCTATGATGTCATAAAATTCAGGAAAAAATAATAGGTAATAGCCTCTATGTTCATTTAGGCTGAAAACTCAGGGACTCTTTCATTCTCGTCCAACGTCACCAGAGTGAAAATGAAATGTTAGATAGTGCGGAGTGAAATCAATAGTCTGTCCATGTAATGTATGGACGTGCTGGGAGAGATGCTCTATGTAGTTGTTCTCACTTCAAGCTAATTGATGAAGATCTCGAACAACTCCTCTCTATTAACTCACATTGTCCTAATAGAGTCGCTGAAATGAGCTTTCGAGGCCAGACAATCCCTGAAACATTTTTGAAAAATGAATGACGAAAATCAATCCATCAACCGCAGCACCCACCGATCTCAGTGATAAGAAAAAAGGAGAAAGAAAAATTCAATCCTCAGTGATCCTGTTAAAAAATCCCTGATCATTACTAGTGCTGCTCGCGAATATTCGCAATGCGAATTTTATTCCCGAATATCGCATATTCGCGAATTCGCGAATATTCGCGAATATAGTGCTATATATTGATAATTACGAATATTGTTTTTTTTTTCACAGTACACATCACAGTGATCACTAGTGTTGCTCGCGAATATTCGCAATTCGAATTTTATTCGCGAATATCACATATTACGAATATTCTTTTTTTTATAATTTTTCTTTTTTTTCACAGTACACATCACAGTGATCACCCCTCTCTGCTTCCAGCTTATGTGGTGTAAAGAAGGCTCTAATACTACTGTGCTAGACTGGCGTACGAATTTTCGCCTAT
This sequence comes from Hyla sarda, assembly GCF_029499605.1. Taxonomy (NCBI): domain Eukaryota; kingdom Metazoa; phylum Chordata; class Amphibia; order Anura; family Hylidae; genus Hyla; species Hyla sarda. The sequence goes on from NC_079195.1 coordinate 198,829,758, forward strand.
GTTAATTTTCGCCTATGTTAATTTTCGCCTATGCTAATTTTCACATATGCAAATTTTCACATATGCGAATTTTGACTTTTGTAAATTTTCGCATATACGGAGTTTCGCATATGCGAAAATCTATGCGAATGTTACGAGTATGCGAATTTACCGAATATATGACGAATATTCGTCCATATATTCGCGAAATATCGCAAATTCGAATATGGCCTATGCCGCTCAACACTAGTGATCACCCATATCTGCTTCCAGCTTGTGTGATGTAAAGAAGGCTCTAATACTACTGTTTGAGACTGGCGTGCGAATTTTAGCGCATGCGAAAATTTGCATAGGCTAATTTTCGTATATGGTAATTTTCGCATATGCGAATTTTCGCTTATGTTAATTTTTGTTTATGCAAATGTTCGTATATGCTAGTTTTCGCATACGTGAATTTTCGCATATGCAAAAATAAAACGCTAATATTACAAATATGCGAATTTAGCGAATATATAACGAATATTCGTCCATATATTTGCGAAATATCTAATCATTACATAACATGCAACCGATGCAAACTGATACGGGGACATACAATGCAAGTAGGTGTGTTAATATTAGGAATATCCCACCAGCTTCAGCCATGCACTAAAATACAGACATTTTGGGAAACATTTATCAAGATGTGCCAGTGGTGCAAATCAGTAGTGGAAATGCTGATGCTTGCTAAAAAAAAAAAAAAAAGAAGCCATTTCTGCACAAAAACTTAGACTTTAGAGGATTTGTGCTTAGTGCTCCAAGTCGGTGTGTAGGAGGCATAAAAAACTGGATGGGGGCTCAGCCTCACATCGAGGGGGCTTATGGGGGGTGTTCTTTCAGGCCAATTTGTCACACCTAAAATTGCAGAAATATGCACTCAATAGGTGATATATATTTGTGCGTCAGGGGCATCGGCAGCAGAGCCATTGGATTTACTAAAGAGGTGTGTGCTTTTTAGTAAATTCAGTGAGCTAAAAATGCACAGAGCTTTACATATGTGCAGCGTACCAAAGCACAGCTAATGATAAATCTTTCCGTTTGTCCATATTTTGGTCCATTGTTGAACTTCCCACCATCCTGTAAAGATCGGTGCAGAAAGAGTTCACAAATGTACAAGTCCTGTTAATCATAAAAGTGATTGTGCACAGAACTTTCTGGACATTGTAAAGTTGCCTTGGCAACTGTACTGCCTAGCGTGAACTGCGTCTCTCAACACAAATATTTGCAGAACAGACGGGAAACCCATGATGGACTTACACTTTAACTCTGAGGATACATGTACTTGAAGTAGATGCATGATTGCTTTGATTTTTTTTTTTAAATCAACTGTTGCCAGAAAGTAAAACAGATTTGTAAATTACTTCTATTTAAAAATCTTAATCCTTCCAGTACTTATCAGCTGCTGTATACTACAGAGGAAGTTCTTTTCTTTTTGAATTTCCTTTCTGTCTGACCACAGTGCTCTCTGCTGACACCTCCGTCCATGTCAGGAACTGTCCAGAGCAGGATAGGTTTACTATGGGGATTTGCTTCTGCTCTGGACAGTTCCTGACATGGACGGAGGTGTCAGCAGAGAGCACTGTGGTCAGACAGAAAGGAAATTCAAAAAGAAAAGAACTTCCTGTGGAGCATGCAGCAGCTTATAAGTACTGGAAGCATTAGGATTTTTAAATGGAAGTAATTTACAAATCTGTTTAACTTCCTGGCACCAGTTGATTTAAAAAGAAAAAAAAAATTCCATCCGGAGTACCCCTTTAATGCTGTTCTTCAACTGCAAAGGAACCAGGGAGGTACTTTGTAAAGATTTAAATGGGTTGTCTTGAAAACCCATAGTCATACACCCTGTTAGGAAATTCTGAGTTAGAAGAGGGTCCTCTGTTAGGGTTTTACATCTCCCAGTCAGGATGAAGAGCAGTTAGGCTGGGTTCACACCACGTTTTGTTAAATACGGCTCCCGTATACGGCTGGGAGGAGGGGTGGGCGGGGCTTAATCGCGGCGCCCGCACTCAGCCATATTCGGGAACCGTATTTAATGTATGTCTATGAGCCAACCGGAGTGAACCGCAGCCTCCGGTCGGCTTCGTTTTCGGCCGTATGCGGTTTCCCGACCGCAGGCAAAAACGTGGTCGACCGTGGTCATACTTCTGGAAAAAATCATAACTTCATGCAGGAAAATTAATACATTTAAAATTGTCATCTTCTGACCCCTATAACTTTTTTATTTTTCCGCGTATGGGGCGGTATGAGGGCTCATTTTTTGCGCCGTGATCTGAAGTCATAGGACTTATAGACCAAAAATGCCCTATTTTGGACTTTGGAATTTTTTTGCGCGTACACCATTGACAGTGCGGTTTAATTAACGATATATTTTTATAATTTGGACATTTCCGCATGCGGCGATACCATATATGTTTATTTTTATTTTTATTTACACTGTGTCTAAAGGGTTAATAGCGCGCGGCACCGCGATCAATGCCGCGCGCTATTAGCCACAGGTCCCGGCCAGACCCGCTATGACGCTATAGATCGGGAGCGGACACATGATGTTCCAGTACGTCATGTGTCCTTAAGGGGTTAAAGGGGTACTCCGGTGAAAAACTTTTTTTTTTTTTAAATCAACTGGTGCTAGAAACTTAAACAGATTTGTAAATTACTTCTATTAAAAAATCTTAATCCTTCCTATACTTATTAGCTGCTGAATACTACAGCGGAAATTCTTTTCTTTTTGAAACACAGAACTGTCTGCTGACATCACGAGCACAGTGCTCTCTGCTGACATCTCTGTCCATTTTAGGAACTGTCCAGAACAGCATATGTTTGCTATGGGGATTTCCTTTTACCTTGGACAGTACCTAAAATGGACAGAGATGTCAGCAACGAGCACTGTGCTCATGATGTCAGCAGAGAGCTCTGTGTTTCAAACAGAAAAGAATTTCCACTGTAGTATTCAGCAGCTAATAAGTACAGGAAGGATTAAGATTTTTTAATAGAAGTAATTTACAAATCTTTTTATTTTTCTGGCACCAGTTGATTTAAAAAAAAAGTTTTTCACTGGAGTACCCTTTTAATTAAAGAGGACATGTGGACAACGAAAAATATAAAGTCATCAAATAGCCTAGGATGCATTGATCAAATATATTTGTGCAGTTTCTTGACACACCCTTTTGTTCCTGAGATATAAGGGTTTATAATTTTTCTGACAATTCAGGGAATCAGTCAGATGGACATAAACTTAATATTAATAATGAGAGTGGATATAAGGTGATGATGGGCGGGATTATATAGTCAGGGGGTGTGAATGTTGTACACTGAGGGGTGTGTATGACTAATACACACCACCTGACTATAATCCCTCCCATCACCTGATAGTCACTCCATTGTTAAAATTTAGCTCACACCCATCTGATTGATTCCCTGAATTGTCAGACAAACTATGGACCCACATATCTCAGGAACAAAAGGGTGTATCAAGAAACTATAAAAAGATGTGTGATCAGGGCAAGCTAAGCTTTTTAATGATAATGCAATCTCAAGTTTTTGGGTTGGCCATCGGTCCTCTTTAAAGGAGTACTCCAGTGAAAAACATCTTATTCCCTATCCTTCGGATAGGGGATAAGATGTTTTTCGTCGAAGTACCCCTTTAAATCCTACTCCACAGTAAGCCAGTCAGCACATTCATGGTAGACTATCATATGTCTCCTAACCTGGAAATCTATGCTGTGGTATATGTTGTAGGCTACTGAACAATGGTTGTGCTTGGAAAGTTCACTACCAACTCGAAAAATGCAGGAAAACTTTCGTAAAGCAGATTCACTTAAAGGGGTAGTCCAGTGGTGAAAAACGTATCCCCTATCCTAAGGATAGGGGATAAGTTTGAGATCGCAGGGGGTCCGACCGCTGGGACCCCCTGCGATCTCTCTGTACGGGGGCCAGGCTCTCCGGCCAGATAGCGAGTGTAGACCTCCGCACGAAGCGGCGGCCGACACGCCCCCTCAATACATCTCTTTGGCAGAGCCGGAGATTGCCGAAGGCAGCGCTTCGGCTCTGCCATAGAGTTGTATTGAGGGGGCGTGTCGGCCGCCGCTTCGTGCGGAGGTCAACACGCCCCCTTCCCGCGGGCTGTCGGGGCTCCGTACAGAAGATTGCAGGGGGCCCCAGCGGTCGGACCCCCTACGATCTCAAACTTATCCCGTATCCTTAGGATAGGGGATAAGTTGTTCACCACTGGGTCACCACTGGACTACTCCTTTAAGTGTTAGTGACCTTCATACTTATAGCCTTCAAACACCATTCCCCTTAACACAAAGCCAGAAAACCCTTCTCTTGTTATATCCTTTCATTGCATTCTTCTATGGATGCACTACCCTATGGGATGCTGCTTTTCAGCTCTACAGAAAACATACATCAAGTATCGTTTAAAAAAAACACGTTTTTTTCCAATAAGCAGCTAGTTGGATAATGTTGCGTGAATGAACTGGGTCTCGCTGTAGGAGAGCGTTCTAATACTGCAGGTGCCATCCTTTCAACTCCACCACCCCCCGCTAAGCCTTTCAGAAGTTGTTTGGCGCCTCTGATGCTGTATTGAAATGTGTTTGCACGCGCTGACATATAGGAGTTGGAATAAAAACATCTCTGTTCTGTGGATATTGAAAAGTTGTCAGAGTTGAATAATAATTCACATTCAGCTCGTGAATGGCTTAAAACTTTGTTATATTTGTCAATGGTTTTGTTCATTTTCAGTTTTTTTTATTTCTTCTTATGTTGATAACAATGCTGACTACAATAGTATGGCAGATTTTTGGCAGAAGTCTTAGAAATTCATCTACATTCATTTAGGAAGAATAATTATCTTTTCAGTCGTCTTCACCCTTGTACTTTTTTGTTACATTTTGTATTGGAATTGGAGAAGAAACAAAACCTCTATGCACTGAGAACCCCTCCGCCCTCAGTAAAAAAAAAAAAAAAAAAACTTACATGGAAACGTGTTAAACTTAAAATGTATTTGATTATTTTCTATTTAATTACTTTTCTTTTAATCAGGCTTCAAGATAGATGACAAAGAGATGAATTATTGAATTATTTTTGTGCCAGACACAAACATTTTATTTGATTGGACAGTGTTTCCAGATACTCGAAATACTGTAGGTATTTTTTTCTAATCTGATTCTATTTTCTAACTGTAATTTTTTTTATTAAGGTTTTTCTGTGCATATTTAAGGGGGCTGCCATCTTGCCTGAGCTGTTTTAACAGCATTCAGTGATATGCCTTCTGGCAGGAACCATGGACATAGACAATAATGGGCAGGACCTGTCCTATTCAGATTAATTAGAAACACTACTGGGCATTCTTTGTGACCTTTTTAGAGGTCATTCTACCGGAAGGGGGAAGCTGATCTCTGCTGGTGGTGGATCCAATGTTACGGTGCATTCGCAACACGGATTCACTCTTCGGCAGCAGAAGAATTTCAAGAATTTCAGTCCCTGCTGGATTCACATCGTACCCCATTTATTTCCCAATGCATCCGGTTTTTGAACCAGACTGAAAAGCTTTGTCTGCTGCACTTTTCAGTCCTTTGTCTGCTGCACTTTTCAGTCCAGTTCACAATCTGCATACAGTCGAAAAATGAGCCGGCCTGAGACAAATCCTAATACAATACAGCTTGCAGAACTAGAACTTTGGGACTGAATAACGTGCCTAGCCTCTAGCCTGAAAGGGGTACTATGCCCCTGGACATCTGTTCTCCTATCCAAAGGGTAGGGAATAAGATGTCTGATCACGGGGGTTCCGCCACTGGGGACCCCCCACGATCTCTCTGCTGCACCCGGCGTTGATTTAGAGCGTCTGGTGCAGTGTCAGAGGCTCGTAACATCAAGGTCACACCCCACTCATGATGTCACGGCCACACACCCTCAATGCAAGTCCATGGGAGGGGGGCATGGCCGAGAGGTCACAAGGAAGGCATGACCATGATGTCACGAGCCTCTGCACATCGCCAGTCATCTGGCACGGAGCGAAGTTTGCTCCCTACACTGGATGTCTGGGGTGCAGCAGCCAAGATGTCTGGGGTCCCCAGTTGTGGGACCCCTGCGATCAGACATCTTATCCCCTATCCTTTGGATAGGGGATAAGATGTCTAGGGACGGAGTACCCCTTGAAAGGACTTTTGGAAGACACTTGCATTACTTCTAAATGGAGCTCAGGCACAAACTACATACTATTGTATAACAATACTGTTGTACCCCATGCTTCCTATAGTGGTGTCTGTAGGCAGCCACCATGTTATTGCTTCATATTGAGGGTTTGAAGAACAGTTTTGAAAAACTGGAGCTTGCATCTCGATAGAGTATATTAAGAAGTTAATCAGCACAGAATTTTGGACCGGTAAACAATATGATAAACAAGATAAAAGGTGAAGATTTGCTTTAAGGATAGGAAATACATATGTATATGACAGGTGCTTAACAGACCCTGGGCATCACAAAATCTACCTATAGTTCCTGTTATATTGTAGTCCTTGACACTCTAGAAAACCTAATATGGATTATAAATGATATTTATTCTGTGTTAATACTTAATACTTTTTTTCTTACCTTCAGAACAATCCTGCCCACTGTAACCCTCCTCGCACTCACAGACACCATCCTGGCATTGCCCTCGCCCACTGCAGGCATTCACACACCACATGCGTCCGCAGTCCTCTCCGGCATAACCATCTTGGCATACGCAGGTCCCATTGGCACAACGTCCTTTTCCCAAACAGTCACCTGGACAGCGGAGCTCTGTACAACCGATACCAGTGTATGGTTCTTGGCAAACACATTGGCCATCTTGACAGTGCCCATGTGGGCTGCATTCCTCAGGGCATAGCAGATCTGTGCACCAATCCCCTGTGTAATCCGGTTCACAAACACAGATGCCCTCTATGCAGGTACCTCTTCCAGAACAGCCGAGGGGGCACAGAGGTTCGGAACAGTTTTCACCTCCCCAACCTTGGCTGCAAACGCAAGAGTCCAGACTGAAGTTTCCATGTCCACTGCAAGGAGGTGCAAACTCTGTGAGACCTGTAGTGACGGGAAACAATAACCCTATTTAGTTACAATGTCAGGACAATATATCATTAGAATACATATTCTATACAGTGGCATATACAGAATAGAGGTAGGCCCACCACTACGTTTAGGCCAATATTCTACCCCAAGGACATGACACCAACAGGACTGAACCTTATTCTCCAGAAAACCATAATTGGTCCATGGGGATGCTTTATGGCAGGACCCCCATTGTTTCTATATGTGATAGAAATTAACATCTTTGGGTCTCAGTTCAGTTACTATCTCCCCCCTAACGTGATATTTGTGACTTTTTGCTTTAATATATCCCCTTTTTTAATTCCATGACTTTGCCCTCATCAAATGCAACTCTGTATTACACTGTCACATCAGATGGCGCACAAATAAAAGTAAAACTCCGGCCTCAGTTTATGCACAATTTTTTTCCGCACATTTCTTCCATCATCTTATGGCTGACAGTTTTTAGCTAAATAAATATATATGTATATATGTTATTGGCCTGCTGCCTCCTTCTTTGTAAATGACTACTTCATCGGCCAACAGCGAATTCTTATGACTGCCGGTTTTGCCTCTGCTCTTTATACATCTATGACATCCTAATCAAAGGAATCACGTCCCATCATTTCCTCCAGTTTGCCCTTTCATCACCTTCCACATTGATTCCTCTCAGTTCATGATGCTTCATCCTCTCCTCTCTGCCTGGGATGTTCATCAATACATCCGACTGTTACTTCCTTTGCTACTTAACAACGCACTTTTCTCACTGACCATCGCATCGACCTGCCGACCTTCTGCTCCAGCTGCAATGGGACTGATGCGTAATGAGATTGCGGAGGCTTCATTCCTCATAAATAATTGTCAGATAAGTATTAATTGGCTGTTGTTATGTTTCCTCACTTTGTTACCTTGTAGAGCTCTCCCGGGTGTTTTCTGTGCTTTTTTTTTTTTTTTTTTATGCATTTGTTGCTGTCTTCATGTAAATTTAGCTACAAATCTGTACTACACATCCATCACCCTTTCATTAGAGACTTGCATTCTCTCAGAACATGTTTCTTCGAGCAGAGTTTGACCCAATGTTCTACCTCCATCCTCTTGCACCTCAAATAACTTGTCTACCCTCACTAAGGTTACTGGACGTTTGCCAAGTACCAAGTGTTCTATCACCTCCTATTAGGTGAAAGAACAAAGACAAACGGAGCTGGGAATATGTTATTTACTTCAAACAGTGTATTCATATTAAGTAGAACAGTTGTCTCCAAGTCTCCACCTGTCTGGCTGTGGGCATGCTGAGAGTTTCAAAACAGGAGTTGCAGAAGTAAAGCCTCAGACTGCCTTTTATGCTGAAACGCACCCAGCTTTCCAAGTCTCCTGAAGCCCCAGCAGTGGTAGGCTGCTTGTCCTCCCATGCACTCCTAACTGCAGTAGTGCTGCCATACCCTGATGTACACTCTTCCCCTTCACTCTCTCCTCTCTTCCCTCAGCCAGCAATAAAGCTTCTGTCCCCACCTGCCCATTCCCTCTCCCTGCTCTAAATATTCTGAACACCCGCCTGCTGGACAGTTAAATTATATTTACCATGACATTAGTCCAGTGGCAGGATGTTAAAATCTTCTGGGTAATCTCCGCAGCCCAATAGTCACGTGTCAGGAGATTTACCAAAAGTCCCATAGACTTGTATGGGATGTTACTGTTTTAAAGGAGTATTCCAGGATTTTTTTATTTGACTATGCTACAGGGGTTGTAAAGTAAGTGTAGTTCATAATATAGTGTCTGAATCTGTGTGTGACGGTGGTCTTGCAATTCTTATGTGATTTTTTTGCCCCAATATTTATTCTTAACAGCATACAACATTTCTCAGGTCTCAGGATTTCCCAGGTTGCAGTGCAACAAGACCTTACATCACCAGTCAGTTGTGCAAAGGGAACCAATCTTGCTTCAATGGTTGGAGCAACCACTGGGTGGGAGAAAGATAATTTTGCAACAGCTGTACACACCCTGATTAGAAAACACTGATCTTTTGAGCTGATTTGTGCTGCAATGGGTGGGGTGGCTGATGTGTGGGAGGGAGGAATGTGACTTCACACCTACAAGCATGGAACTATGGGATATGTAGTTTAAGAGACCAAACTCAAACAGGAAATACCCAGTTCACAAAAAGATATCCTGGCAGGTATGTACTAAAATCAACTTATGGTGAACAACCCCTTTAATCTCATGCTGCAGAGATTGTAGATATTGAGACAGTCTACTATATTTATAATTGATATATAAGAAATCTGGGAGGATTTAATTAAAATATCTCCAGTCATTTGGAAGTTATTCTGGAACATATGTATATACACACAAACAAACACATATATGTAAAATGTTACATAAATAGATAAAAGGCAGAAAAGTAGCCTAATAAGTGGAGTACAAATAAAATTTTCCTATAAGATAAAGTTTTTTTATGTTCACTTAAACAAAGTATTTGGAAAGTGTAATGCCTATTTACTAGTATGACTATGCAGAGAATTTTTAGCTCACAGAGGGATGAAGGTGGTGTGTGCGGTCTCAGCCAATCACAGCCCATCTCACACTGAACTGCTCTCGCTATGTGTAGCAAACTGAGGGAGGAAGTTCTATTCAGCAGGACTTCAGATGATGTCATGCCTGCTGGGGAACACCCCTTCCTATTCGGTAGAGTCAATATCAAGGTAGAAAACTATAATAGGTGATTCGCTAACGCTATCACTTACTGGGGAAGGTGAGTGTCTAGATGGTAACAATGATAATTAATGAATGCACTCCGGTGATGTATTAAATGCTGCCTTGTATATTAATGGGTTCTTGCTATCCCCATAGAGTAGGTAAAATACTGTGATAAATATAAATAAAATATATACTGGCGCAATAAATAGGATAAAAAATAGAATGGTTTATTTAAATATTTTGAATAAAATATTGCACAAGACCCGAATACATGACCTCCACTCGATGGTAGGGTGGTGGGCCGATTAGTCGGAAGAACCCTGTGTGTTCAAGAAAATAGTGTAAGGAATATTTTAAGAAGATAGATGCAAACATCAATGGCTGTGCAGTATATTGAACAAGTGTAATTCACGCACCTACTATAGCTGTGCTGATAATGGTATGTTGTGTTTCCTGAATTATACCATAAATGAGGAAATATGCTTCAGATAAAGTGCATCTAAATAGAAAACGGGAAACAGATGGTTACTATTTGCAACTGCAGGAAAAGGATATAATTGGGCATATGAGCCGTATCTCACCCTATATGTTCGGTGGTTATATCCATTTGCGTAGAAGATACTGTTAGTTTTAAAACACCTGCCACGTTCTATTTGTGCGTTGGATGAGAATCAGATGCCACAAGAATATATACTGTTAAATAAACATAGATTGCACAAGAATCCAATGTTTGTTCCGCGTATTTTCACTATGGTCCGGTATTACATAAGGCACCTGCATACATGAAGATATTGTATGTTCCCGGCTCAGGTACTTCTAGTTCTGTGCGGATTCATTCTGGCATGTCCTCGTGTGGTTCGTAGTACTGGGATCGGGCGGGAGACTTCCCCGGCCGTTGGCATCTCTACCGTCTCTGATTCCGCTGTGCTGCACGTTAGGCGAATTGTTTGCCGTGAGTGACGCCACTATGAGAATGCGGATAGTCCAAAAAGTATTCCGACACGTTTTGGAGGCAGTATCGGCCTCCTTCGTCTGGGAGAATTACTTGATGGATGCTCCGCTGTCCTTAAATGTGCTGCTGACTTTGATTGGCATCCCTCCCGTTCCGCTGGTTTGTGTTTTATTTTTGTTTCTGGTATTTTAGTTTATTGCATTCATAGTTGCTAATATATCCGTTTAATTGTTATAATGTTTGGTAATGTTTTTTCTTTTTTGTTATTTAGAATGATATTGTTGGTGTTAATCTTCTAAAAATCCGAAGATTTCAAAGTCAGAATTCAGACCGTGGATATTCCTGTTTTAAACTCAAAAATCCATTTAGCCTCCACTCTAGACATAAGCGCGATGTAATTACCCCCTCGCCAATGTGGGGTAATTTTCTCAACCCCACAGATTGTGGAACCCTTCATAGTCGAGTTATGTTTATCCTTATAATGTGTTGATGAAGGATGCCCTTTGTATCCTCTGTTAACATTATACAAATGTTCTGATATTCTTTGTGATAATAGTCCTTTTGTTCTCCAGATGTACCACTTGTTACACGGGCATTTAATTCCATAAATTACTCCTTTTGATTTACAATGAATATGGCTTTCTATTTTTCTCTTTATATCTCCATTTTCTATATGGAGAGTCGTGTAGTATTATTCATACTGCAACATGCCCTACATTTGCGGCACGGAAAAAAACCTTTCAGTTGTTTCTGAGGGGATAAGATGTTCATAATATTGTTTTGTTTGTGATTATGATTTTTTACTGTTTGTGCTATTATATTTCCTAAATTATTAGCTTTTTTAAATATGAAGGTAGGCACATTAGGTATTTTTTCTCTGATTGTCTTATTATTTTGTAAAATATCCCAATGTTTCCTAATTATTCGTTTGAATAGGTAACTTTGATTGGAGTATGTGGTAATAATTGGAATTTACAAAATAGAAATTAGGGAAGTGCATATTAAAACGTAACTTTTACTGTAAATTGCATAAATTACACCACTATAGTGAACCCTGTGATATCATGGCACTAGTTAGTGCCTCTTGTACAGATATCCTATTGTATGCTACAATTATATGTAGACAACCAAACGCATTTCCACTGCTTACAGCGGTTTCATCAGGGGTAGCTTTCCCCTGTGGTACGTTTCGGAAGTCCGGGTACGATATGAGAGCGGGGATCAGAGCGCACCTGCAATGGCAGGGAGCCAGACTTAAGCGCCAGTAGCCTTAAGTCTGGCTCCCTGTCATTGCAGGTGCGCTCTGATCCCTGCTCTCATATCGTACCCGGACTTCAGAAACGTACCACAGGAGAAGGCTAGGTGCCTATGAATCTCTGGAAGTCCGTGTGTAGTTATGCAACTTAAGTATCAGGTCTTTGGTGCACAAATGTAATGCACATATCCTGAATACTGGGGACCTGTTTCTATATTATTTACACATTATATTTTGTCTTGTACTGAGGTACTGTCATTAACTACCCCTGATGAAACCACTGTAAGCGGTGGAAACGCGTTGGGTTGTCTACATATAATTGTAGCATACAATAGGATATCTGTACAAGAGGCACTAACTAGTGCCATGATATCACAGGGTTCACTATAGAGGTGTAATTTTATGCAATTTACAGTAAAAGTTACGTTTTAATATGCACTTCCCTAATTTCTATTTTGTTTATATAATGTGCTGGGAATTAAGATTATAATTTTGGACCTTCTGTGTGGTCCTACGTATACACGGTTTGGTTGAAATAATTGGAATTTCTATTTTTTATTCTTTTTTTAACATTCCTTCCTTTTCTTCCCGTTTGTCTTTTTTTGTCTTTATTCTTTAACAAGTTTTTTCTCTTTATTCAGGCAACTTCCTTACTGGTTTGATTAAGTGTTTCTTCATCATACCCTCTGTTTAGAAATGTTTTCTTTAGATTATTTGCCTCAAATTCATATTCCTCCATTCTTGTGCAGTTTCGCCGTGTTCGAATGAATTGGCTCTGTGGGATGTTTGCCAGCCATACTGGTAGGTGACAGCTCGTTTTTTATTTTAATAAAGCTATTACTGTCTGTAGGTTTATGAAATGTTTTTGTTTCAATCATGTTATTCCTGATAGATGTTCAAATCCCAAAAAATTATATTGGTTGTACTGTATGTGGCAGAAAAATTAAAAAATTATTTATTTTTATTTATATCATTTAAAAACTGTTTTAAAGGGATTCTCCTCCTCCTCAAATAAATATGACATCAACAATGAAGCGTTTGCACAGGACCAAATTTGCACTCAGTTTGCCACCGGGGTAGATGGTTTGATTTTCCCAGTAGCCAATGTATCAATTAGAATAACTGGGTGCGAATTTGGTCCCCATAGCTGTGCCCCATGTATGATTATAAAAATCATGACTGTATTTAAAATAATTGTGTTGTTAAATGAAGATAATGCAATCCCCTATAAATGTTACTTGCTCCTTTGGTATGTCTGGTCTTTCATTTAAAAAATGTTCCGCTGCCATTCTCCCCTTATCATGCTGTATAATTGTGTAAAGGGATGTCACATCTAATGTTCCCAAGATGTAATATTCTTTCCATTCTATGCCGTTCATGATTTCCAGTATGTGTGTGGTATCCTTAAGGTATGCCGATAGTTTAAGCACACATTCCTGTAGCATAATATCCACATAATGGGATACATTTACTGTTAGGCATTTTATGCCTGACACAATAGGTCTTCCAGGGGGGTTGTGCACATCTTTGTGGACTTTAGGGATTTGATAAAATATTGGTATTTTAGGATCCTCTACCATTAGGAATTCTTCCTCTTTTTTACTGATGATACCTTTTTCCAATCCTCTTTGTAATAGTTGTTTCAGTTATTTTTTATATTGTTGTGTGGGGTCTACCTTTAATTTTTTATATGTACGTGTATCCCCCAGCAAGCGCATGCATTCATCATGATATTGAAGAGGATTCAAGACCACTATGCTGCCTGCCCCCCTTATCGTCCGGCCTTAAAATTATATAATTATTGGTCTGAAGTGATTTGATGGCTTTCTGTTCTGCTATGCCTAAATTTCTCCGGTGTGGTTTATGTTGAATATTTAATTTTTGTAGGTCCTTAACTACCATATGTTCAAAAGCATGCAGAGATTCCGAGTACTCATATTGTGGAAAAAAGCGCGAGCGTTTCTTTAGGTCCATATGCTTACATGTGGACATAGAAGTTTCTGTTGTTTTGGGAATATTTTTTAGAAAGTGTTTCTTTAGAGTTAAGTTTTTCATAATTTTTTTTATTCCAATGAATGTGTCAAATTAATTGAGTGTATTTGTGGGGGCGAATTTAAATCCCTTCCGTAGGAGACTTTCTTCCTCAGATGACAAACTATAGTCACTCAGGTTGAAAATCTTCTGGTCCCCCTCCTCTTTCTTTTTAAGTTGGTTTATTTTCTTTGTCCTTTTTTTGGGTGCATTTCCCACCCCTTCGCCTTCTTTTGCGTTTTTTTTTACTCTTTTTTGAAAAAAAAATCATAACTAGTGCTTTTTCTTCTCACGCTTTGTGTGTTTTCCTGTCCTTTATTGTAATTTGAATTCTGAAATTGGTGTTCTCTACTGGTTTCACTCTTTTTTTCTTTTTCGCAACGGTCCCTCATTCCATCTCAATGCGTTCCTGGTCTCTCAAGTAGTGCATATCAATTTGTGGTAGCCACCACAAATGTCGCTTGTCTTTCCACTCTCTCACATTGCCCACTATTCTTATGATGTTCTGTGGTGTTTTGTATGACAATGTGCGGGGCAAGAGGGATTGGAATGTCAGACTCCACTATTTCTTCCTATGTGGATAATTGAAGTAGATTTTGGTGTGTAGGTGACTCTATTATGGATTCTTCTCCTATCTCATCTATGGTTTGATGTTCCTCCATAATATCTGTTATGATATTATTACCTTGGGGGTTTAAGACTTCATCTTTATTGAATTTCCTCTGTTTCTTCTGTTTTATTTCCTCTTTTTTCTGGTGTATTCCATATTTAATACTTGTCGCTAAACTTTTTATTTCTGGTAAATTTCTATATTTGTGAATGTCCTTAAAGAGTTGTGCTATTGTATTTTTAGTTTTTAATAAACTTATCTTCCATTTATTAATGATAAAAGACACCGCTTGTCCAGAAAATGCATGAAACATTTGGTCCCATTCATCAAGCGTGTCTGGGTCACCTAAATCCCCAGAGAGTGATTTTTGTACTGTAAGTCCCTTAGGTATTTTATCCCATTCCAAATATTTTTCTAGAGTAGCTACTTCCCACAAACCTCTCATCTCTGAGAGAAGGAGTCTTTCCAATTTTTTAAGGTCTGTTTTAGCTTTTTGTATCTCCTCTATGGTTGTTTCATTTTGTTGGTGTATTGAAGATATAGAGGGTTTATTTGTATAATTAAAGAAGTTTTGGATGTTAATAAATCTGTCTCTGCGGTCTTCCCACAAATCCATAAGTGCTGCCTGTGTGAAGTGCAGGAAAAAGTATATGGACGTATATAAATAGGTGATTCACTAGTGCTCTCTTGGACTGGGGAAGGTGAGTGTCTAGATGGTAACAATCACTCATGAGGCAAATAATCTAAAGAAAAAATTTCTAAACAGAGGATATGAAGAAGAAACACTTAATCAAACCAGTAAGGAAGTAGCCTAAATAAATAGAGAAAACTTATTAAAGAATAAAGACAAAAAGACAAACAGGAAGAAAATGAAGGAATGTTAAAAAAAGAAGAAAAAATTGAAATTCCAATTATTACCACATACTACAATCAAAGTTACCTATTCAAATGGATAATTTGGAAACATTGGGATATTTAAAAAAAATGATAAGATAATCGGAGAAAAAATACCTAATGTGCCTACCTTCATCTTTAAAAAAGCTAATAATTTAGGAAATATAATAGCACAAACAGTAAAAAATGATAATCACAAACAAATCAATATTATGAACATCTTAGCCCCTCAGAAACAACTGAAAGTTTTTTTTTTCCGTGCCTCAAATCTAGGGCATGTTGAAGTATGAATAATACTACACCAACTCTACATATAGAAAATGGAGGTATAAAGAGAAAAATAGAAAGCCATATTCATTGTAAATCAAAAGG
This sequence comes from Hyla sarda, assembly GCF_029499605.1. Classification (NCBI taxonomy): domain Eukaryota; kingdom Metazoa; phylum Chordata; class Amphibia; order Anura; family Hylidae; genus Hyla; species Hyla sarda. The sequence continues at coordinate 198,845,652 of NC_079195.1, forward strand.
AGTAATTTATGGAATTAAATGCCCCTGTAACAAGTGGTACATCTGGAGAACAAAAGGACTATTATCACAAAGAATATCAGAACATTTGTATAATGTTAACAGAGGATACGAAGGGCATCCTTCATCAACACATTATAAGGATAAACATAACTCGACTATGAAGGGTTCTACATTCGGTGGGATTGAGAAAATTACCCCACATTGGTGAGGGGATAATTACATCGCACTTATGTCTAGAGCAGAAGCTAAATGGATTTTTGAGTTTAAAACAGGAATACCGCACGGTCTGAATTCTGACTTTGAAATCTTCGGATTTTTTGAAGATTAAAGGGGTTTTCCAGGAAAAAACTTTTTTTTATATTTAAACTGGCTCCAGAAAGTTCAACAGATTTGTAAATTATTTCTATTAAAAAAATCTTAATCCTTTCAGTACTTATGAGCTTCTGAAGTTAAGAGTAATCTCTAATGACACGTGTCTCGGGAAATGCCCAGTTTAGAAGCAAATTCCCATAGCAAACCTCTTCTAAACTGGGCGGTTCCCGAGACACATGTCATCAGAGATTACTTAGACAGAAAAGAACAACCTTAACATCAGAAGCTCATAAGTACTGAAATGATTAAGATTTTTTTAATAGAAGTAATTTACAAATCTGTTTAACTTTCTGGAGACAGTTGATATTTAAAAAAAAAGTTTTTTCGTGGATAACCCCTTTAACACCAACGATATCCTTCTAAATAACAATAAAAAAAATGCCAAACATTGTATCAATTAAACGGATATATTAGCAACTATGAACGCAATAAACTAAACTAAAATACCAGAAACAAAAATAAAACACAAACCAGCGGAACGGGAGGGATGGCAATCAAAGTCAGCAGCACATTTAAGGACAGCGGAGCATCCATCATGTAATTCTCCCAGACAAAGGAGGCCGATACTGCCTATGAAACGTGTCGGAATACTTTTTGGACTATCCACATTCCCGTAGTGACATTCGCCTAACGTGCAGCAAAGCGGAATCAGAGACGGTAGAGATGCCACCGGCCGGGGCAGTCTTCCGCCTGATCCCAGTACTACGAACCACACGAGGACATCCCTGAACGAATCCGCATGAAACTAGAAGTACCTGAGACGGGAACATACAACATCTTCATGTATGCAGGTGCCTTATGTAATACTGGACCATAGTGGAAATACGCATGGAACTAACATTGGATTCTTGTGCAATCTATGTTTATTTAACAGTATATATTCTTGCGGCATCTGATTCTCATCCAACGCACAAATAGAACGTGGCAGGTGTTTTAAAACTAACAGTATCTTCTACGCAAGTGGATATAACCACTGAACATATAGGGTGAGATACGGCTCATTTGCCCAATTATATCCTTCTCCTGCAGTTGCAAATAGTAACCATCTGTTTCCCGTTTTCTATTTAGATGCACTTTATCTAACGCATATTACCTCATTTATGGTTTAATTCAGGAAACACAACATACCATTATCAGCACAGCTATAGTAGGTGCGTAAATTACACTTGTTCAATATACTACACAGCCATTGATGTTTGCATCTATCTTCTTAAAATATTCCTTACACTATTTATTTTCTTGAACACACAGGGTTCTTCCGACTAATCGGCCCACCACCCTACCATCGAGTGGAGATCATATATTCGGGTCTTGTGCAATATTTTATTCGAAATATTTAATTAAACCATTATATATTTTTTATCCTATTTATTGCGCCAGTATATATTTTATTTATATTTATTACGGTATTTTACCTACTCTATGGGGATAGCAAGAACCCATTAATATACAAGGCAGCATTTAATACATCACCGGAGTGCATTCATTAATCATCATTGTTACCATCTAGACATTCACCTTCCCCAGTCCATGAGAGCGCTAGTGAATCACCTATTATAATTTTTTACCTTGATATTGCTCTACCGAATAGGAAGGGGTGTTCCCCAGCAGGCAGTTTATTTATATAAACCATTATATTTTTTTATCCTATTTATTGCACCAGTATATATTTTATTTATATTTATTAAGGTAGAAAACTAAAAATCATTACAGGTACTCTTTAACTGCCTTAAAGGGGTACTCCGCCCCTAGACATCTTATCCCCTATCCAAAGGAAAGGGGATAAGATGTCAGATCGCCGGGGTCCCGCTGCTGGGACCCCGGGGATCGCTGCTGCAGCACCCCGCTATCATTACTGCGCAGAGCGAGATCGCTCTGCACGTAATGACGGGCAATACAGGGGCCGTAGCATCGTTACATCACGTCTCCGCCCCTTCGTGACGTCACGGCCCGCCCCCGTCAATACAAGTCTATGGGAGGGGGCGTGGCGGTCATCACGCACCCTGCCATAGACTTGTATTAAGGGGACGGGCCGTGATGTCATGAGGGGCGGAGCCATGACGTCACGCTGCTCCGGCCCCTGTATCGCCCGTCATTACGCACAGAGCAACTCGCTCTGTGCAGCAATGATGGCGGGGTGCCGCAGCGGCGATCCCCCGGGTCCCCAGCAGTGGGACCACGGTGATCTAACATCTTATCCCCTATCCTTTGGATAGGGGATAAGATGCCAAGGGTGGAGTACCCCTTTAAGAAATACAGAAATAAACAGGACAGAACTGATTTTTTTTTTTTTTTTTTTATACAATATGGTGTTCAACGGGCAAAAGTAACTTGAGGACTCTTCTTTTTACAGTGATCTCTAAACTTACAATGGCCAGAGGTTACAATATTTTCAACAAACAATGGTCTTTTCTGGATCATTGTTACTTGAAACCAGACTCAATATCCAATTCTATGGACAGTCCCGAACTGCAAAACTGGGCAATGGCTGGAAGAAATGACCAATCAGAATGGGCATCACTGGTGGAACACCGGTATTACTGAAGTGCATGCACTGACTGGTGTCTGGTAGCACCCTCTAAAGTACTGGGAGGTATTACATGTTCTGTACTCTTTACCTGTGCCAGGGTTAGCTGCTCCTTTGGACACCAGGTGAGGGCGGCTCTATTACTTTTTTAGGACATTGTGTACTGTACAGGACCCTTAAGAAACTCCTGTCCTCTACATAGACAGTGATTACAGCTCCCAGCAGATCTTTCTTACTTTTATATGTAAGGATTTGCTTTATTTGTATTAGTTATCTACTTATTTTTCTTTGATCTTTACTTTTTTCCTATTTTTGGATAACATTTTGGTGGCTTCAGAACCAATTACCAGGTTTCCATAGAGTTATGATTCCCACATACAATGGTTGTCCTGGAACCAATTAATTTTGGAACTTGAGGTCTATTTTTCAGAGTCAATTGTCTATGAAAGAGTGGCCGTAGATATGTAGTGACCAGATGGACACTGAAGTATTCTTCGAGGGATAATAACATATGATTGGCTGTCATGATGTATTGTAGGCATCTTAGTGACATGTAATTCACCTGAAAAAAGAATAGGTATAAAGTGGAGTAATTGTCATCTATGTCACTTATCACTGCACACGTGAATCTGGCCTGCAGGTTCAATCCTGGTTAATCCATTGTTAGAAATAGCAAACTTTGCTTTGCCATATGGGTAAATGACTGTAATTTTTATGTCAAAAATCTCAGTTTTCATTATTCTATAGGGTATTTCTTCTACTGCTACAACAGCCTGACCAACCCCATGCTAGTGAATAGTCTTTAATAAGTTACTCCATGTTTTACTAGGTTTAGCAAACAGGAAACTTTTGAAATATCTAGAACAAAGAGAAATATATATATATGTAGAATAAATATCTGTTTTTGTAAGTTGAGTGTTCACTGTTCACAGGGAGAAAATAGCTAATGGATTGTGGGCCATACGCTATTGATCCATAAATTTATTGTACACAACTGGGATTGTTCCTGAACAATGTGTCAGCTGCGGGAATTGGATAAATATTGGGTTACTGTTAGAAATGTTCAGTGAATGGGCTATGCAGGCTTTGAAAAAAAAAAGAGATGTACTGAAATAGATGAGTAAGTATCTCTTCTTCTTCTTCTAGCATCATACAATGGCATCACCTGAGTGAATAGAAAAACACTTGACACCTTAAAACACACTGTATACTGTATGTAGTGTGGGTAAAGTCTATAGTTAACCCATAAGAGTGCAGATGACAGCAGGTGCCTAAAATGATCTGTCCAGATGTCATGTCATCTCAGCAGCTGATCTATTCTTGTATTTGTGACTGGGATTCTTCGTATATATACCGATCAGTCGTACTTCTAACAGGCAAAGTGCATAACTTGCTTTTGTGACAATGGCGACAGACAAGGTTATACAAGGATATATAAGGCAGCAAGTGAACAATAAGTTCTTGTTCTGTTTTGCTGACACCAAGAAGCGCTGCACAGCGGTTGCAGTGGGAGCGTAGTGAAGGTGAGTATAGGTAGTATTTTTGTGTCATTTTACAGAACTAATTAAAACAAATACTCCCTGGAATACACCTTTAAAGGGCTGTCCTGCAGATTACAGTAGTAAATCATTGGGTTAAAGAAGTAATAAAATAAGTAATACTAATTTCCTCATTCCTCCTCTACTTCCTGCTCCAACGCTCATCATGTTCCCACTTATCTCAACTTTCTGATTACTTCTCATGTGGTGGCCAGTGAGTGGCTGAGTGGGCATTTTCTTCCATTTCCTGTGTGACCTCCTCAACCAGTATGCAGAACCAGGCTGAGGAGATCGGTAAGGACATGGTAAGCATTGTTATGGCAGCAGAGGGGGATCAATTAAGTTGCCTTTTTTAATTTTTTCAGCCTAGTGTACCCCTTTTAAAATTTTACTGGGCAACCCCTTTATTATGTTGAAACCTAAATGTCTGAAACACACCTTTAATTTTTATTCACAGGTAAAAATTCAATTATTATTTAACAAACAAAGTAAATAGTCTGTATCCCCAGTCCAGCGAGCGTCACCAAGTTGTAGGTGTAGGCCTCAGACAACTTCAAACTGCGGCCTTCAGCGTTAGAAAAGTGTGACCTCTGCCCTGGTGCAGGCAGCACTAGGGCAGAGGAGGAGGAACCCAGCCAGCTGCTGCTGTCCTGCACTGAAGAGGAGGTAAGTATTATTAATGTATTATTTATTTATTTTAGCAGGTAGGGGGGACTACCTGCCTACCGTGGGGGGAGGAAACTATCTCATCTGGGTACTACCTGACTACTGCAGGAGACAACCTGGCTCATCTAAGGACTATCGTCTTACTGGGGGAGTGCTATCTGGCTCATCTGGGGACTACCTTCCTACTGGGAGGGGCTACCTGGCTCATCTAAATACTACCTTTTACTGGGGGGCACTACCTTCCTCCTGGGAGGGACAACCTACTAGGGGGAGGACTACTTGGATAATCTGGGCCCTACCTGCATACTGGAGGGGGGGGGGGCACCTGTTAAATGGAAGGGACTACTTATCTACTGGGGAGACTAAGCCTGCCTAATGGGGAAATTACCTAACTGTTGTTGGGGACTTACATACTTAAGGGGAACCTGTCTACCCATTAGAAGACCTACTTAACTACCCACTTTTACTGTGTGGGGCACCAAGGGGAGATTGTTACCATTTGTGGGACTATAGATGGGGGGATCATATAGAGGTGGGATTCATGCTGAGGAGTCTAAGATGTTTTTCTGGCATATTGTGCAGAAAAAGAGTTGTGGCTGAAAAAGTTGAGGGGTGGGAGGCAAGACTAATATTAGGGGTGAGGAAGGTTAAAAATTTGCTTTTGGGACCATGGGATTCTAGTTACGCCCCAACAAGAAACACCTCACCAAACACATCAAGTCCAAACGCATCAACAATGTAATATTTATTGTAACCTGAGGTTGAAGGGGTACTCCGGTGGAACAAAAAATTTTTCAAATCAACTGGTGACAGAAAGTTTCACAGATTTGTAAATTACTTTGATTTAAAAATCCTTTTCCTTCCAGTACTTATCAGCTGCTGTATACTACAGAGGAAGTTGTGTAGTTCTTCCCTGCCTGACCACAGTGCTCTCTGCTGACACCTCTGTTCGGGTCAGGATCTGTCTAAAGTTGGGGCAAATTCCTATAGCAAATCTCTCCTGCTCTGGACAGTTCCTGATATGAACAGAGGTGTCAGCACAGAGCACTGCGGTCAATCTGGAAAAAACTACACAACTTCCTCTGGAGCATACAGCAGCTGAAAAGTGCTGGAAGGGTAGAAATTTTGAAATAGAAGTAATTTACAAATCTGTATAGCTCTCTGTCACTAGTTGATTTGAAAGCATTTTTTTTCCACCAAAGTACCCCTTTAAGGTGAGATCTCAAGAAAATGTTCTTACCTGTGGCCTCTGCATCTTGACATCCTCTCTCATTGCAACGCTCCCGGAGTAACATCACCTCCCTTTCCAGGGCTTCAATCCTGCTAAGGAGGTGCTGCACAGACTGCGGAGCCATGTAACATTGACATAACCTCTGTGGGACACGAATGCTGTGGGTAAAGGTAATCTGGCTCCCAGCTTCTGGCGTATTCTCTGTCTGTTGGGACACCCAACTTGCTTCTTCTGGTGACTCTGGTTCCATTGCACATGGAAATCCCAGGGGAACATTGAAATTGTAGACATGATTAAAAACTAGAGGCTGGTGCCTGATCCCAGATCCTGTCATATTAGCCCCATCTCTGGTGGAAAGGTGTGTCCCTGGAGTCTGGCTGGTGGCCACTTCAGCCAAGCATTTCGAGTGTCTGAGTGTACAAAGAAGAACGATGAGGTGTACTCCGGCCTGTAGTGGACCAAGGGCACCCCTTGCTCCATCGTTCCCCATCTTCTCCAGTCAAGAGTAACACAGCCACGGACCAAAGGTCTGTCAAAAAATATGGAATAGAAATATATATTAGACCATGATGACTTATGAGAATTATTCATAGTAGTATCTCAAGTAGTAGCTACTTGTAGTACAGTAGAAACTTAAAAATAAACTGGACTTAGAGCTGTTTTGCCTAATGGCTTTCTTGGTTCTTGGTTCTGTCTGCTGGGACACCCAACTTGCTTCTTCCGGTTCTTACCTAATGGCTTTCTTGGTAAAACCATCATGAGAGATGTAGTCCAAAACATCTGCAGTGCCTGGGGGTGAGTTATCAAAACCTGTGCAGAGAAAATGTTGCCAAGTTGCCCATAGCAACCAATCCGATTGCTTCTTTCAATTTGTAGAGGCCTTGTTAAAAATGAAAGTAGCAAGCTGATTGGTTGCTAAGGGCAACTAGGCAACTGTTCATCTGGACAGATTTTGATAAATTCCCCCCATACCTGCCCGAGACAGTAACTGAGTCCAGATTTTAAATGCAGACCAAAAAATTGTCAGGTTCTAAGCCAAAATCAAAAGTTTCTAAACAAACTCCATTGCTTCCTATTTAGTTTCTTCTAGAAATGACTAGAACCAGATGTGACATAGTACTACTACTAGATGAAGAAGTACAGTAGATAGTGTTTGTTTTTCCATTTTAAATAAGACATACACTATCAAGTCTGAAAAGTTAGATGATGTCTATTGCCTGTCTCTATATTTGGATAATGTGGATCTACCTTGGTATTGGTGCCTTTGTAAGAATATGGGGGGAGATTTATCAAAACATTTGCAGAGGCAAAGTTTCCCAGTTGCCCATAGCAACTAATCAAATCGCTTCTTACATTCTAAACAAGGCCTCTGAAAAATGGAAGAAATGATCTGATTGGTTGCTATGGACAACTGGGCAACTTTTCCTCTGTATATATATATATATATATATATATATATATACACATATATAGATAGATAGATAGATACAGTGACCCCCCGACCTACGATGGCCCCGACATACGATCATTTCAAGATACAGGCAGCATCAACATACGATGCTTTTGTATGTCGGAGCCGTTGCATAAACGGCTATCCGGCAGCGCAGACTGCTTCAGTTGCCACCGGATAGCCGTTTACGGTGCCCTGTGTGGTCCGCTGACGATCTCTCACCTGTCCTCGGGGCTCTGGAGCGTCCTCTTCAGGATTCCTGCATCGTCTGCGCTCTCCTCCAACGTCATCACGTTACTGCGCACGCCGTCCCATCATCCAATAGGAGCGGCATGCGTAACAACGTGATAGCGGAGACGGAGAGCGAGGATATCGGGGAAACAGAGGCCTTGCCAGAGTGTCAGGGACACCCCGGGGACGCGGCGACAGCAATGGAAGGCGACATCCAGGGCAGCGGTGATGAGCAGTGAAGGTCCGGAGCTGCGGCGAGTACAACCTTTAATGCAAGTGGTCTTCAACCTGCAGACCTCCAGATCTTGCAAAAGTACAACTCTCAGCATGCCCGGACAGCCGTTGGCTGTCCGGGCATGCTGGGAGTTGTAGTTTTGCAACATCTGGAGGTCCACAGGTTGTAGACCACTGTCCTATACTTTACATTGCACGGATCCCTCAACATACGATGGTTTCAACAAACGATGGTCCATTTGGTACGAATTACCATCATATGTTGAGGGACCACCGTAGATAGATAGATATGCAAATCATAAAATGTTGCAGTATCTTGTAATACCTTTTTTATTGGACTAACAGAATTTTGTGGAGAAGCTTTCGGGATTCCTCCCTTTATCAAGTCCAAAGCAAATCTAAGCTCACAAGCAGAAGACACAGGTTACATCTCACAAATACGCAGGGGTTAAGATAATAGATGTGGAGAATTCACACTAACATGGGCCATAAATTGTCCTGCTATAGGAACATAGACTAAATAGAAAATAACATTCAGGGACTATACTCCTGCTTATCGCCAAATGTGGTCTAAATGATACAATGTACCAAGTATGACATGGGATGCTACATTGGTGAAACCGGAAGGAAACTCAACGAAAGGATGAATCTACACAGACATTCCATCAACCGCCATAAAGAAAATGACTACTGCACCCCAGTTGGACACCATTTTACCAAAACAGGCCCCTCCATACATGACCTTACAATCAGGATACTGAACTTCAAAAACACACAAGAGAGAAAGACATTTGAAGCTAAAATTATACTGTTTTTTTTATTCCAAAAATAGGGGACTCAATGTGGATTTGAGCTTTTTATCTCATTATCAAAATTTCTTATAACCTGTGCTATACTGGATTCTCTTTTGTATCTCTTTGTCCTGCTTAATTACAGTCCCTCCCTCCCCCTTTTTCTCATCCTCATCTATTTAGCCTATGTTCCTATAGTACGACAATTTATGGCCCATCTTAGTATCTATTGTCTTAAGTTAACCCCTGCATATTTGTGAGATGTAACCTGTGTCTTCTGCTTGTGAGCTTCGATTTGCTTTGGACTTGATAAAGGGAGGAATCCCGAAAGCTTCTCTACAAAATTCTGTTAGTCCAATAAAAAACATATTACAAGATACTGCAAAATTTTTTGATTTGCATCTGCATCACTGGACTAATACGGCTACTCAAATTTACTATATACATTCATATATATACATATGGGACAGTGGTCTCCAATCTGTGGACCTCCAGAAGTTGTTAAACTACAACCACCAGCATGCCTGGACAGCCGTCACGCCCCCTCCCATAGACTTGCATTGATGGGGCGGGGCTATGATGTCACAAGGTCCTGGTGCCGACTCCAGCAATCAGTACAGTTTGTTCCAAACGCTGAGAAGCGGAGTACCCCTTTAAAGCTGGACTGACCTTATTTACTGCTTGTGTAAGGGTAAGCCTGAAGCCTGCAGCTTCCACGTTTGAGACGTCATGCCACACACACTCCATTCATGTCTATGGGGGGAGGGGGGGGAATGACGGCTAGTACATAACCGACATGCCTCCTCCCATAGACGTGAATGGAGGGGGTGTGGCGGCTGGCATAAGATGTTTTCAGCGGAGTACCCCTTTATGATCCGTTTGCAGACATTTAGAGAGTTTCAGCCTACTCTAAGTAATGCTGTTTAGCAGGACTTTGTTTGGGCCCCATCTATGCAATGTGCACAAACTAAGGGTACCCATCAGCCGCTAGGACCAAGATTAGGGTAGGCCACAAATGTGCTTGTGTGTGTTGAGACCTATAAATACACTGCATTTGTCTGATTCTGTCCTATAAAATACCTTACTGTTTGTTATGCGATACATGGTTGTTTTTCTTTATGCCATACAAAGTTACTGTCAAATTTGGCTTGTGCTAGTCATATTATTTTCTCCTAAATGTCCCCAATGGTATCCCACATCCATACCCCAAATGATCTGTTGAGTGGAGGCACTGCCGTAGATATGTACCCCAGCTCCCATTTAGCGGAAGGTCAGGATCAGCCTCCCTAGCGCAGACAGATAACAAAGGTAAGGGGCCACAGGATATAGGTGGAGACCCTCAAAACCCTCTTACAGATACATCATTATTTTTTGAAGTTTTTGCAGAATACTGATGTATGTCAGCCTAGGATACAATTTTGGTCTTTATCTGACAATTAATCCCTATGGACATGGTTAGTTGTGTCCCTAAAGGACTTACCCAATGCACACACTAAAGGGGAGATTTATCAAACATTGCACAAGAGAACAATGATGAAATTGCCCATCGAAACCAATTAGATTCAAAGTTTAATTATTTAATCTGGGGGCAAAATTTATTGTTAACAGGTATTACAGAATATCCTTATTATAACCATGTTATGGTAGGTTCAGAAAAATATATTCCAGTTGGTATGTGTTATAGATGCAATTTAATGACTTTGCAAAGTACTGGAGGTGTTTGCCAGAAAAATATTGATGCACTTTAAAGTTCACGCATTAATATCTTACGGATCTAGTACAATAATGGACGAGTACCTGTTGCACGTATGCCAGATGAATGTCCTGTTTACTGATCAGGAAGCATGCTGTTTGCTTCCAGACATCTCTGCATGTCGGTATAATTATGTCTCCATGGGATTCGATAACAGCTGGTGTTGGCTCCTATTAAATCCAATTTACATGGAATCTTTCACTGCTGGCAATAAATGAGAACAAGTAGGGTAACATTTCCTAACGGGTCAGGTGCCCACCCCGAGGAGTATGTACCACTTGTCTGAGGGCACAAGCAGTGCTTCCCTGATTCATCTCCTGGTTCAAAACATAAGATGTCTGATCGCGAGGGTCCCGCTGCTGGGGACCCCTGCAATCTCGGCACCCCAGACAATCGGTGCACTAAACGACCTTCCATCCATGCCAGATGACTGGCGATGCAGGATGGAGGCTTTTGACATCACGGCCACGCCCCACTCGTGACGTCACACCCATGCCACCTCAATGCAAGTCTATGGGAGGCCGGCACGCCCCCTTCCATAGAGTTGCATTGAGGTGGCATGGCCGTGACGTCACGAGCGGGGCGGGGCCTTGATGTCACGAGCCTCCGGTGCTGCACCCAGTTTTGGCTAAATACTATACTTTTGAACCTTACCTTAATGTTTACTTATTTTTAAGGTTATCCCCTTTCCACAGGATAGGAGATAATTATCTGATTGCAGTTCGGCTGTTGGAGCCCCCCATGATCTCGGGACTCAGGTTAAATGGAGAGTCCGTTCCGATAAGGGATGTGTCTGAATATAGGGGTCCAACTGCTGCCCCATGCGATCTCCTGTATGAGGCCCAGCTACTTACAAGTCCTCAGGGCACAGAGGCCCCCTCCTCCCTGGAGGAACGCTGGTGACCGCCCGCTCAGCCAATCATTGTCTGAGGAGAGACATCGCTGTGGCCGCTGATTGGCTGAGTGGGCGTCACTTGCCGTCCCATCGGTCAAAGCCCCCTAAGATTAGACTACCCCTTTAACTGCTGTCAAATTCCTTAAAATACGTTTGTAGTGGCCAAAGCTTTGTTTTTCTGATACAAAGCTCCAAAATCCCTGCATAGGCATAGTTTTAAAAGCTAATGTTCTAGCTGGCTGCCATCAGCACTAGGGAAGCTTACTACATCTTGTCTCATTATTGAGTTCAATGTCTAACAGCATTCAGAAATCTCCCAATGCTCCCTGTAGTGGCAGCTGCAAGCTGCCAGAATATTATGTATTATGTAATTTTTGTCTATGCAGGTGATTTGCAGCTCTGTATCAGGAAAATAAAGCAATCAGGATTTCGAAGAAGTTGATAAGAACAACATTTTTTATCAATTTATGTAAAAAATTGTGAAAATTCACTTGTAGCTTCCAAATATCTGTGTGCACCTCTTATCTCCCAAATTTTATACCTATAATGAGCGGTTGTTCTGCAAAGCCACCGACAACTCCATATTATCAGTAAGTCTCATGTATTTGTTCTGAGAAGGTTACAATGCCATATAGTTGCTTTTTACGTTATCAAGTGAACTTGGTACAAAACCTTGACTGATCCTAGCCTTGGGGGCACTTCTATGAAATGACTTTTACGTGGCTAGAACACTTCAGATATAATGAACTGGAATGTTCGTGGTCCCTTCCAGTTACAAAACAATGAAACATGAAACATAAAATAATACCAGGTAGAAACTAAAATGGTACATGATGTTTACAGGCAATAAACAAGCTTTTAGGTCGACAGATCTACTACTATCATTATCAAGTATGAAGAACCTTCATCTTCACATCTGATACTATATTTTATGTGTACCCTGAGGTATGTTTTGGCCAATGCAGACGAACCGTGCTTCTAAAGAAGCCATAAATGCCCTATGTGGCACCAATCAAGTAGAAGGAGCCTATTACACGGCTCAAGTATCATGTGGACAAAGTTGCTTAATCGATCATGCAGGCCCCCCCCCCCTTTATTTGTCAGCCACATTTACCCTATGATACAAAATGTACAGCCGATGAACAATGGTTTTTAAACCAGCTTAAAAGATGTGTCCAGCATATGTCAGCTGAATGCATGGCCTGTTACACAAGGCAATATCCACTTGTTTACTTGTTTGGACTGTAATAGGACCTTAATAATGCATTGCTCCTCAAACTGTTAGGTGGGTCTTGTTGGTGAGATTCCCCTAAGTTGCCTATGCACAGTCAATGAGGCGATTTTGACAAGAAAAGGTCTGATTTGATAATTTTTATTTTGTCATAAACTTTGCCATTTGGTTTGACCCACCTATAAAGAGAATCTGACAGCTTGTTCACCCACAAAATACCGCATACACAGGGTTATAGTGAGGGTGAACATGAGTAAGACAACGTTTTACTCTCCCTGATCGGTAGTTTTCTACTTTAATATTGCTCTGTATTTTCTGCTCAGTCTCAGTCAGATTCACAGACTGGGAAGGGGCGTTCCCCAGCAGGCATGACATCATCTGAAGCCATACAGAGAACTTCCTCCCTCACTCTGCTTCACACAGCTCATAGCAGTTCAATGTGTGAGATGAGCTCTGATTGGCTAAGGCTGCACCCCCGATTTTGGACTTCTCCTTTATCATAAGCAGTGCAATAGAAAAAAATTAGTTTGAATGAGAGTGCCCAAGGGACAGTTTTAAGGTGCTCTTAATGTGTATCATGGCCTCCTAACTCCAAACCCCCAAACCCAGCCCCCCCCACCCCCATCCCATCTGTACATGTCAAAGAAGAGAAAGATCAGGCATGCTAAATTTCAATTGCTCAATTCTTTTGCTGTTGGGTAGATAAGCCACAGAATTTATATTGTAGCTTGCCTTCCCTGTCCCTATTTAGAAGACATGCACATTTGGCCGAGCATACACGTGTATTGGGAAATAGGAGAGATAACTAGTCAATCAAGTATTTGGCTGACAACTAACCTGTGTTAAGGGCCACGTTTTTATACAATACAGGTACAACATCATAGGATATATCGATGCTACATGAGATTAACAATACAAAAAAATTAATTTTCTTATAAACCAACATAATCTCCTCCATCTACTGCTTTCCTACCACATGTGTTAATGTCTCGATGAGATAGCAGAAATGTCTCTGAGAGGTCTCTAGAAATATATCTGAAGCTTTAAAACTTGACATCATTACAGAACATCCTGACAGGTCAAGTAGTTGATCCCTTGACTCATCCCCAAACCTGTAAAGTAAAGATCACAATATACTGTAAATCCCAACAGTGATCGTGTGAAGACTACAGAAGAAGCGCTTCACTTTATTTATCTCTATACAGCTGGTAAAAGGATATGTCTTGTTATAAACCACAGCAAAACAGGTTTCCTTCTGACACTGAGGGGCTTATAGTGTAGTCTCCAGGACACATTAGTCCGTGGTGCCATGGGGCCATAACTTTCGGGATTAAACTTAGAAAAAGTTTTTCTAGAGCAATCTTGACAATACACATTCTATATTGCTGTGACAAATCGTATATTGAAAATTATCATGATGGCACCTAATTGTAAAAATGGCACAATGTCCTAAATGGGTAGTAGAAGATAAGCATACTCAATTGGTACCATACCATTTAGACACTGAAGAAGAAGAGAAGAGTTTCTGGCAATATTACATGTTGTTAGAGTATACTTAGATATGCCCTAACACCTCATGTGTGGATGAGTACGCAGGTCTCGGATGAGTACACAGGTCTCCATACACATTAGCCAAAAGTCAACCAAACAAAGTACAAAACGTAATGTATTCAGAGCACAAGGTCGATAAAACTTGTTTATTGGTATGCGTAAAAATCATATCACATTAAAAAGGCATGTTAGAATCAGGAGAAATGTGAAACTGTTGTGTTTCTGGCCCTTTGGCCATTAACCCCTTAAGGACCTGGGGTTTTTCCGTTTTTGCATTTTCGTTTTTTCCTCCTTACCTTTAAAAAATCATGACTCTTTCAATTTTGCAACTAAAAATCCATATGATGGCTTATTTTTTGCACCACCAATTCTACTTTGTAATGACATCAGTGATTTTACCCAAAAATCTATGGCAAAATGGAAAAAAAAATAATTGTGAGACAAAATTGAAAAAAAAAAACGCCATTTTGTAATTTTTGTGGGCTTCCGTTTCTACAAAGTAAATCTTTTGGTAAAAATGACACCTTTTCTTTATTCTGTAGGTCCATACGATTAAAATGATACCCTACTTATATAGGCTTGATTTTCTCGTACTTCTGGAAAAAATCATAACTACATACAGGAAAATTTACACGTTTAAAATTGTCATCTTCTGACCCCTATAACTTTTTTATTTTTCAGCATATGGGGCGGTATGAGGGCTCATTTTTTGCGCCGTGATCTGAAGTTTTTAGCGGTATCATTTTTGCATTGATAGGACTTATTGATTATTGACTTATTTTTTCATGATATAAAAAGTGACCAAATATGCACTATTTTGGACTTTGGAATTTTTTTGCGCATATGCCATTGACCGTGCGGTTTAATTAACGATATATTTTTATAATTTGGACATTTATGCATGCGGCGATACCACATATGTTTATTTTTATATTTATTTACACAGTTTTTTTTATGGGAAAAGGGGGGTGATTCAAACTTTTATTAGGGGAGGGGTTAAATGATCTTTATTCACTTTTTTTTTTGCAATATTATAGCTCCCATAGGGGGCTATAACACTGCACACACTGATCTTTTACATTGATCAGTGGTTTCTCATAAGAAACCACTGATTGATGATTCTGCCGCTTGACTGCTCGTGCCTGGATCTCAGGCACTGAGCAGTCATTCGGCGATCGGACAGCATGGAGGCAGGTAGGGATCCTCTGGCTGTCATGTAAGCTGTTCCGGATGCCACAAACCCCAATATTTTTTTTTTTTGCTGTTCTGGCATCATAGGGGCTTCGTAAATGCGACATGCCCCCCAAAAACCATTTCAGCAAAATTTGCTTTCTAAAAGCCAAATGTGACTCCTTCTCTTCTGAGCATTGTAGTTTGCCCGCAGAGCATTTTGAGCATTTTAAATCCTAACATGGGGTATTTCCATACTCAGAAGAGATGGGGTCACAACTTTTGGGGGGCATTTTCTCCCATTACACTTTGTAAAAATGGTAAATGTGGGAGAAAAAACAGCACTTTAGTGGAAAAAAAATTTCGTTTACACATCCGACTTCAAACATCAAACAACCATGGGGTGTTAAGGCTCACTGGACCCCTTTTATGTGCCTTGAGGGTTGTAGTTTCCAAAACAGTATGCCAGTGTTTTTTTTGCTGTTCTGGCACCATAGGGGCTTCCTAAATGCGATATGCCCCCAAAAACCATTTCAGCAAAATTCACTCTCCAAAATTTCATTGTCGCTCCTTCCCTTCTGAGCCCTCTATTGCGCCCGCCGAACACTTCACATACACATATGAGGTATTTCCTTACTGGAGAGAAATTGGGTTACACATTTTAGGGGGCTTTTTCTCCTATTACCCCTTGTAAAAATTCAAAAACTGGGTCTACAAGAACATGCAAGTGTAAAAAATGAAGATTTTGAATTTTCTCCTTCACTTTGCTGCTATTCCTGTGAAACACCTAAAGGGTTAACACACTTTCCGAATGTCATTTTGATACCTGGAGGGGTGCAATTTCTATGATGGGGTAATTTATGGGGTATTTCTAATATGAAGGCCCTTCAAATCCACTTCAAAACTGAACTGGTCCCTGAAAAATTAGGATTTTGAAAATTTTGAGAAAAAATTGAAAATTGCTGCTGAATTTTGAAGCACTCTGATGTCTTGCAAAAGTTAAAACATGTCAACTTTATGATGCAAACATAAAGTAAACATATTGTATATGTGAATGAATATAAAATTTATTTGGAATGTCTATTTTCCTTTCAAGCAGAGAGCTTCAAAGTTAGAAAAATACAAAATGTTCAAATTTTTCATGAAATTTTGGAATTTTTCACCAAGAAATGATGCAAGTATCAAATTCATTAGTAAAAGCATACCAGAGTTATTAATTCTTCAAGTGACAGTGGTCAGATGAGCAAAAAATGCTCTGGTCCTTAAGGTGAAAATGGGCTTGGTACTTAAGGGGTTAATCATAATCTACCAAATCCACCGACTTTGGAAGAAACAGCCAACTATGTAAAGTGTATGTGGACCTCCTGACCATGCTTGGTGCAAGAATTGTTGCCACCCAAGGAGAAAGATAATTTAGCCGTACCTTGATCCCACCCATTGTTTTCTCCAGAAATTATGGAGGCGCGCGCTATGTCAGGATGTTGGGCGGACCTTAGTGATTGCCCCTGTCTGCCTCGGAGGTGGAGCTGCACTCCTCCAGCAGGCTGAAAAATGCCAATTATTATAATGCAGGTGGGGTGGGGGTAGTGTGGCGGGGTTTTGCTTGATGGGCAGGTGCTACGGATGATGGCTAACTTTATTGCAGTAGGCAAAGCAGTGCCCCTATCAAAAGGGCACTCTAGGTGGCTGCCTATTTTGCCTATAAAGATAAAAAACAAAAGGATGCGCTCTGTAGTGTGATACCTCGGGATATGCAAGAATGCTGAATGTGAACTCCGCTTACCAAGGCAAATTGTACTTCATCCAAGTACAACAATGGGGTAGAGTATATCTGATAGTAGGTCTCTGCAGCTACTCCACGCTAACATTCCATTGAAATCCAAGAAAACTCCTCCAACAACCGGCAGGATCAATCAGGCGCTGAGACCAAGGTAAGGATAAGGGAATTTATTACAATATTATTATAATAAATTATCCTTCCTTGGTCTCAGCACCTGATTGATCCTGCCGATTGTTGTAGGAGTTTTCTTGGATTATTTTGCATATAGGCAGAGGCAGCCCTGCTCCTGACACCCCCCTGATAGATGATGTCAGAGGAGAGAAGGATTGGTCATGTTGGATTTCAATTGAGAACATAGGAATGTTAAGCTGCACTAAATGTTAATATGTATGGGGAGATTGGGAGAAATAACTGTTTGCCAAACGTTCGTTTGATCAACAACTATTAAAGGTGTACGGGCATTCAGATTTATGCCAGTTCATTGTAATAACATAATTAAAAAAAATCTTAATTTAAAATCCCCTTCAAAGTCAAATAAAATAAATTAAATTTAAAAAAGTATAGAAAAATACAATAAAATAAAAAGTATACAATGAAATGTTAACATCATTTATCATTATCTATGTATGGGATGTAAAAAAAAAAACTTCTACAAGAAATAAGACTGTGGTAAACTTATTACATTTTCCAAATGTTTACATTTTACAAATATAAAAACTTAGCTTTACTGAGGGTAGACAGTTTGTAAAGTCTATACAGTTCAGCCAGGGCCAAAGGAGGTGACTAGTGACACAGAGACCTTAAGGGTTTGCTGGGACTGGACAATTGAATGCAGACCACGCTGACTTGACAGATGACAGGGACTGACTTGACTTGACTAATAAAGCTGTGACTTTAGCTTACTTGAATTGATGGTGGCTGCAGGACTGGACTTTGAGGTCTTCAACATTCTTTGCACACATACTAGGCACAACTGCACTGGACCTCAGCTTAGCAAAAGAGCAGAGCTCAAAGAGAGGGAAGCTTTGGTCTTGTGGACTCCAAAGTGTCTGGACTGATCATGGTATGTAAAGATGAGCGAATCGAAGCTGACAAATCCGAATTCGTTACGAATTACATGAAAAATTTGATTTGCAACTAATGCAAATATCACTTATTGCTTCATATATTGCTTCATTAATTGCTTCATTAAACTTTATTAAGTGCGGTCCATTCTCCTGGGAATCTAAAATGGCAGATCCACATGTGAGGACATAGAGCAAGGAACTCTATTAAGGTAGGAACGCAAGGTGGGAAGGCAGGTAGGCGGGATGACCCTGAATCACATGCAAGAGGCAGCCTATCAGCCGCCAGTCAGCGCTATATAATTGGCAGCCAAAAGGGTGGCCCCACACAGGAACCTCTCCCTATTTCCAACTAAAAACCATGGGAAATGGCAGTGTTTTTAGGTAGAAATAGGGAGAGGTTCCTGTGTGGGTTCGCCCTTTTTAGGACGAGTAACACTTGCCAAGAAGGGAATTAATAGTGCGAGAATAGAGCCGTAGAGGGGAAGTTTTTACCCCCACCTGTTACAATGGACCATACGTTGTTCCCTTCCACCTTTTAGAGGTCTTTGCATTGCATAAATACTTGGTGGTATTGGTGGCACATGGTGTTTTTTGCACACCTTTCCTTTTGTTAGATTTAAAAAATATATATTTGGGTCCATACATATTATCCTAAGAAAAGTTGGGTTTTATGTAATGCATATCCTCAATACTTTCTTGTGCACACCAATACACGCCTACCTGCCTCACCTACTATTCTGATCCTTCCACCCGCCTGATGCCACACATCTGATGCCAAGTTCTCCTTCTTTCACCCACCTTCGTCACCGGGTACTGGTATTGCCACCCAACGCACCACTCTGTCACCTGGTAACTTTCAGGACTCCTGATGCTGCTGCTGCCACCTCCAGGCTGTCTCATTTAGCCACTATATGGTTTTCTCATGCTTCAGCCAACTCCAGGCTGTGCCATTCAGCCACTATATGGTCTCCTCATGCTTCGTCACCTCCATGCTGTGCCATTCATCCACTATATGTTCTACTCATGCTGCCACCAACTCCAGGCTGTGCCATTCAGATACTATATGGTCTCCTCATGCTTCAGCCAACTCCAGGCTGTGCCCTTCAGTGACTATATGGTCTCCTCATGCTTCAGCCAACTCCAGGCTGTGCTCTTCATCCACTATATGGTCTCCTCATGCTTCAGCCAACTCCAGGCTGTGCCATTCAGCCACTATATGGTATCCTAATGCTTCAGCCACCCCCAGGCTGTGCCATTCAGCCACTACATGGTTTACTGATGCTGCTGGGCCTGGGACATTACCTAAAATATTTTATGGTAGCACTTGCAACTTGCAACTTGCATCTTCAATTTCAATTTTAAAATTCATCTTTTAATCTTAGGGATTGTGAAGACCCATTGTCTACTCATGCTGCTGCCAGCTCCAGGCTGTGCCATTCAACCACCAGACACTATATGGTTTACTGATGCTGCTAGGCCTGGAACATTACTTAAAAATATTTTATGGTAGCAATAGCTACCATACATCTTCACTTTCAATTTTAAAATTCATCTTTTAATCTTAGGATTGTGAAGCCCAATTGTCTACTCATGCTGCCACCAGCTCCAGGCTGTGTCATTGTGCCACCATATGGTTTCCTTATGCTGTTGGCACCTTGAATTAAACTTTAAACATTTTAATATATCTAAAATCTTCAATTTAAAATTTCAAAAATATATTTAATCTTCTCTATTGTGAGGCCCTATGGTCTTGTCAGGCTGTCGCCACCTCCAGACTGGGTCGTTCTGCCACTATATGGTCTCCTCGTGCTGCCTCCAATTCCATGCTGTGTCATGTCAAATCTTAAATTTTAATTTAAAAAAATCGATGTAATCTTTTCAAGACTGAGGCCCTATGGTCATCTACATCATATTGTAAAAAAAATCATAACTACATGCACGATAATTTATACATTTAAAATTGTCATTTTCTGACCCCTATAACTTTTTTATTTTTCCACTTACGCGGCAATATGAGGGCTCATTTTTTGTGCAATGATCTGAAGTTTTTAGCGGTTCCATTTTTGTATTGATTGTACTTTTTGATCTCTTTTTATTCATTATTTTTTCATGATATAAAAAGTGACCAAAAATACGCTATTTTGGACTTTGGAATCTTTTTGCGCAAAAGTCATTGACCGTGAGGTTTAATCAACAATATATTGTTATAATTCAGACATTTCCGCACACGGCAATACCACATATGTTTAAAGGGGGGGACTCAAACTTTTATTAGGGAAGGGGTTAAATTATCTTTATTAACTTTTTTTTCCACTTTTTTTTTGCAGTGTCATGGGGACTCTTCATCTTGAAGAGTCTTCCAGGTGTACAGGTCTTCTTTAACCTTTTCGGACCTGAGTTCACCATACATCTGGTTCATAAACCGTTGATAAAATGGGAGCATCTCCACGTCCTCCCACATGTCTTCGACAGGTGGTTCTTTGCCAGGTGTCATCCGAGACAGTACATTGGCATTGACATTCGACTTGCCGCTTCTGTACTTGATGGTGAAACTGTAATTGGCTAATCTTGAAGCCCAACGTTGTTCGATGGCACCTAACTTGGTGGTGTTCAGGTGGGCCAATGGGTTACTATCGGTGTAGACAGTAAATGGTGTGGCAGCCAAGTAGTCTTTGAACTTTTTGGTCACAGCCCAGGGTTTATATGGGCTTAGCAGAAGAGCAAAGCTCAAAGAGAGGGAAGCTAGCTCCACCCAGGGCTTATATGGGGGAGACTATCAGGGAGACCATAGGTCATTCTTGGGATCACCTGGTCACTGGCACCTCCTGGGTAACAATCACAAGACATAGCACATGGTATAACTCTTAAAGTAAAATTATATTTTATAACACTTTACATGGTAAAACATATTTACAATGGGGAAACAAGTGCAGGGGGCCTTGAGGATATTGAAGGAGGCTGCCTGAAAGGACAGCAGGAGCACGGGGTAACACCTCCCGTACTGGGCCACCACAAAATGTTCTCTTGTATGTACATGGCTGACATACTTCCATGAGTGATCATATTATGATAAAATTGACTTGTAACTCAATGTTTCCTACGTCTGTTTTCAGATACAAGCTGTATAATGGGAGATATAATGAATACGATAATACAGCTCAGATCTGGGCAGAACCATACACTTCAGAGATTAAGACCTGGCGCCAGGAATTAGACACCAGACCTTTTAGGTTGCACTTTTATTTGGTTGAGATAAGGATATACATTTATTTTGAGTGCTGGAAAGGTAATGTTAATAAAGTTTTTTCCATTATTGCTGGAAGCAGCACTACCTGTAACCTCCCTATGGGAGTCCCAGTAGATTGAGTATTGCCGGGCTGATAAGAGACGGACAGGGAGGGTTAGGAGGATGATATTGTAATAGACCATTGTACAGCATGTCAGATGAAATCTGTTCAGCTCAACCCTCATTTCTTCTATTGCTGAATGTGGTGACAGCAGGGAAGAACTTTGGAGTATTGAATATATTTATATGGAGGTTATCACTTTAGAGGGTCACAAAAAAGGAAGAAAAAAATCTTTAGGAATAAGCTGGTTGTACAGATAATTAATGCTCATATCAATACTGTATAGGTCAAAAATATTTTGTGATGAATAGAAACCTTTGAGATGCTTTAATGTTTGTGTTTATCCATAGTAAAGTAGAAGTTCAAAGGGGTTGTCAACTAGGAACAATCTCTTTTTTTGGCTAAACTGCTCAGGCTGGCCATACATATTAAACAGCTGTTGTCGGCAGACATGTGTTCTGAATGGAGAGAGTGAAGAGAGTTACAGCCAGACTACACTGGTGCTGTCTTATTTTTCCTGAAAATAAATTGATTAAGCCTGGTGAGGTACAACTGTCTGGTCTCCCCCTAACATCTGTTGCTGGTTCTGTATAAAAAATACAGAAAGAAAGACTGGAGGACTGCCTCTTGTATTACCCTGGGATTCAATGACCCTGCTCGGGGGTTGACACAAATAGAAGCCTATCACCCCTGTTTAAAGTTTTCTTTTTTGGGGATTTCTGTAGTAAAAGATAACTTATTCCCTAACCAAAGGATAGGGGATAAGTTATAGATCGCGAGGGTCCGACTGCTGGGACCCCCCCGCGATCACCTGAACAGGGCTGATCACCTGCTGGAAGGGGGCGTGCTGACCCCTGCACAGAGCTGCGGCCGACACACACCCTCCATGTATCCCATCAAGATACATGGACGGGACGTGTCGACCGTGGCTTCCTGTGGGGGTTGGAATGGCTGCTTCCGACAGACTGGCGAGGCCCCGTTTAGGAGATCGTGGGGGGGGGGGGTTCCCAGTGGTCAGACCCCCTACGATCTATAACACATTCCCTATCCAAAGGATAGGGGATACGTTATTTTTCACTGCACTACTCCTTTAATGCTGTGGAAGAACTGTTCAGTCCCGGGGTCATAGAAGAGGGGCAACCTGTCCTGTACAATGTGGTACAGAGGTGAAGAAACTAAAACCCTTCTGATGTCAGGCGCTGGAGTAATGTTCAAATACAAAGTTGACTCTTTCATTTGCAGTACAATAAAAGGACCAATGAAACATTTTTTGGGGTGCACTCACTCCTTCCTCAGATTGGGCCATCTGAGGAAGGAGTGAGTGCACCCTGAAATGCATCAATGGTTCTTCTATTATTTTATTACACTGCAAAATAAAGAATTGACTTTGGATTCGAACATTACTTCTGACTTGGCATCCATTTTCATTGTGATAAGCAGCGCCTGACATCAGAAGGGTTTTCTTTCTTCACCTCTGTACAGCGTTCTGCATTACAGGAACACTGAACAAATACTGGAAACAAACAAACAAAGTTTACTCTATAATCCGCACCACAATGCAAGAGCTAGGGATATTTAAAGAGAGCCTAGGCAATCAGGAACTCCACTCAGAAAATTACAGTCATCACCAGCTAAAAAAAGAGTCATAGATCAGCTGTGACACAGTTGCAACTGCCCCAAACAATCTAATAGGCAGGAGAAGACATATAGCAGGATAATCACTGTTATTTGCAACATGGTGGAAAGTGAGTGTTATATTTTTAAAGGTCAGTACAGGCTCAAATCGATTTTTTAACAACTTCAGTAGCTATCTTGAGAAATCTGGACTGCAGGGTTTTGCACTTGGTATTATACGCTTTGATTTAGAATTTAAGAGGCATTGTTGCTTTTAATGTGCACTATGCTAATTTTCGGTGCCCTTTCTTTCACTATCTTCTGCTTGAGTGGAACAGACACTTAGATATCCGAAATGCCAACCTGCTTTTCCAAACAGTAAAAATAAATGCCGCTTGCTTGCACTTTGTAACCCATCTGCACTTTGTATCCATCCTGTCATGTATAAAAAGTAATGTGCGTATCTTCCTCCCGGGGGGCAACAACTCCCACTGGGGTATGTCCAAGGGGCATTTTGTTATCAGGAACTTACAATAACCCCTCCATACTTATATCTACTCAATCTCCATACTTATACCGACTCTCTAGTCCAAACAGAGGGCCTCCATCTGTTGAAAAACTACACCTCCCAGCGTGCCTTTGGCTGTCCAGGCATGCTGGGAGTTGTTGTTTTGCAAATTTGAGTTCATACGCTCATGATTCTGAGATTCTGAATTTCGAGTCCTCATCCTCATCCAATACCGATGCCCGGAAAGCCTTTGGATGTCCAGGCATGCTGGAAGTTGTAGTTTTGAAACAGCTGGATGCACTCTGTTTGGAAAACACTGTTATATAAGTAAATGGAGATTTTTCATCCCATTCAAATGGTGAAAAAAATTTTTTTTTTTAATGTGAAAGGGATTTTATCTATGTTGTGAAAAATAATAATTTGCAAAAACAATGAGCATGGTCACTAGATGCCCATTGCCAGACAATGGTGGTAATCCTCATGCAGATCTATGGCACAAAACCGACACATCCTTGGCAGAAGTCTAAATGTCAATGTCAGATTCATGCTGCAGATTCTCTTCATAAAAAAACAACATAGCCGCCAAAGAGGTGAAATAAGTATTAAACATGTCGCCAATAAATACACTATATTTCCACAGGTGCTATTGACAGGAAATTTTCACCAGATGTTGGAAACAACCCATACGTACCTATAAGTAATCCATACGTACAAAGAGACTAAAACAAATAAGTTCAGAAATTGAGTTATGTGTTATAATCTGACAGGGAAAAAGTTGAACACATGAAGAAAGGAAGATACAAAAAGGCATGGAAAGCCAAGACAATGTCTGAAATCTATCAGCAATTAAAAAGCAGTCCAGCCGTTTTTAGTGCAAATTAATGTCAGCTGGTTCAGTCCCAAATAATGGCTACAAAAAAGTGTCTCACACAAGACACTTCTTATGATGGGTAAAAGCAAAGACCTTCACAACCTAATTGTTGTAAAACATAACAATGGCGTTGGTTACAGGCGTATTTCTAAGCTTCTAGATGTTCCAGTGAGCACTGTTAGGGCCATAATACGGAAGAGGAAGATAATCATTTCACTGTAAGAGATGTATCTGTTAGAGCTTCCCTGGTTGTTTGCAGAGCCTGTGGTTGCTGTGGTTACACCCTAGTCTATCCTGTCTTCTGTTTCTTTGGCCAATTAGGTGCCTTGTGTGACCACACCCTGATAGCTCTGCCTATTTAAGCCTGTAGTGTTCTATCTGACATTGCTTGTGAAAAGAGCTTGTCTCTGAAGTTAGCATTTACCTACATCTGCACCTGATTCTGTTTTCCTGGTTTTGTGACTTCGACTATGAATTTGGTTAACTCTTTAATACTCAATTTTGTACTTTTGCTGTCCTCTTGGCTTTCTGATTCGCCTTGCAGACCATCCTTTCTGTTTGTCTCCCTGTTAGTAAGGTATATTGTGTTCTCACTTTTTTTCCTGACTTTACTGTATTGCTGTGGTTTGTTGTTTTGACCTGTGATGACTCTGCACTTATTCAGAGTAGGGATCGTCTTCTAGTTGTGGAGTCTCCATTTAGGGCGACTACGCAATAGACATAAACAGAAGTTTCTGGTGAGAACTAGAGAGCACTGTATCTCTGCCCCTATGAGACATTCACTATAAATTTGCCATGAACAGGTGCTCCTCAAAAGATTTCTAACAGTGGAGTAAAAAGAATAATCAGAAGACTTGTCCAAGACACTTGTGGAGAGCTTCAAAAAGACCTGGAGTTAGCATGTACTGATGTCTCAAGGAAAAAGTATTTAGTATAAAAAATTTTAAACTTCAAAATTGAAAAACTAATAGCACTTATACCTAATGTGTTTATACCTGAATTTACTGCGTGTGGGATATTGAAGATGAGACATAAAAAAATTTCCTGTAGGTAAAATGATAAGTTAATTATGTTAAAATAATTATAAAGCAATGTGCTTTTTATGGCAGTACAGTCAGCACTATTTCATATGCTCTAAATCTTTGCTTCTGTGGTAACCAACATAGTCCTGAGTTGCTCTGAAATGTTTAATTGGTAAAAAAAAAAAAAAAAAAAAAAAAAAAAAGTACTGTATATACTCGAGTATAAGCCGACCCGAGTATAAGCCGAGACCACTAATTTAAACCCAAAATCCCAGGAAAAGTTATTGACTCGAGTATAAGCCTAGGGTGGGAAATACATCATCCCCCCCTGTCATCATCCAGACCCGTCATTAACATCCTCATCATCATCACCGCCTGTCATCATCCAGACCCTCATCATCATCACCTGTCATCATCCCCTTGTCATCATCCCACACATCCCCCCTTCATCATCCCCTTGTCATCATCCCCACCCCCCTTCATCATCCCCTTGTAATCATCCCACACACCCCCCTTCATCATCCCCTTGTCATCATCCCCACCCCCCTTCATCATCCCCACCCCCCTTCATCATCCCACCTCCCCCCCCTTCATCGTCCTTTTGTCATCATCCCACGCCCCCCCTTCATCATCCTCTTCTCATAATCCGCCCTCAGTGGTCTTCAACCTGCGGACCTCCAGAGGTTTCAAAACTACAACTCCCAGGGAGTTGTAGTTTTGAAACCTCCGGAGGTCCGCAGGTTGAAGACCACTGCGGCCTTCGACATCATCCAGCCCCCTCTCACCCCCCTTTAGTTCTGTACAGTACTCACCTCCGCTCGGCGCTGGTCCGGTGCTGCAGGGCTGTCCGGAGAGGAGGTGGTCTGGTGGGATAGTGATTCCGGGCTGCTATCTTCACTGGGGGCGCCTCTTCTCCGCGCTTCCGGCCTGGAATAGAGGCGTTGCCTTGACAATGATGCAGAAGTACGGTTGGCAATGAAAGTACCTCTGCGTCGTTGTCAAGGCAACATGACTATTCTGGGGCCGGGCCCGAAGCGCTTAGAAGAGGCCTCCCCGGTGAAGATAGCAGCCCGGAACCACTATCCCACCGGACCACCTTCTCTCCGGACAGTCCTGCAGCACCGGACCAGCGCCGAGCGGAGGTGAGTACTGTAGAGAACTAAAGGGGGTGAGAGGGGGCTGGATGATGTCGAAGGCCGCAGTGGTCTTCAACCTGCGGACCTCCGGAGGGAGGTTTCAAAACTACAACTCCAAGCAAGCCCGGACAGCCGATGGCTGCCCGGGCTTGCTGGGAGTTGTAGTTTTGAAACCTCTGGAGGTCCGCAGGTTAAAGACCACTGCGGGTGGAGAGTTCACTCGAGTATAAGCCGAAAAATCGTGCTGAAAAACTCGGCTTATACTCGAGTATATACGGTACACATTCGCTCTCATATAGAAGGAAGAAACCTATCTCATACTAACCAATCCTGAGTCTGCTTCAAGGGAATCAATGGTAGACATTTACTTTTGGAGGAAACTCTGGTTTGGCTAGTATGAGATAGAGTAATGTTCTTCTTTTTGGAAGAAAGTTAAGAATACTAATAAAGCTAATAGTAATTATAGCTGCAAGCAGCAATTCAGGTGGCCAAGCAGCAGAGCTTAATTATAACACATGATTGTTTTGACTGTTTATGTGCTATTTTTCACATTATTCCAACCAACAACTTCAGGGAAAACTTTGAATCGTGCAATCCAATATGGCTGCCAAACCATGTGATCAACTGTCTTCTTGAAAAAAAGCATCTCCCTATATATGTCCACATGATTTGTGTTTGCTTCTTCTTTCTCATTTTCTAGGACACTATAAGTTTTGATATCTTGTGAATGAATAGCTTGAAACTAACTAATAGGATTCTAGGTCACAGTGTAAACTTACACAACAGTTTTTACATTTGTAGCTTTCATTTCAGGTTTTTGTGTAGTGCACTGAATATTGTCACATAAAGCAAGATGACTGCCATATCTTGTGATCTAGGACCTTAATATAAAAAAAGATTAGGCACAATATAGAACTCAACCATTGTGCCAAGTTTCATACATTTTTGATTAACGGTGAGCTTGTTATAAGCATTTAAATATAAATATTGGTTTGCAGTGATTGACGTGCGGTGACCATATTAATTATGTGCACGGACTAGCTTTAACAAACATGGTACAGGAGATAGCCATGGGCCTTTGTGCCAAATTGTGAATAATTTTTACAAACGGTTAAGGATAATAGGTCCGGAAGACCAGGTCTGGTATTTCTGCCAGATGGACCAGTCTCCTCTCTGGGGGCGATCTCCTGGGCCTCTCTGGTCTTCCAGGCCGCCCACCATCTTATATTATCACACAGTCTTGACATTAGAATAAGAACCTTGTGTGCAGCTGCAGGGGTACACAAAAAAGGGCATGATGCTCGCTAACATCAGGACATTCTGTGTGGGCAGCCTGCTATGTGGGTTCCCCACTCTCTGTCCCTTGAGCTGCAGGCCCATGACCTACAAGATTCTGGGTGCTACCTAACTAATATTTGGGGGCTACCTATTCTCTACCTAGCTGCTAGTTAATATGAAGGAGAGAGGCTTCCTATTACCTACCTGCCCAGCTAATATGGAGGACTACTTACTACCTACCTAGCTACCTATATAGCCTATATGATGAATAGGGCTACCTATCTAATAGCTAATAGCGAGTTTCCTAGAAACCTAGGTAAAACAGGGGCCACAAACCTAAAATTTGGAGCTACCTACCTGATGGGGCCTTGCTACCTATTACATAGGGGAAATAGCTATCGTGACTAAATAGCCATGACTAAGGACTAACCAGTCCGAAATGCGTCGGAGTGGGGGTTTTATCCACACTGGGTGTCTTGATTTTTGGTTTTAACTTGGACTGATTACATTTTGGACTTTGAATTTTTTGCAACTTTTTCGGGAGCTGGAATTTTTCTTCTTATATTTCCATGTAACTATCGTATCAAGTGGGGGTCTACCTACCTACTACATAGGGAGTCTACCTAACTAATGTTTGGGGACAAAAAAGAAGTCTACAACTATATGAGGGCACAAAGGGTGAACATTACTGTAAGGGGTAAAAAAGGGGGCACTATTAGTGTTGGAGCATTATTATATTTTGCATTATTACTGTGTGGGGAACTAAAGGGGAGGAGAAGGTGGGGAGAGTGCAAGAAAAGTGCAGAACCTAAAATGTTTGTCTGACAGATCTTACAGAGACAAGTCTTGACTAGAAGTCTTCATGGCGGTCTGGGCCATTTACAGATGGAAAAAAAAATAACTCTGAAGAAAGAAGACATCACCTGTAATTTACTAGATGTAACTGCACTAAAATCACTATATCACTACACAAATAAAGAAATACCCCTTGGGACCAGCGTCCTTTCTTAAGAGGAACGCACTTCCATTTTATTCCTGCCTATATATCTCCACCGGTCCGACTGATGTCCCACCAGGAAGTTCCTCGTGGCAACGGTCCACCTGTCTTTCTCCAGATGCTACTGTAGGTGTTGTGCCCTGAGGGTAAGAACCCATCTACTACTCGTGGTTAACAATCTTCACACCTAAGGGTAAGAACCCATCTACTACTCGTGGTTAACGGTCTTCACTAGGGGCGCACCTCTTGTTATTTTTTCTTTTATATATAAGATGTTTGTCTGACAGATCTTACAGAGACAAGTCTTGACTTGAAGAAGCCTTCATGGCGGTCTGGGCCATTTAGAGATGAAAAAAAAAATAACTCTGACGAGAGAAGACATCAACTGTAATTTACTAGATGTAACTGCACTAAAATCACTATATAGTTTCTATATAGGGGTAATATTGGTAATATTAATGCTTGAATAGTAGTAACATACATCTTTCCAGGCCTGTCCCTGTGCACGTGATCATGTGTTTATATGTTCCTCTTACCTTCTTTTCTCCCATGTTACTGCACATCTAGGTAGATCATTAAAGGGGTATTCCAGGCAAAACCTTTTTTTTATATATATATATATCAACTGGCTCCGGAAAGTTAAACAGATTTGTAAATTACTTCTATTAAAAAATCTTAATCTTTCCAATAGTTATTAGCTTCTGAAGTTTTCTGTCTAACTGTTCAATGATGATGTCACGTCCCGGGAGCTGTGCATGATGGGAGAATATCCCCATAGGAACTGCACAGCTCCTGGGACGTGAGTCATCAGAGAGCAGTTAGACAGAAAACAACAACTCAACTTCAGAAGCTAATAACTATTGGAAGGATTAAGATTTTTTAATAGAAGTAATTTACAAATCTGTTTAACTTTCCGGAGCCAGTTGATATATAAAGAAAAAGTTTTGGCCTGGAATACCCCTTTAAGCTAGGCATTTAGACCAAAACAAGTGGCATGTTAGGACTTCTATTAGTCAATAAGCTCTGTAGGGGGCATTTTACTCCCCTAAGTATTACTGTAATAATCACTTACACAGCCACAAGCGTTGCCCCTGGGTATACAGAATTAGTGAACTTTTCTTAACCTCTGAAAGCCTTGTGTAAGTTTTTTCTTGCGATGTACTGTACCATTTCTAACATAACACAAATTAAATAGCTTTTACCTTAGCCAGAAGGACTAGTGAAAAAATATGACTTAAATATGGCCCTAAGTGCTTTTACAATCCGTCTGTTATCTGGAGTAGGCACAATGGTACTGTTTACTCTCTCAGTAACATGTACTTCTCCCCTAGCCCTGAACTACATGCCTAGTGCTCATAGCAAACTGGTGCCAACCCATACAGCTGTTTGCTCAGCTACCCATACACAGGCATGGCAGCTGTGCAATGCAGGATGGCAGAGACTCTCCGCTTCCTTACACTTACTCCAGACAAATGGCCGGAACAAGATGGCTACAGACTGCCAGTGCAAGCTGGCACAGAGAATAACGGGAGCAGAGATCCTCATTACTGGGCGCCCGAGGGAGCGATGCTCTGCTGCGAAGAATAATTAGTTCCTTCTAATCTCTAGAGGATCCGGCTCCAGAGGAAGAGGCCAGGGGCAAACTCAGGCTAATGAGAAGAGATTCTCACAGATACCAAGGAGATAATGACAGAAACGAAGACAGTGACGGTAGAGATATATGAGAAGGTAGACTCACCGGTCACACAGGGGACAGGATAGACACATTGGAGGTAGTAGCACTGTGTGAACATGTCACTGTGAGCTCTCATATGATGTATGTATAGACGACCATGCTGCAGTCTAGCTAAAGGGCGTTAAAGAATTTACAAGTTCAAGTTTTCATTTATACCTGGGAGGCTTGCAGGTTCTCCTGGCACATATGAAAGAGATACTCTGCAAGTGCTGCAGGGGTGTAGTAATTGCACAATGATGTAATATGCAATAGGGGATCCTCAGAATGATACAGACACTGAACCAGAACATTTTCAGAACCAACTCTCCATCACAGCCTGATGCACCTACAGTATATCTAACTTTAAAAGTTGCACCAGTCATTTAGCAGAGAATCACTGTCACTAGTCTCAATATTCATTTTCGGGGTATTTTAAAGGGGTACTCCCACCCTAGACATCTTATCCCCTATCCAAAGGATAGGGGATAGGATGTCTGATCGCGGGGGTCCCCAGCATAGCATGCGGCACCCACCTGTTTCTTGTCCGGAAGCACTGGAGGGTCTGGGTAACGACCATGGGAACGGAAGTCCGTGACGTCAGGACTCCGCCCCCGTGTGACGTCACGCCCTGTCCCTTCAATGCAAGTCTATGGGAGGAAGCGTGACGGCCGTCACGCCCCCTCCCATAGACTTGCATTGAGGGGACGGGGCATGACGTCCCACGGGGGCAGAGTCCTGACGTCACGGACTTCCGTTATCGTGGTCGCGACCCAGACCCATCCAGCACTTCCGGACAAGAGACAGGTGGGTGCCGCATGCTATACTGCGGGGGTCCCCAGCGGCGGAACCCCCGCGATCAGACATCTTATCCTTTATGCTTTGGATAGGGGATAAGATGTCTAGGGTGGGAGTACCCCTTTAAGCAGATCATCGGGAAATTTGTCTCAGATTTGACAGCTAATTTACAGGACTGGTGCAAGGATTTTTGTCACCCTAGGCAAAAGCTATTTCTGCCGGCCCCCTTGCTCTGTCCTTTTCCTGCTCCACCTTACTACAGGAGTGACACATTAACAAACTAACCTCCTCCTCATGTAATCACATTACTATTGGGGTGAGCGGTTGCTATCAGGACCTGGAGACAGTGTGCAGTAACTTTCTTTGCAGTGGAAAGAGCGGTGCTCTAGGCAGCTGCCTATTCTGCCTATAGGTGGAGCCGGCCCTGCCAATTTGGATTTGTCACTACACTTGCTGGCTTGGGAGCAAAGTGCCAGGCCCATTGAGTATACGTGATAAGTCGCCATGCACAGCTCCCAGTAAGTGAAAATGATAAGTGGTTATGTACAGCTTCCAGTAAGTGAAAGTGATAAGCTGGGATGCAAATAGGCCTAAATCCCTCCAAACTATTTAACTAAGCAGCAAGGCATGCTGCATATGTCTCACTGCACAGTATACAAGAGCACGGACTCCTGTCAAAATAACAAAAGGCCCTGTGCCTCAACATAGCTTTCACAGGACCCTAAACTGGGGCACCAGTCTAACTATGTACTAATCAGGAGGCATACACTGCTCAGTAAACACTCATTGGGACTGATGCAGCTAGACCCAGCAACCAACTTACCAGGCAGCACACATTCATTAGGTTGGGTGCTCTGCACCTGGCCCAGGGAATATGTACTGAACAACAGGCATGCAATGTATGCCATGATGTGCAGTAAGTACAGGAGCAGAGACTCCTGTCTTACCCCAAAGTCCCAAAATGTTTTAAAGGGGTACTCCACTGGCCAGCGTTCGTAACATTTAGTTTTGAACGTTGTGTCCGAGCTGCGTGGGTCGGCCATGCCCCCTCAATGCAAGTCTGGCCAGTGGAGTACCCTTTTAAACAATTTTTTTTTTTTTTTTTTTAATTCGGGATGAATTGGATTTGTTCTGATCAATTCACTCATTTCTGGGTGCTAACACAACCTTTCACAGATTCTGGGAACCCTAGGCTGTAGGAATGAATGTGAATGTTGACTAAAAGGGGTTATCCAGGAATAGAAAAACACAACTAATTTCTTTAAAATAAAAAACAGCTCCACGTCTGTCTCCAGGTTGGGTGTGGTTTCACAATTTAGCTCCATTCACTTCAATGGAACTGAGCTGCAGAACTACACCCAACCTGGAGACAGATGAGGAACGGTTTTTGATAGGAGGTAGCTGTGTTTTTCTATTCCTGGATAACCCCTTTAACACGATGCCATGTAATGGTATGGTGAAGATGTTTTCCAATAGCCAGTAGCCTTAGACCAGTGGTTTCAAACTGTGGCACTCCAGATGTTGCAAAACTTCAACTCGTCGCATGCCCGGACAGCTAACGGCTGACTGAACATGCTGGAAGTTGAAGTTTTGCAACATCTAGATGGCCACAGTTTAAGACCACTGCCTTACGTAATTCGTAGGAAAAATAAAAGATCAACTTTGCTCCACAATGGTGAAGAATAGATATAACCTGGTACTGCCCCAGCCCTGTATAAATATCGTGGACACGGCAGAGTGGCTTGTGGGTGCCTCCCTGTAGCCCCCCTTATCTGTGGTCCTTGCATTTATATCATGACAGCAGCACAGAGACAATGCTAAAAATTCGATTCATCTGTTTCCCAGTATAAGGACCAATATACAGTAGTCACAGCTTCCTTCAGGATTGTCACCTAACTTCCTTCAATGGTTGAATGGCAAGTCCACCATGTTAAACATCTTGCAGTACTTCTGGGGAATATATAACATACAGAGCTTTGTATCAACTTGACAGAAGAGTTGACTTATTTCTTTGGGGATTTTTGTTGGGAAATGCTCTCTGATGCTTGATATAATATCTAATTGCAATTTCTGACAAATGGAACACCATGTTAGTTTGACTCCAAGCTGTCATAGCGGTGACATGATCAGAGCTCGGCTGTATGAGGTGACAGGGTGGATGTGATGAAGGTGGCGCTACATACCTGGTGTCACTAATTGGCTGCAAAATTCACTCATATATATCTCCCCAAATACTGCGACTTAGAATTGTATATGACAGGGAAAAGTCAGTTGTCACAGCGTAGCTGCATTCAGTGTGTATGCTGTATTATGTAACAACAGTGATCATTCCCTGCTGGGTCTACGACATGTTCAGCTAATGACCTATTGGAGATGGTGAATAACCGGGGGTCCCACGGACCAGGAATATTGTAAAACATTAAGCAGAGTGAAAATGTGAAAGACCCCAAGTCAGCTTCCCAACTTTGGTGTTAGATTTTATACAGCTTGTGGCCAAAGATTATCTTGACCAACTGCTCTATACACAAGCACATTGCCCAACTTTCCTATACACAAGCACATTGCCCTACTGCCCTATACACAAGCACACTGCCCTATACACAAGCACATTGCCCAACTTTCCTATACACAAGCACATTGCCCTACTGCCCTATACACAAGCGCACTGCCCAACTGCCCTATACACAAGCACATTGCCCAACTTTCCTATACACAACCACATTGCCCTACTGCTTTATACATAAGCACACTGCCCAAATGCCCTATACACAAGCACATTGCCCAACTTTCCTATACACAAGCACATTGCCCTACTGCCCTATACACAAGCACACTGCCCAACTGCCCTATACACAGGCACATTGCCCAACTTTCCTATACACAAGCACATTGCTCAACTGCCCTATACACAAGCACATTGCCCTACTGCCCTATACACATGCACATTGCCCAACTGCTGTATACACATGCACATTGCCCTACTGCCCTAATCAAATGCACATTGCCCAACTGCCCTATTCACAAGCACATTGCCCTACTGTCCTATACACAAGCACATTGCCCTACTGCCATTTACACATGCACATTGCCCAACTGCCCTATACACAAGCACACTGCCCAACTGCCCTATACACAAGCATATTGCCCAACTGTCCTATACACAAGCACATTGCCCAACTGCTGTATACACAATCACATTGCCCAACTGCCCTATACACAAATATATTGCCCAAGTGCCCTATACACATGCACATTGCCCTACTGCCCTATGCACATGCACATTGCTCAACTGCCCTATACACATGCTAGTGCATGTGTTTCCATGAAGAAAGGATCCTTGCCTGATCCTTATCTCCCCAGATATCTACCATCAGGGAAAAAATAGGAGGCCGGCATACAGGTAAGACAGCCGACCGGTCCTGTAGAAATTGTCGGCCGACATTTATCTAGTGTGCATGGTCAGCTTCATTGCGTCAAAATCTGGCGGGGACTTCTCTTTTTGCCTTACCGAAACAGGCCTTTGGTGTAAGAGCAACTAAAGGGATGGTCTAAGTTGGCCAAATCTTTTTTAGATGACCCTGAGATTTAAGGCCCTATACACATTAGAGAAAAATTAACCAAATTTGATGGTAGCACCAGCCTATCTATCGTGTATGGGGGGGTTGCTGACTCTAACCAAACAGATATTGTATAAAGAAGGACTAATTTCAATGTCTAATTTCAATGCCAGATCCTTTTGTTTTCAGTGATGCGTAGCCACCACCAGAAGTTTCTTAAAGCAGAACTCCAGCCAAAATGAACTCATCCCATATCCACTGGATAGGAGATAAATAGCTGTTCATGGTGGGACCGACTGCTGGGACCTCCCTCGATCTCCAGAACGGGACGTACCGCACTTGCGGTAGACGGCACACGCTCTATTCATTTCTATCGGATTACCGAAGAGACCCAAGTATAGAACTCAGACATCATTGGCGCTCCCTTAGAAATGAATGAAGCGTGTGCCGTCTACTGGTAGACAACACATGCTCCTCACTGAGAGAGTCGGGGTCCTGTTCCGGAGATAGCGGGGGATCCCTGCGATTGAAACCCCCGCAATCAGCTACTTATCCCCCATCCTGTGCATAGGAGATAAGTTAATTTTGGCTGGAGTTCTCCTTTAACTATTCTTAATGAAAACACATATACCCTTTGCTGAAGTGAGCATGTACGTGTTTGGGGGAGAGAAATAGCTATTGGTGGACCAAGGTTTGACTGGTATCTATAGAAAAGGTTGGAGCACCTTAAATTTACTACACTGCATTCTTAGTAAATCAGGGCTAATGGGGGAGATTTATCAAAACCTGTGCAGAGGAAGAGTGGTGCAGTTGCCCATAAAAACCAATCAGATTACTACTTTTATTTTTTTTTAAAAAGCTTGGGAAAAATGAAAGAAGCAATCTGATTGGTTGCTATGGGCAAATGCACCACTTTTCCTCTAGACAGGTTGTGATAATTCTCCCTCAATGTGTTTCTTGCTGCTTTTTTTTTCAGTTTTTGCTGTGATCTTCCCCAAATTATGGAAAAAATATAGATATTGTACCACAGTTATGCAAAATATGTTAAAAATGTTTAAGTTTCACCACAATTTTGGAAAATCGCTGCAAAAATATCTAAAATGCTGTAAAAATTTGGGGAAAATGCAGTTATAATTTGACTTGGGAACATAGCCTAAAGACATGAAATCTTTCCAAAGCACCTCAGTTGCGGTTGTAGGTCAAATCTCTTTTGCCCCATGGCAATAATTCTCTAAAAACAGTAAGTAAACACATGGGTAAACAGTAAGTAAGACATGTCACATGACATGCAGAGTGTAAACAGACCCCAGCTTAATAATAAGATGGCCAGTTGTAGTGATCATACACCTGATCCTTAGCCACAGGATTTATGGGATATGAAGTCTGCATTACAGAACCCATATTGTTATGCATTTGTAAATCAAAATAAAGTCTATTCATGCCTGCCAAATCAGGCAATAGAGGTAAGCAAAACGCATACACAATTATTCTCTAATAAAAGCTTATGCTGCATCGTATAAAAAACAAACATAAAAACAAAACAAAGAAACATTTCCCGTAATGCTTTTTAAAGGCAATGTTCTCCAGTCTTTGGCTTTGCAGCAATTGCAAAATTCCAATGCCCATCATGCTCTGACAGCCGAAGGCCATGATGTCAGGTCATGATGTCAGGGCAATTGCTGCAAAGCCACAGATTGGAGAACACTGCTTTAAGGCAAGAACGCATGGTCAATTTTATATCCACAGTTTGAGACTGTAGATGCGCTATGTTTATCGTATTGAGTTCTACCTTATCATTCTGGCAGCTTTCATGAAAATTCTGTTTTTGCTTTTGAAAGTAGACAGCCTGTAGAGAAGCAGCCTCTATGCTTCCCCTTAATGCCATTGTTATATCAGACAGCTTTACCATCGCATTGTTGAATCTGTCCTATAATTACAACATAACTTAAAGGGATAAGACTTTGAAACATCACAAGCGCTTCTCGCTTTGTAGGCGATAATGATGAAAAATGTGTCTGTAAGATACTGAAAGCAGAGGTGTCATGGTACATGGGGAACAGTGCAGCCCTGTACTCACCCCAAACACTACCCTACATACTTGGATGATCCATCCTAAGTGGAAGCCCCTCAACTGGACGACGGTCCCTATTCTCACTTAGTGGATGAAATGCTAACAGAAGTGTCAGTGCCTTCCTTGCTGGGCAGCAGCACTACTTAACCCTTTCACTACCTTTCACAACACTTTCCAAAAGGTCGGTGAGCCCAGTAAGTTCAACTCCATGGAGGGCAATAAATGCCCAGTCCTCCTTTGAAAACTCTGCAATGTGTTATACATTTTAAACTGTCTAATCTAAGCTTAGACCAACTTTTAACTGTGCCTTATACCAAAATGGTATGCTAAAATGTTGTCAAATTTTGGTTCAAAGCTGCACATTTTAAGCTATACCATTTTGGCCAAGCCACATGCAATTTTCACCCAAGTCCCTTTTTCTTGAC
Source organism: Hyla sarda (assembly GCF_029499605.1). Classification (NCBI taxonomy): domain Eukaryota; kingdom Metazoa; phylum Chordata; class Amphibia; order Anura; family Hylidae; genus Hyla; species Hyla sarda. The sequence continues at coordinate 198,883,474 of NC_079195.1, forward strand.
AAAAGAGACACATTTTATTATTCTATTTGTGGCATTATGAATAGAAATTGTTTAGTGGTTGCCGGGCACCACAGTTGGAGACGAAATTCTGGCACAATATCCACAGAAAATCTAAGCCAATGGGTTTCCTCCATCCATGCTTAGTGCATAGGCTGCATAGTATCTCCACTAGGATGGAGCCTGGTATGAGTATTGCACCTGTGCCAATTCCATGGTTACCTGAGATACCAGTTCTAAGCTCAATGGGAATTTCTGGAGATCTACTGCAAAAATTATAGTGAACCAGAAGTCTGGCAAGTCAACAAAATGGTGCACACCAAGGGACACTGTTGCATCACTGGGTTGCTGGGTCCAAATCCCATCACAACAACATCTGCAAGGAGTTTATATACTCTCCCTGTGTTTGTATGGGCCCACTCATAAAACATATTGAGCCCCAAAGGTGACATTTGCTTAAAAAGGAAATATCTCAGGAAATGTATTAAAAGCTCATAAAATACATAAAATGCTCTCCTGTGTCAGAAAAAAAAAACCTTTCTTAAATTTGTAGAAATTAATTGATTGGTCAAAAGCGAACAGCATCGAATTTTAATAAAATAATTGACTGGTTCATTATATAATTAGGTAACTTGTTCGTTAATGTATTAGTGATACATTTTTATCATTATCTGAAGCCATGAATAAAGCTTAAAAGGATTAGTTCAATTCCTTTTAATCAGAAAGCTCCCATGACATTAGGGTGATTACAGAGTGGCCTCAGCAATCAGCTGTAAGAAGTGTTTTATTTTACTGCAGCGCCACCACAGGATTAATGAGGAATTACATGGCACCTCTCTGTGTAATGCAGTGACATGGTCTGTCCATTAGAGGTGCACTTCGTACCTGGTATCTTCTCTGGCTAATTGATAGTGGTTATGATCCCCTCTGTTAAAGGGGTACTCCAGTGGAAAACTTTTTTTTCAAATCAAATAATTCCAGAAAGTTTAACAGATTTGAAAATGACTTCTATTAAAAAAATCTTAATCCTTCCAGTACTTACCAGCTGCTCTATACTACAGAGGAAGTTGAGTAATTATTTTCTTTCTGACCACAGTGCTCTCTGCGGACATCTCTGTCCATATCAGGAACTGTCCGGAGCAGGAAAGGTTTGCAATGGAGGTTTGCTCCTACTCAACTCAACTTCCTCTATAGCATACAGCAGCTGATAAGTACTGGACGGATTAAGTCTTTTTAATAGAAGTAATTTACAAATTACTGTTTAACTTTCTGGAGCCAGTTAATATGGAAAAAAAAAAAAAAGTTTTTTACTGGGGTACCTCTTTAACTCCAATACCTTGGGACAATGGTTCTTATAGGGGTATTCCGGTCAAAAAAATTTTTTTGTTCTTTTCTGTCTGACCACAGTGCTCTCTGCTGACACTTTTGTCTGTCTCACTAACTGTACAGAGCAGGAGAGGTTTACTATAGGGATTTTCTTGTACTCTGGACAGTTCCTGAGACAGACAGAGGTGTCATCAGAGAGCACTGTGGTCAGACAGAAAAGAACAACTCAACTTCAGCAGCAGCTGAAGTACTGGAAGGATTAAGATTTTTTTTAAATAGAAGTCATTTACAAACCTGTTTAACTTTCTGGAGCCAGTTGATATGAAAAAAAAATTTTTTTTCACTGAAATATCACTTTAATGTATCTAAGCCATGTACCTACTGCGCAAGAGAAATTACATTCATGTAACCCTAAGACCATCATCATATACTGTGTAGTACATTAAAAGAGCAGAATGAGGCCCATGCAAGTACCCCCTCAGAGACATAGGGGGGAATTTATGATTGGGTAAATCCAGCTATTTTTATCCCTGTTTGCCTGGGCGTACATCATGGATACTTCCCTCAAATTTATCAAAAGGGTGCTCATTTTTTATAACTAGCTAATGTTTGCAAAAAATTTAGCAATTAAAATTTCACTTGGATAAACCACCGACCCCTTGATAAAGCTATCCCTGCCACACCACATTCAAATAGTTTTTTTTTTATAACTGAGTTTACCTGAAAATCTGCTAAATTTTTGTGCAAATGTACAACTTTTGAACTAAAAAAAAGGATCCAGCAATCCAAGGGTACTGTGAAACGTGAAGCTTTATTTACCGTATTTTTTGTCATATAAGACGCTCCGGCATATAAGACGCACCTAATTTTATAGGATAAAAATCTAGAAAATAAGGATTCTGAACCAAATACAATGTAAAGTATAGGACAGTGATCTTCAACCTGCAGACCTTCAGATGTTGCAAAACTACAACTCCCAGCAGGCCCGGACAGCCGTTGGCTGTCCGGGCATGCTGGGAGTTGTAGTTTTGCAACATCTGGAGGTGCGCTGGTTGAAGAACACTAGTATAGGAGGTAATACTCACGTGTCCCCGCCGCTCCAGACCCGTCACCGCTGCCCTGGATGTCCCCCGCCATCGCTGTTGCTGCGTCCGAGGGGTGTCCACGTCGTCCGAGGGGTGTCCACGTCTCTGCTGCCCGGTATCCTCGCTCTCTGTTGTCGCCATCACGTCGTCGCTACGCGCGACGACGAAGGAGAGCGCCGGACATGCAGGGGATCCCGGCACGCGGCAGACACCGAGGAGACAGGTAAGGTCCCTCCCGGTGTCCTGTAAGCTGTTCGGGACGCCGCAATTTCACCGCGGCGGTCCCGAACAGCCCGACTGAACAGCCGGGTTTGTGTTATTTTCACCTCAGACGCGGCGGTCAGCTCTGATCGCCGCGTCTGAAGGGTTAAGACAGGGCATCACCGCGATCGGTGATGTCCTGTATTAGCCGCGGGTCCCGGCCGTTGATGGCCTCAGGAACCACCACGATAGGTGTGTATTCGCCTTATAAGACGCACCAACTTTACCCCCACCCCCCAGTTTTGTTGAAGAAAAAGTGCGTCCTATACGGCAAAAAATATGGTAATCCATACTAAAGTCCAAATGAACATACAAACAGTCTCAAGACAGGAACACAGAGGATTTGACGGAATTAACAGCACCATAAGGCATGATTAAGGGGTTCGCCACGAAACGTGTCAAGTCCTCTGTGTTCCTGTCTTGAGATAGTTTCGCAGGTTTATAGGTTCATTTGGACTTTTATATGGATTAAATACAGTTTTATGGTACCCTTGGAAAGCTGGATCCTTTTTCTGCTTTTGTTTGGAGCCGCTACACTTGTGGAATATCGTTGCACTCCTGGACTCCTCTCTTGATCAATTGCCTTTTCTTTAGGATCTAAAATAATAAGGATAAACCTAACCACAGGTTGAGAAACTACATGGCTCATCAAGCAAATAATATAGAACAAGCTATTCTTTGTATTGTTTTCCAGCCTTTCCCATGCATACTGATCATTTTATGAATGGTTGCTCATGCATATCCCTGCATGTTTAATGTACAGGTTCATGTTTGTTAACCCATACGAGACAGGGGTAGACACAGACACCAGGGGCACTAATAGCTCATTATAGACTCCCCCACCTCTGCTCCTTCAGTCTCCCTAACAATTAGCTATATAATTCATTGGCTCAGTTCCTTACATAATGTACCGTATAACTGTATAGACAGTATGCTACTATCATGTTGGTATCAGGATGGCAGTGAGTCCCTTAGATACTAGGACGGTAGTCTACAAACTGCGGACCTCTAGACTTCGGCTGTCCGGGCATGCTGGGAGTAGTAGTTTTGCAACAGCTGGAGACACACTGGTTGGGAAACACTGGTGTAGAGACTTCCCTAGAGCGAAAACATAACCAATGGGCAGATTTAAGGGGAACCTTAATGCAACCGTATTAAGATGACTCGCGTCTGCAGCTTCATCGGGTGTTACCTTGCACCACTGCTTCTTATAGTACAGCGATGCAAGGATGGGCAGCAGTACTTTGAACAGGTTTAAACCTGATGATCTACTCTTCATAGCCTGTCCTGAGGAGGATCAAGTTTTTTAAGGACCTCTAGCTGTTGCAAAACTACAACTCCCAACATGCTCGGACAGCATGCTGGGAGTTGTAGTTTTGCAACAGCTGGAGGCATACTGGTTGGGAAACAGTGGTGTTGAGAAGTCCATAGAAAGATGGTCAGATTTAGGGGGAACCTGATAGCATACACAGGGAACAGACAGCTTGGCGTGTTTTGCTACTTATGTTTGCAGCTTCATCAGGAATTTCCTTGCATCGCCACTACTAATAGTACAATGCTGCAAGGATAAACAGCAGTAAACAGTCAACCCCTGAGGAGTTGTAATTTTGCAACAGCTGGAGGAACACTGGTTGGAAAATACTGGTGTAGAGTCTTCCCTAGAGAGAAAACATAAATGATGATCAGATTTAAGTGGGGCCTTAAAGCAACCCCAAGGAACAGATGACTCGGCGTGTTTTGCAGCTCAAGTCTGCAGCTCCATCAGGTGTTACCTTGCATCACCGCTACTAACAGTACAGCGATGCAAGGATATACAGTAAAATGGTCAGCCCTTGATGATTTACCCTTGATAGCCCCTTTAACAGAAGGTTTGCCGAATGTACAACAAATACCTGGTGTCCCTTTTTAGTCCTCTGAAACGCTGGGAGGTATCCGTTTTTCTACACTCTATCACGGAAGAGCTGAGCTACAGAGAGCCAGGCATTCAGAGTAGATGCAGGTCTATCTGATAGTCAAAAGGTCAAATTGATACTTAATGAGATCATAACCTTCCGCGTCGAATTTAAATAAAAGCAATATAGACAGATAAAGCTATAAACCTCTGGGTTTAACCAGTCCTGATGTGCGCACACCACGCCAGAGCGGCTTTGAGCGAGGCCATCGTGCAAGATAGTGTCACCGCTATTACAGGCTGGAAACAGAATTCAGAAATAATGAGTGTGTCACTACACCGTGGGGTTATCTGCAATACCGGAGCTGGAAATAGCAGCAGGAATCGGTAAACAAAATCCATTCATAAAATAATGGCTTTTTCTTCATAGCCAATTCTACATTCTATTATGCTGCTGGACCGGTAGAAGCTATTTTATTTAATTTTTTTTTCTGAGCTGCTATCAATAGAGTTTGAGTCCAGACCACACAACTCTGGGGATTATTTTCTAGCAATGCAGAGTAATAAATTACCACTAGGGAGCCATTCATGTAGCTGGTTACACGGTGATAACCGCAGGTGCCGTCTATAAAACACTATTTATTGAAGCGCTTCAAATTTGACATATTTAGGTTGGCTCAGTATGCTAAAACTAATTTGCAACCCTTAAAAGAAATGTAGTTAAAGTAGATTGTTAAGCAGTCACACCAAAAGCCTGAAAAATATAATTTACACATATCTAAATAGATAATAAAAAGTTAGTTTACCAACTTAGACTCTTATTCACTATCCCCAAGATTGCACTATCCTTGGGTCCAATAAAAAGAAGCACAGGCTGGAGGAAAAGTTTCTATGTTGCCCATAGAAGAAGAGAAAAAAGAAAAGAAAAAACGGGGCGCTCTCTCGTGTGGTATTGTCATATACAAGAAGTAGGGTAGGAAAGGGGGAGACCCACCACCTTACCTAATGTGTCGTACCGACCTGCTGGATTGATGAAACGGTGCTAGTCCAACACTAGTGGAGGTTATGGGTGGAGGTCGGAGAATGCAGCATGCAGCTCTAAATCCCCTATCCGTATCCTCTGGAATACGGATTAATGGAACGAGAATGAATAGATAAAAATGGGGAATTGTGTAGAGCGCTTCTGCTGGCAGGGAACGGACTCAAGAAGCCACGGTTAACACAGGACAATTTATTGAGATTTTTTCGGACAACGCGTTTCAGCGCTCACATGCTCCTTCATCAGGTCCACAAACAAATAAATTAGATGCGTCCTGCGGTGCTTCCTGTGCATGAGTGGCTTAGGGATTAGTGCTGAGCGGCATAGGCCATATTCGAATTTGAGAATATTCACGAATATATGGATGAATATTCATCATATATTCGCTAAATTCGCATATTCGTAATATTCTCATTTCATTTTCGCATATGCGAAACTTTGCGTATGCGAAAATTAACATGTGCGAAAATTAGCATATAAAAAAATTAGCATAAGCGAAAATTCACTTTTTGCATATGCGAAAATTCGCACGCCAGTCTCACACAGTAGTATTAGAGCCTTCTTTACACCACACAAGCTGGAAGCAGAGAGGGATGATCACTGTGATGTGTACTGTGAAAAAAAAAAAGGGAATATTTGTAATTACGAATATATAGTGCTATATTCGCGAATATTCGCAAATATGCGATATTCGCGAATAAAATTCGCATTGCGAATAATCACGAGCAACACTATTAGTGATTGTCCGAAAAAATCTCAATAAATTTTCCTGTGTTAACCGTGGCGTCTTGAGTCCGTTCCCTGCCAGAAGAAGCGCTCTACACAATTCCCCATTTTTATTTATCCATTCTCCTATGTTGCCCATAGCAACCAATCAGATTCTTTCATTTTTGAAAAGGCCTCTGAAAAATGAAAGAAACGATCTGATTGGTTGCTTTGGGCAACGCAGCAACTTTTCCTCTGGACAGGTTTTGGTAAATCTCCCCCATTATCTGTTCAGGCCCTCTATTTAGTGTAAACAGAAGCATAAACAAGTTTATGCTTCCTTCCAAGTGACAATTTTGTTGAAAATCCCTATTTTATAACCATTTTATCTACTGTATGTTTTTGTATGGATCTGCCCAGAAACTCCATATTTTCGCATGAGCAAGTTCCCCAAAAGAACAGTATTAGCAATTTCTAATATACTCTACACCAGTGGCCGTTGGCTGTCCGGGCATGCTGGGAGTTGAAGTTTTGCAACATCTGGAGGGCCACAGTTTGAGACCACCCCCACACACATTCTAAACTCTGTACTAAAAGATGGCTCCTCCGAATGAATTTCTTTATATCCCTGCATACCAAGAATGATTCTACCTCTCACTACAGTAAAGTGGTTCCTCTTATCTTCATCCGCAGCGCCCGTAAAGCTCATGTTTTCGTTGATCAGCTTTGATGTAACATTATATTACCGCTGTACCATACTGCACCGTATAGAATTGTGCTCATTCATTATTTACTGACTTGTCATCTACCTGATACCATAACATATAAATTATGTAGAATAGATTTGGACTGATAATTCAGGAAAAAAGTGATTTCCAGAGGCCATTGGAAAATTTTTTTTTTTTTAATAAACGTATTTCTGTTTCTTTCAATACCAATATAATAGAATACACAGATGAAAATGTTAAATCCACACTATCAATTCCCATATCTCCATTTTCTCTTAATGTACACTGAAGGGATTGCACTATATTGACTATTACAGTATGGTTTCTACGTTGTAGCAGATATTGTTTGCTATCCCCGTTTTTTCTCATGCAGGCAGGAAATGATGTATCATGTGACATAAATAAAAAGATAAGGGATTTATATACTACAATTCTTTCTTAATAAAACCTGATCATTACTAGTCTTTTATGAGATTGAAGGGTTCGATTCACCCAAAAAAGGTAGTAAGGTGGCCAAAGCTGGTTTTCTATGGTTTTCATGTATCAAATGACAGCTTCCCACTTACACCAACACCTGATTGATGATAGGATAGTCATAAAGCATACATGAAATAGTGTCACTACTAAAATTAATAGTGACCCTCTTTACTCATGATACCTTTGGCATGCTTCGGGCACCCTCACCATCTCTCTGTGTTGGCCAACTATCATTTCGATCCTATGCCCATTGATCTGATGTAGTGGATTTCATTGGCCTAATAGATGACAGCTCATCTCTAAGGGCTAGAGAAAGCAGGCCTTCTAATATGTGTTCTTTAAAATAAATAGAATAATAGTAATATTATGAATAAAAAAATAGGCACAAGAATGATAGGTACAAAACTAATAGACGTTTACACCAGCCAAACTATTAATGTTACATTTTTCAAGACCGAATGGCAGGTCCATTTCATATTGCTCATTTTTATGATTATTGTGTTGAGAGAAAAAAAAGGGGAAAAAAAAGCCATTTTACATTTTTCTCGTAAACCGCTTTTTCCATGTTTGCAAAATAATAAAAGCACTTTGAATTTTATGGTCTCCTCATTGGGGGGAAGAAGAATAAGAAGAATGGACTTTGGTAAGTGGCGAGATGAACAAGTTTAATAGCTGTGCCTATTATTAAATTGACAAAGTGGTAAAAAACACCTTTAAAATGAATGGTTCTCTCCTGGCAAGATTTATAACAAAGCCTTTACTGTAATTGCAATCCGGTGATTTATTAGGAGAAAAATAACCAAATAAATCTACTAAGAACCTTGAGTGCTGTATTATACAAACTAAATTCATGGGCTTGATTTTGTGATGGAGAAACATGGTAAAGTTTGATGTCATCAGGCTATAATACATTTTTAGCATTTTATGACGACCTCTGGTTTATTGTTAGGCTGGGTTTTTTTCTGCTCCTATTTTGTCTCACTGTATTAAAGGGGTACTCCGGTGAAAACCTTTTTTCTTGTAAATCAACTGGTGGCAGTAAGTTAAACATACTTGTAAATTACTTCTATTAAAAAATCTTAATCCTTCCTGTACCTATTAGCTGCTGAATACTACAGAGGAAATTATTTTCTTTTTGGAATGCTCTCTGATGACATCACGAGCACAGTTCTCTCTGCTGACGTTATTATAATAATAACGCTTTATTTATTGTTATCCTTAGTGGGATTTGAACCCAAATCCCCAGCACTGCATGGCAGCAGTGCTAACCACTGAGCCACCATGCTACCCTTAGCATACATCTGCTATGCATCTGCTATGCATGGTTGCTAAAATGGACAGATATGTCAGCAGAGAGCACTGTGCTCGTGATGTCATCAGTGTTCCAAAAAGAAAGGAATTTCCTCTGTAGCATTCAGCAGCTAATAAGTACTGGAAGGATTAAGATTTTTTTAATAGAAGTAATTTACAAATATGTTTAACTTTCTGCCACCAGTTGATTTAAAAGAAAAAAGGTTTTCACCAGAGTACCCCTTTAAAGAGCCAATACTTTTAAAATTCTTTTTAATTTATGTAATCATTTCTTTATTTTTTACGTATGTATGTATGTATTTATTTATTTATGACATTATTTATTCATGTATATATTTATTTATTAATTCATGTATGTATGTATTTATTACATTATTTATGTATATATCTAGTTATAAAGTTATTTATATATGCATGTATTTATTTATACATTTTTGCATTTCAGAATGTATTTATTTTTGTGTAGCTTTACAGATGTGCTATCTTAACACCTTAAAGTGATACTCTGGAGGGGGAAAAAATAATATTAACTGATGCCAGAAAGTTAAATAGATTTGTAAATTAGTTCTATTAAAAAAATCTTAACCCAGTACTTATCAGCTGCTGTATGCCCCAGTGGAAGTTGTGTAGTTCTTTCCTTGCTCCTACTCTGGACAGTTCCTGAAACAGACAGAGGTGTCAGCAGAGAGCACTGTGGTCAGACTGAAAAGAACTACACAACTTCCTGTGGATAATACAGCAGCTGATAATTACTGGAAGGATTAAGATTTTTTAATAAAAGCAATTTATAAATCTGTTTAACTTTCTGGCACCAGTTTATTTTAAAAAAAAATGTTGTTTTCCACAGAAGAACCCCTTTAAAACTATTAAGTGGGGTTCACATGATAATTCTTTTTTGCAATTCTGCGTGGAAATTTTGGTGCAGCACAGTCCCTTTGCTGGCAATGGGATTCAGCTGCACAGTGCACACTGCGGAATTTTAGCAGCGGATATTTCCGTCGCTGAAATCCTTACGCCAAAGAATGGTCTTATCCATTCTTTAGTTGGAATCCGCTCCACAGGCAATGCCGTTGATGGGGACAGCAATGTCCACACGGTCCTAGTGCCAACTGATTTGGTCGGCACTGACCGCACTTGGAGGCTGAGGACGGAATTTTTCAGTCCGAACCTTTGTAAGTGTGAACCTAGCCTTAGGTAACCAAGCACCACAAAACTGATTTTAAATAACTGAGTTATTTTTTTTTTATTGAACTTCACTCACAAGGGATTTTACTTTTACTATAACAAGTATGTAAAATGCCCAGTTGATACCTTACAAATGGCCGGATCAACAGGACAGCATTAGGAACCTTTATTGGGCCTAGGGCTGTCCCTTAAAGGGGTTGTCCAATAAATTGGTCTCAACTGATTATGGTCTAAACTGATTATGGTCTAAACTGATTATAGCCATCAGCAGCCAGTCCGTCCATCTATGCACAGCGAGCGCAGAGACTGGGACTTCCAGTACTCCGACATCATCAAATCCACTAACCGGAGGCTGGACGCAGCTCTGTGCCAACCTGCAAGTGGTGAGTGGTGCTGTGCATCAAACTTCTAATCGCTTTTAAAGGGACTTCTTCCACACTTATCTTGAGTGAATTTAATAACAGACTGAGGCCTTTGATTATGAACATTTGATTCCTTATAGGTGGTTTTATTATATTCAATTTCTGTTTTATTCCATTTAACACTTGTCGTCATATTTATTTGTCATTTTTATTATCTTACTACTTCCATACCAAGGGCCCTGCTTGGATAGTAGCGGATTACCATTTTATTTTATGTATAATAAATATTGTACACTTAGCCATATCTCCAGAATACTGATTTACAACGTTTTACTGTGACATTCACACTGGAATTTTAATAGTGGGAAGCCAACCTAAGGCTGGGTTCACACTGGGTAATTTCTGGGCAGAATTTCTGCCGGAGATCGAGCCGGCGGCACTAGGACCGCGCAGACAACATTACCGTCCCCATAGATGGTAATGCATTTCTGAGCAGATCTCCCAAAAGATCCACCCAGAAATGCATTGCAGTCTATGGGGGCAGCAATGCAGTCCGCTCGGTCCTAGCGCCGCCGGCTCGATCTCCGGCAGAAATTCTGCCCAGAAATTCTGCAGTGTGAACCAAGCCCAAAGGTCTATTCAAACGGAAGAATTTCCGCTTGCGGTATTTTGCCTCAAATTAAAGCCCATAGACTTAGAGTCTATGGGATTCCGCACACCCATTCACACTTCTGAATTTCCGCTTGCGGAATTCCGCAAGCGGGAATTCAGAAGTGTGAATGGGAGTGCAGAATCCCATAAAGTCTACGGGCTTTAATTTAAAGGGGTTATCCTGGAAAAAAATTTTTTTTTTATATATCAACTGAATCCAGAAAGTTAAACAGATTTTTAAATTACTTCTATTAAAAAAATCTTAATCCTTTCAGTACTTAGGAGCTTCTGAAGTTGAGTTGTTCTTTTCTGTCTAAGTGCTCTCTGATGACACGTGTCTCGGGAACCGCCCAGTTTAGAAAAAAATCCCCATAGCAAACCTCTTCTAAACTGGGCGGTTCCCGAGACACATGTCATCAGAGAGCACTTAGACAGAAAAGAACAACTCAACTTCAGAAGCTCATAAGTACTGAAAGGATTAAGATTTTTTAATAGAAGTAATTTACAAATCTGTTTAACTTTCTGGAGCCAGTTGCCAGTTGATATATATAAAAAAAAAGTTTTTTCCTGGATAACCCCTTTAAGGTGTAATTCCACAAGAGGAAATTCTTCTGTGTGATTGGACCCTAACACAGTACCTAACTGGTGATGCCTTTCCCCACTTTCTTAACCCCACTATATCTTGAGAGAATCATTGGAGCTGAATACAGAATGTGCATATTATGGAATCTACGGCTGTATTCTGCTTTTCAATTATCATCTGAAACAATGTAATAAGGGGATGAGTCCATGCATATGTTAATGGAAAATGTTCCATAGAAAAATATTCAGAAGCTGCAATTACTTTACAACAGTTAATGAAGAGGCCCCTTTTAATGCAGCCGCAGTCTTTTGTTCCATTACGCTTCAGTACAGGTTACGGTTTTCACTGTCATTGACCGAGGCTTTTCATGCACTGATGAGAACAATAAAAAAAAATACTCTTCTTGTTTTTAGAAACCATGGTTACCTGTCTACTCATTTTGACTTTTCAAAGCGACTACAGACAATTCACTTCCTAAAATTACAAAAGCAAAAAAAGTCTGAATTAACAAAAAGGTTTTAATCTCCATGGTTGTTGTTGGGTTCTTTGTAATCTATACAAGCAAATTGTTGAGTGGGGTCATTTTGCTTTCTTTTTGGGCCATCAAAAAACATAACATAAATGTTATTCTAGTACTGTCTATTGTAAATGTGTAGTTTATACAGGGACTGAGAAATACAGTGGTCCATATTTTTAGTGAGGGTACACTTATCCAGGTCTGCCATCCGGTGATGGTCCAAGCTGAATGCTAAGGCCTGGTTCACAAATAGCGGCCTCAGTGCCATAAAGGAAAGAGCAAACGAGCAACTGTAGTGTGGAGGATGTATGACCTGAATACTGCCACACACTGTACCCCTGAATATAAAACTGCAACATACTGTACCCCTGGTATATTACTGCCACACACTGTACCCCTGAATATAAAACTGCAACACACTGTACCCCTGGTATATTGCTGCCACACACTGTACCCCTGAATATAAAACTGCAACACACTGTACCCCTTGTATATTACTGCCACACACTGTTCCCCTGGTATATTACTGCCACACACTGTAACACTGAAAATAATTCTGCCACACACTGTACCCCCTGAATATAATACGGCCACACACTGTACCCCTGAATATAAAACTGCCACACACTGTACCCCTGAATATAAAACTGCCACACACTGTACCCCTGAATATAAAACTGCAACCTACTGTACCCTTGGTATATTACTGCCACACACTGTAACACTGAAAATAATTCTGCCACACACTGTACCCCCTGAATATAATACTGCCACACACTGGGCCCCTGGTATATTACTGCCACATACTATGCCCCTAGTATATTACTGCCACTCACTATTCCCCTGCAATATTGCTGCCACACGCTATTCTCCTGCAATATTACTGCCACACGCTATGCCCCCAAATACATTTTCGACAAACACTGTGCCCTATACAGACTAATTGTACCTCTGTGCCCCAAATAATTGATGCCACTGTGCCCCCAGAATTAATGATGCCCCTGTGTCCCAGAGTTATTTATGCCACTGTGTCCCCAGAATTAATGACGCCACTGTGCTACACAAAATTTATGATGCCACTGTGCCCCCAGAATTAGTGATGCCATTGTGCCCCCAGAATTAATGATGCTGCTGTGCCACACAGAATTAATAATACTGCTGTGCCCCCAGAATTAGCAATGCCACTGTGCCCCCAGAAATAATGATGCTGCTATGCCCTCAAAATTAATGATGCCACTGTGCCCCCAGAATTAAAGATGCCACTGTGCCCCCAGAATTAATGATCCTACTGTGCCCCCAAAATGAATGATGCCCCTGTGCCCCCAGAATTAGTGATGCCACTATGCCCCCAGAATTAATGGTCCCACTGTGCCACACAGAATTAATGATGCCACTGTGCCCCAGAATTTATGATGCCACTGTGCCCCCAGAACTAATGATGCCACTGTGCCGCACAAAATTAATGATGCCGCTGTGCCCCCAGAATTAGTGATGCCACTGTGCTGCACAAATTTAATGATGCCACTGTGCCCCAGAATTAATTATGCCGCTGTGACCCCAGAATTAATGATGCCACTGTGCCCCTCGGAATTAATGATGCCACTGTGCCCCCAGAATGGATGATGCCGCTGTGCCCCCAGAATTAATTATGCCGCTGTGCCTCCACAATTTATGATGCCGCTGTGCTCCCAGAATTAATGATGCCACTGTGCCCCAGAGTTATTTATGCCACTGTGTCCCCAGAATTAATTATGCCACTGTGCCCCCAGAATGAAGGATGCCACTATGCCCCTAGCATGAACTTTGCCACTGTTACTCTCCAGCTGTTGCAAACTACAACGCCCAACATGCACAGACAGAAGGTCATGATGGGAGCTGTAGTTCTACAACAACTGGAGAGTCGAAGGTGGGGAAACATAAATTTGTATCCGAGATCTTGGCTCCCCTCCCAGGTCCCGCGCTGCTCCGCTGCTCTGGTCTCTTCTAGTCAGGCCTGGCCAGAGCAGATGATGCAGGCAGTGCTAATAGTGCTGCCTGCATCATAGAAGAAGCGCCGGGCAGGGAACACAGCACTCCCTCGCTCAGGGCCGCAACTATTCATTTGTATCGATGTCTTAAAGACACCGATACAAAGGAATGATGGGAGATCCAGCCGGAGGTCCGGATGACTGGTGGCCGTGGTCCGGATCTGGACCGCGGTCCGCCAGTTGAGTACCCCTGCTCTATACTAAACCACATATGAGAGCCAACAGAGGCTCTATGTTACACCACACCGGAGAGCCAACAGATCCATTATACTACACAACACCAGAGAGCCAACAGATCCATTATACTACACCACACCGGAGAGCTGACAGATCCTCTATACTATACCACACCGGAGAGCTGACAGATCCATTATACTACACCACACCGGAGAGCTGACAGATCCTCTATACTATACCACACCGGAGAGCTGACAGATCCATTATACTACACCACACTGGAGAGCTGACAGATCCTCTATACTACACCACACCGGAGAGCTGACAGATCCATTGTACTACACCACACCGGAGAGCTGACAGATCCATTATACTACACCACACCGCAGAGCTGACTGATCCTCTATACTACACCACACCGGAGAGCTGACAGATCCATTATACTACACCACACCGGAGAGCTGACAGATCCTCTATACTACACCACACCGGAGAGCTGACAGATCCATTATACTACACCACACCGGAGAGCTGACAGATCCATTATACTACACCACACCGGAGAGCTGACTGATCCTCTATACTACACCACACCGGAGAGCTGACAGATCCATTATACTACAACACACTGGAGAGCTGACAGATCCTCTATACTACACCACACCGGAGAGCTGACAGATCCTCTATACTACACCACACCGGAGAGCTGACAGATCCTCTATACTACACCACACTGGAGAGCTGACAGATCCTCTATACTACACCACACCGGAGAGCTGACAGATCCTCTATACTATACCACACCAGAGAGCTGACAGATCCTCTATACTACACCACACCGGAGAGCCAACAGATCCACTATCATACAACACATAGAAGAGATCCTCTATACTACACCACATAGGAGAGATCAACTATACTACACCACACAGGACAGATCCTCTATTCTACACCACATAGGAGAGATCAACTATACTACACCACACAGGAGAGATCCTCTATACTACACCTCACAGGAGAGATCAACTATACTACACCACACAGGAGAGATCCTCTATACTACACCACACAGGAGAGATCCTCTATACTACACCACACAGGAGAGATCCTCTATACTACACCACACAGGAGAGATCCTCTATACTACACCACACAGGAGAGATCCTCTATACTACACCACACAGGAGAGATCCTCTATACTACACCACACAGGAGAGATCCTCTATACTACACCACACAGGACAGATCCTCTATACTACACCACACCGGAGAGCTGACTGATCCTCTATACTACACCACACCGGAGAGCTGAAAGATCCATTATACTACACCACACTGGAGAGCTGACAGATCCTCTATACTACACCACACCGGAGAGCTGACAGATCCTCTATACTACACCACACCGGAGAGCTGACAGATCCTCTATACTACACCACACTGGAGAGCTGACAGATCCTCTATACTACACCACACCGGAGAGCTGACAGATCCTCTATACTACACCACACCGGAGAGCTGACAGATCCTCTATACTACACCACACCGTAGAGCCAACAGATCCACTATCACACAACACATAGAAGAGATCCTCTATACTACACCACATAGGAGAGATCAACTATACTACACCACACAGGACAGATCCTCTATACTACACCACATAGGAGAGATCAACTATACTATACCACACAGGAGAGATCCTCTATATTACACCTCACAGGAGAGATCAACTATACTACACCACACAGGAGAGATCCTCTATACTACACCACACAGGAGAGATCCTCTATACTACACCACACAGGAGAGATCCTCTATACTACACCACACAGGAGAGATCCTCTATACTACACCACACAGGAGAGATCCTCTATACTACACCACACAGGACAGATCCTCTATACTACACCACACAGGACAGATCCTCTATACTACACCACACAGGACAGATCCTCTATACTACACCACACAGGAGAGATCCTCTATTCTACACCACACAGGAGAGATCCTCTATACTACACCACACAGGAGATATATGCTATACTACACCACACAGGACAGATCCTCTATATTACACCACACAGGAGAGATCCTCTATACTACACTACACAGGAGAGATCCTCTATACTACACCACACAGGAGAGATCCTCTATACTACACCACACAGGACAGATCCTCTATACTACACCACACAGGAGAGATCCTCTATACTACACCAAACAAGACAGATCCTCTATACTACACCACACAGGAGAGATCCTCTATACTACACCACACAGGACAGATCCTCTATACTACACCACACAGGAGAGATCCTCTATACTACACCACACAGGAGAGAACTTCTATACTACACCACACAGGAGAGATCCTCTATACTACACCACACAGGAGAGATCTTCTATACTACACCACACAGGAGAGATCCTCTATACTACACCACACAGGAGAGATCTTCTATACTACACCACACAGGAGAGATCCTCTATACTACACCACACAGGAGAGATCTTCTATACTACACCACACAGGAGAGATCCTCTATACTACACCACACAGGACAGATCCTCTATACTACACCACACAGGACAGATCCTCTATACTACACCACACAGGACAGATCCTCTATACTACACCACACAGGACAGATCCTCTATACTACACCACACAGGATAGATCCTCTATACTACACCACACAGGACAGATCCTCTATACTACACCACACAGGAGAGATCTTCTATACTACACCACACAGGAGAGATCCTCTATACTACACCACACAGGACAGATCCTCTATACTACACCACACAGGAGAGATCTTCTATACTACACCACACAGGACAGATCCTCTATACTACACCACACAGGACAAATCCTCTATACTACACCACACAGGACAGATCCTCTATACTACACCACACAGGATAGATCCTCTATACTACACCACACAGGAGAGATCCTCTATACTACACCACACAGGACAGATCCTCTACACTACATCACACAGGAGAGATCCTCTATACTACACCACACAGGATAGATCCTCTATACTACACCACACAGGAGAGATCCTCTATACTACACCACACAGGACAGATCCTCTATACTACACCACACAGGACAGATCCTCTATACTACACCACACAGGATAGATCCTCTATACTACACCACACAGGACAGATCCTCTATACTACACCACACAGGAGAGATCTTCTATACTACACCACACAGGAGAGATCCTCTATACTACACCACACAGGACAGATCCTCTATACTACACCACACAGGAGAGATCTTCTATACTACACCACACAGGACAGATCCTCTATACTACACCACACAGGACAAATCCTCTATACTACACCACACAGGACAGATCCTCTATACTACACCACACAGGATAGATCCTCTATACTACACCACACAGGAGAGATCCTCTATACTACACCACACAGGACAGATCCTCTACACTACATCACACAGGAGAGATCCTCTATACTACACCACACAGGATAGATCCTCTATACTACACCACACAGGAGAGATCCTCTATACTACACCACACAGGACAGATCCTCTATACTACACCACACAGGACAGATCCTCTATACTACACCACACAGGAGAGATCCTCTATACTACACCACACAGGACAGATCCTCTATACTACACCACACAGGAGAGATCCTCTTTACTACACCACACAGGAGAGATCATCTATACTACACCACACAGGATAGATCCTCTATACTACACCACACAGGAGAGATCCTCTATACTACACCACACAGGACAGATCCTCTATACTACACCACACAGGACAGATCCTCTATACTACACCACACAGGACAGATCCTCTATACTACACCACACAGAATAGATCCTCTATACTACACCACACAGGAGAGATCCTCTATATTAAACAACACAGGACAGTTCCTTTCTATTACACGACCCAGAGAGCCGACAGATCTTCTTTGACAGCATTGTACTGTGTTAAACCATTCAGATCAAGTTACTAACAAGTATATTCTGCTGATGACTCCAGGAGGACAAACATTATTTCAATTACTCTAGGAAAATATTTTTCTGATGTTTTCTTACTTTCAGATCTGTTCAGCCTTAGTTCTGTTACCTTAAATTCTTTAATTCCATCTCCCTGAACACCGACGACTATAAAATACCATACAATAAAGAAAAGATGAAGACTTTTGATTTGTTTGGTTTTATCAGTATAACCTGACTGACT
Source organism: Hyla sarda (assembly GCF_029499605.1). Taxonomy (NCBI): domain Eukaryota; kingdom Metazoa; phylum Chordata; class Amphibia; order Anura; family Hylidae; genus Hyla; species Hyla sarda. The sequence goes on from NC_079195.1 coordinate 198,902,049, forward strand.
GAGACGGTGCCGTTCAGTAATAACAAGGAATTTACAAGTAGGAATTTTCAGATCTAAATATATACATCTACCCAGACAGTAATAAAGTATTTTGGCATAACTGCGACTTCATAAAGTTTTATGTCTTCGGAATACAGAATCAAACCTGGAGATTCCTGCATATCATTTGCCTGTGGTTTACAGGGAAATAAACACAATAGTAAAATATGACAGACCAATACTAAACTAAAAAGTATTTTCCTCAAAATGAAAGTTCCCTTGGTAAATGCCAATGTGGTCCTGTTTCATTTGTGTCTAATTTAATTTAAAGGAGTTGTTCAGCATTAGAGATAACATACAAAGTGGTGTACAGACAGGCCTGGTGCAAGGATTTTTGCCACCCTATGCGAAAGCTAATTTTGCTGCCCATTGGTTCCACCCTTTAACACGCCCCAACTTACTACTGGGGTGACAAACTGTAATAACCCCCTACTCATGTAATCTTCTTGCTAGTGGGGTGACACACTGTAACAAACCTCCTCCTCATGTAATCACCTTACTACTGGGGTGATACACTGTAACAAACCTCCTCCTCATGTAGTCCCCCTACTTCTGGGGTAACACACTGTAACAAACCTCCTCCTCATGTAATCACCTTACTACTGGGGTGACACACTGTAACAAACCTCCTCCTCATGTAATCACCTTACTACTGGGGTGATACACTGTAACAAACCTCCTCCTCATGTAGTCACCCTACTTCTGGGGTAACACTGAGGTGCAGATTTCTCCACACACAACACAACAGTAGTGAATTCTCTGCCTATAGGTAGAGTAGACAGGTACTTCGGATGCTTGCTAACTTTATTGCAGCAGATTGGCGCCCTCATAAACAGGGCGCCCTAGGCGGCTGCCTAATTTGCCTGTAGGCAGAGGCAGCCCTGTGTACAGAAGTGTAATTGAAAACAAAATGTGTACTAGCACAATATTTATCACACACACTGCGACCATTTAAAGCGATTATCCAGGAATAGAAAAACACAGGTAATTTATTTTCAAAACCTTTCCTTGTCTGTCTCCAGGTTAGGTGTGGTTCTGAAGCTCAGTTCCATTGAAGTGAATGGAACATAGTTGTAATACCACACCCAACCTGGAGACAGACAGGGAGCGGTTTTGGAAATAAATTACCTGTGTTTTTCTATTCCTGGATAAACCCTTTCATACATTTTGCTCATGTACACATTACCATTACACAAATTAAAGGTGTAGAAAAATCATTCCTCTACACCAACCTTGATTAATTCTTCCCTGTAACGTTTTGTATTTTTCTGTATACGGGGATGTATTATGGCTCATTTTTGCATCATGATCTGTAGTTTTTATTGGTACCATTTTTGTTTTGATGGGACTTTTGATTGATTTTTATTTCGTTTTTTTTTATATATGAAGCAGCAAAAAATCAGCAATTCTTGTATTTCTTATATTTACCCAATTCACTGTGTGGTTTCATCAACATTATATTTTAATAGTTTAGACATTTCAGCACGCAGCAATACCAATTATTTTTGCTTACGTAATTTTATTTGAAAAATAGGCAAATGGGAGTGATATTAACTTTTATTAGGGGAGAGGCTAATTTATATTTATTTATTATTATTTGTTTAAATTATTCACTATTCTTTAATCTTGATAGGGGATTATTGCCTGCAATCTCATGATTGCAAACACTTTTCAATTCTATGCCATAGCATAGCATTGATCAGTGTAATCAGCGCTCTGCAGAGAGCTATCAGGAGGCTGTCATGTCAGCTGATTGGGACCCCGCAATCGCACTACAGATGTCCTGATCAGCTCCCCTAAAGCTCCTGTATTTTACCTATTTCAAATCCTGTAATCAACATTGATTGTGGGATCTAAAGGATAAATGTCAGCATGATCACTGATGTCCGACATTAGCGGTGAGCCCAGGCTGTTGATAGCGTGTGAAATGAGCTTAGTTTGCAAACTCGTTTTAAAGTCCTCTAGCGCTCCCATGACATTCATATACATCATGGGTTGTTAAAGAGTACCTCTCATGATCTTGTTAAATTTCATAATCCTCCCAGTTCACTGCCCCCATGATGATAAACCACCCCCTGCCTTTATTTTTATTATTTGTTAGTTTTCTACCTTGATATTACTCTGTATTTTCTGCTCAGTCTCAGTCAGATTCACAGACTGGGAAGGGGCGTTCCACAGCAGGCGTGACATCATCTGAAGCCGTACAGGGGAGAACTTCCTACCTCACTCTGCTACACACAGCCCAGAGCAGTGAACTGTGACAGATGAGCTATGATTGGCTAAGGCTGCACACACACACACACCTCTCAGCACTCCAGCAAGTGCTCTGGACAAGTAGGGAGACACCTAGTGGCAACTTTTTTAAACACAAAAAAACTTAGAAAACTTAATTTTTTTCAATCAAAGTACAATAGAAATATTTTTTATTTACCATAATGAATGCAATATCAATTTTATTTTTTAAGGGGTACTCCACTGGCCAATGTTCCAGCTGAATTCGGAACATTTGGTTCTGAACGCTGTGCGCGTGCTGTGGGGATCGGCCATAGACTTGCATTAAGGGGGCATGGCCTGACGTCATGAGGGGCGCGCACACAGCATTCGCAACTAAATGTTCCGAAGCAGCCGGAACACTGGCCAGTGGAGTACCCCTTTAATGATAGTGCCCATTTAAGGGGTTAATGGTCAGCGAATAAAGATATCGCCTTTAAAAATGTGTTCACTTTCTGCACTAGAATGTATTCCATACAGTTGTGCCCTACCTTCTTCCAATCCTTTGGCTGCATTGTTGATCCTATACTATCAACCATCATTTACCATGTAGTGTTTGCATGTAGTCCTGCACTGCCTTAGAACTCTTCTGCCCTGTTGAATGCATTGGCACTTGTGGCAAATCACAGGTCATGTAGCAGAAGGATAAGGTTGATTTTTGTTTCTGCAAAAGATATGATCCCATTGCTATTTTAGTTTTTAGCCATAGAATGAAACATGCAATGAACATTTTGTATAGAATGTGTCAACAAATAAGGACCATTCGGCCCAACTAGTCTGCCCAATATTCTGAATAGTCTCTGGCCTCATCTTACATCTACTATAAGGATGGTATAGAACATGTACAATTATTTACTCTTGTATGATACAATGTAGATCTTGTCATGTTATAACTGGAGTAACTATTCAACACTTTAATTCTCACATGTTGGATTCTATTTTCACATGTTGGATTCTATTTTCACAATAACTACAGCATATACATTTTAATAATACATTCACACCATTGATTTACACTTCATTGATGACCACTCAAACAGAATAACAAAAATAGATCATTAATGCTCCTCAGGCCTGCACCAGCATCAGCGAGCAATATAAAGACATAGCTATGTTTATAACCTTGATGATGACCATGAGTCTATGGCTAAAATCATTAGTATGTTCCTTATGCTGGACACTAATCACAGCTCTGATGGAATCCATTAGTGTACCACATGCATGGTTAGACTTCCTAGAAATCCTACACTTATATATTCTAATCTGACACTTGGAGAGGCATTTCATAGACAGGTCAACATTTCTGCAGTGCTCATGGGTTAAGATTTAATTCCAAACCTTGAGATTGGATTCCAAACCTTATTTTCTAAAAATCCTGAACTCGCAATGTCAGATCTAGGCATGTAGAATTTATAAAGTCAAGATTATTCCAAAATTATCCCAATATACAATAAAAAAGATACAAAGAAAGCAGTGCTTCTCATAGGACAGTATGAAATGGACACTAAGTGTGTAGACTGGTGATGGGATCCCCTTAAGGGCAACTTGCTCACCTTCCGGGGTTGTGTAGGAAGACACAACCACTAAGCAGGTTTATATTAGCTGGTGCAGCCTTCCAGAAGTAAAACATCTGGACTGGTGCGATCCACAAGACCATGGATGATTCATTAAATCGTGCTTTGACTTTACCACGGTTTGGTTTTGGTACCTCTTTGTCAGATGAACAGGTGTGTATACTGCATGCAACAAATATGCCGGCCTAAATTTATTTGAAAATGGTGCCAATTGGCACAATATCCGTCCCAGTTCAGGGAGGGGTTATCAACTCTGTTAATAGCACAGCTGTCATGCCCCCTCCCATAGGCTTGCATTGAGGGGGCGGGGCTTGATGTCACACAGGGGCAGACCCGTGACATCAAAATGCTCCAGCCCCCATGATCGCCAGTAATTGAGGGACTGATTGTAACGGGGTGCTGCGTGCAAGATCACGGGGGTCCCCAGTGGCAGGACCCCTGCGATCACGCATCTTACCCCCTATGCTTTGGATAGGGGATAAGATGTCTTAGCGCCGGAGTACCCCCTTTAAGGCCAGGCCTAGAGACTTTGTGGCCATCATGTTATAAGACCTACATTCTGAATAGGACACTATAGCTCAAGTATAGTATGTTTAACATTGTGTGTGTGACTCACTAAAGTCAAGCCAGAGTGAGGTAATTTTAGGAATTTTACATACACTTTAGGTTAGAGAGGAGAGGATAAGCTGTCTTAGACTCTATGCATATTAAAATATGCTTTCCTAAGGGGTAACTCCTTGTTTTACAGTCTAAAGTGCTGTAACATCTTCAAGAGAATGTAATACCAATTCTCGTGGATGATTTATTGCCAAGTTTTCTAAATAAAAGACTGCTATGTTTATAGCACCAAGGGTACCCTACTTTTCAACCAGACATGACACACAGGTGTGCCCCAGGAGACTTCTGATACCACCATCATCAGTGCACTCCCCCTGTCATTGTGCCAATCAGAAAGTAGAATCATCCATCCAGACTTATGATGAAAAAAAATCCAAAATTTGTTATTCCTTTGTAGAACAAAATGCAACATTTTACCCCACACAAGGGTCTTTGTCAAGCATGTTTGACAATGAACCTTGTGTGGGTTGAAATGTTGCATTTTGTTATATGGAGAATCAAACTTTTTTTTGCATTTGCATTTCTATAAACCTGGATGGATGTAACTTTTTTCTACTAGTTTGACAACCACAGTCTGTAGAATATAGCTCTCTTGCAGCATGTCCCTATCAACTAAATTGATAGGTTATCAATATTTCTGAGCTTATTTTTATCAATGGTACTGTATGACATAAAACTTAACCAGGAAAACACAAAGGAGCTAGGGTATGCCAAGGTTGGCATTAAAGGGGTTGTCTGGTGAGAGAAACAACCCGTGTATTGTGTCAAAATATATAATAAAGCAACTTACTGCTGTAGTATTATTATCCAAAGTGAACAGATTTACCATTTCAGTTGGGCTTTCTTCCTGTAAGCTGTGACGTCACGTCACAGCCTAAGCAGAACTCTGTCCCTCCTCCCCCTCCCTTTCCCTAGTAACGCAGATGAGAGCCCTGTTTTCAGCTGTCTGTTTATAAGTTGCGTGGGTCTGTGCCTCTCTTGCCTGATGAGAGTCATAGACACTGCTGTGAGAATGGGTTTCCTGCTGCCTTATCTAATCAGCAGTTAAACCAGCCCTCTCCTGGTTCTGTGCTCACACTAGGGAAAGTGAGAAGGGAGGAGGGATGAAGCTCTGCTCAGGCTGTGACATGACATAATAGCTTACAGGAAGAAATCACAGCTGAAATGGGTGATCTGTTAACTTTGGGTAATAACACTAGTAAGTTGCCTTCTTATACAATTTGACACCATGCAGAGATTGTTTCTGTCGCCAGACAATCCCTTTAGCACTGGACTGTGCAAAGGTTTTGTCAGGTGTGGAAAAATGCTGCAAAGTAAGAATGCTTTCAAAATTAGTAGTGTTAATATTTTATTGTCATCATAAAATAACCTGTTTGACAGTTCCTGGCTTCTTGTCTACCTGCAGCAATGGGATCTCCATCTATTAGATGTTTTAGCAACAACCTTCCTGGTCAAACCTCTGTTATTTTGGTGGATTGGGACAGATAGTATTTTTAAAGTTGTGTGCCTTCCATAGTCTCTTAACTTCCTTTGCTCCAGTTGGGATACACTTCATTGAGCTTCACGGATTGGGTGCATGCGTAAAGTCTAATGTGTACCCTATCTGTCCCTGGTGGATACAATCTTTCTCTACCTTTTTGCCTGGATGACATCCCAATGTGAGTTTCATAGAAATAATCCCAGCTCCTTCTTGGGTGCAAAGTTCTTTAAATTATTATTTATTTACACTGACATGTCCAGCAGCTCAATATGTGCTATAAAAGGTATTGCACACTTGATGTGAATTAGCTTTAACCCTTGGAGGTAAACTTATTTCTTATACCTGCGAAGGACTCTCAAGAGGAACTGCCTGCATTGCAAGCAAAGGGGGAGGGGTATTGGCTCAAGTGTCATGGAAAGGGGGTAGAACGAACAATAGGACCTGTGGTATATGTGTGTTCACACATTGTCATTCATAATTTCCAATAAAAAAAAAAAGATAATAAGCTGTACTGTTCTATTACTTTGGTTCATTCTCTATCCATGTCTTCAATTTCTTTTATGTAACCTTTTTATCTGACGTGAAAATCTCTGGGGGGCACTGAAAAGGTTAGCTGAATCCACTAAAATCTACTTAACAAGCTTAGCAAGCTCAAACACAGATATCCCCATGTATACTGAGCTTACCATGGCTATATTTTACACCTTCGTGGCTCTGTTTACTTTTAACATATGTTCAAAAGGAATTTTTTTTTAATTTTTTTCCTTAATCATCACGATTCTTCAGGTCGTCCAGTTTATTTGGTTTTCTGGAGTACGGTAATTACTTTTGTTTTCCTTCAGAAACTTAGAATTTCCTTCAAATGAAGTGACAATCAGGATGACACTAAATCGATATTGATTTCTTTCATTATTAGTAGTCATCGGAAAAACCATTTCCTGGAAATGTCTCTTGTGTACGCAGTAACATAGAATTCTTAATAACAAATCTTTATTACAAAAGACACATTGATAACAATATGCTGAGGAGGCACAATGGGTCATAAGGATGGCCTACCGCACTGACCAGAGCATCAATTGCATGGAGTATTCTGTTCTACTTATGTTTTTATGAGTATCATTCAACTTGTCCAGTATTTTAGCAAACTTCATAATTAACATGCTTACTCTTATTAGCTTCCTACGGAGATATCATTAGGGTAAGGATTAATAGTTCATGCTGGCTATACATATTAGATATAGGTCAGCCGAATTTGCTGATTCTGCTAAAACTGGCAGACCATCTAATGTGCTAGGGGGTAGAGGTGTATAGGGACCAGCGGCCACAGAGGAACTCGGGCTCTACAGGTCACCCGGCACTGTTACCCAGATGCCCACCTCCTTCAAATCTATCTGCATTCTTAAGAGACCAGATACAGTTGAAAGTTATGTCAAGTAGAGAGCTATTGACTCTGCTTAGCTGGGTACTATCATAAGTCACAAGCTGGTTAACACCTGCAGTCTAATAGACAGTGAAAGCGCACTGATGACGTTAGAGGTCCAAAACAGAGAAGACAGGGTAAGGCTACTTTCACTTTTTTTTTGTGCCTTTAGCAGCCGTTTATCCGGACAGGGCACAATGGGCAACAATGGGCAACAATTATTATGGGGTCCGTCAGGTGCCGTTGTTTTTTGATTGAAGTAGTGGGAGAAAAATGCATTGTATGATGTATTTTTTCTCCCGCTATCCTCTCCTGGTTTCCCGTTTTTTTTTTTTTTTTTTTATAAAGTGGGTAAAATTAATTAGTGTTTGGTAGTCCAAAGAGGATATGACAATATTACTATATTACTGACCTGGTGCTTAAAGAAGATTGGGGGTGCAGGGGGAGCATTATTACTGTATGGCACTTATAGCAGACCTTGATGTATTTGAGAGGGCAGGACTAGACTCCTGTCTGAAAACAGGGAAGAGGGGGGTAAAGAGCAGCATGCAGTAATTGGATGAAGAGACTCAGCACAGCAGACTCAGGGGGGAAGTGAATGCATGGTGAGTGAGGGCAGGCTCAGTGCTTGCCTTGGGCATGCCCCTTCCTAAGCAATGGATGTCAGAATGAGTGAGCAGCAGAACGGAGCCAAATATAGAAGCTAAACACAATAAAAAAAAAGGCATATAAAGCATCTTTTGAGACAGGTACAATATATAGATGCTATAGGATTGAAACAAGGGGTCTAGTTTCCCAGAAATGGCCCTAAACTTCCACTTGAATTAAACTCAGCCGAATATAAGACATAATCTATATGCTAGAACAGGGGAAAAAAGCAGATCTTTTTTTATGACTCCAAAGATGAAAATAAAATGCAGAACTTACTATTGAGAAAGCCTTGAGGAAGCGTGTTTGCGTGCAAAAGGGCCATAAGCCATTTGTGCTTTTCCTACCTTGATCTGCGCCCAGCACCATGTGAAGAAAGAATTTAAGCATTTTAAGAATGTTGAGTGTATTTGCATCTATTTGGAACGCTTTCTTATTGCTGAGCACTACAGAGGACTGTGAAATGCTGAAAAGGTATGAGCTGTTTAAAGGGACAGTGCCGATTACAGTACACCCTCCACAAATGGACCTTCTTATTCTAATCTCATACAACCCCATAAGGGTCTACTCACACGGCAAAATTTCCACTTGCGAAATCCCGCCTTAAATTAAAGTTTATAGACTTCCATGAGATTCCGCACCCCCATTCACATTTCAAATTTAGAAGTGTGACTAGGGATGCGGAATCCCATAGAAGTCTATGGGCTTTAATTTGAGGCAGAATTCCACAATTCTACCTAGTGAATAAACCCTTAGAATTTAAAGGGGTACTCCGGTGGAAAACATTTTTCTATTTTTTTCAAATCAACTGGTGCCAGATTTTTAAATTAGATTTGTATATTACTTCTATAAAAGAAAAAAAAATTAATCCTTTCAGTATTTATAAGATGCTGTATATTCCACAGGAAGTTCTTTACAGTGCTCTCTGCTGACACCTCTGTCCATGTCAGGAACTGTCCAAATCCCCATAGAAAACCTATCCTGCTCTGGACAGTTCCTGACATGGATAGAGTTGTCAGCAGAGAGCACTGTGGTAAGACAGAAAATAAATTCAAAAAGAAAAGAACTTCCTGTGGAGCATACATCAGCTGATAAGCACTGGAAGGATTAAGATTTTTAAAACTGGCACCAGTTGATTAAAAAAAAAAATATGTTTTGCAACTGAGTACTCCTTTAACAAAAGGGGAAAACTCAAGGGCATGATCTTTATTTATTTACTGATTTGTATTTTTATTTCATTTCTGAGGAATAGATTTACATTAGTTCTACAGAACGAGTCAGTCTGATTCTTAATGGCATATTGATGCAAAAACTCACCGTAATCTGATCATTTAATGCCATTTGCTGCTTATACATTCCAAAATTCGGTAATTTTTTTTCATAAATGAAAGCCAGTTGAGCATGATCATGCATGAAAAAGTAGATGAACCATGCATGTTCCACTTTAAGCAATAAAAATGTTGGGAAGCATTGATATTTATAAATGAAACAGAAAATCCATTAGAGGACAAGCCTATTAGCATTAGCATGGGGAGGCAAAGCTGGAGATCCACACTGAAGTGCATAATAACCCTGTAGTGCTTCCTGGAATTTTAAATACCCTGCCAATGACATAGCTGTAATAGAAGCTTTGGCAAAAAGTGTGACCCTGCAGGAGGTGAACTGGGGAAGGGGTGAGTAGTGATACAAAGGAGGCGGTGCAGTGATACAGTTTGGCATATACCTTGCTAAAAAAATGTCCTTGCATATTATAGTTCGCAGTCAGGAAGGAATATCAACACCAGAGCCCCAAACCACTTGCTTAAATGGGCACTGTCAGAATCAAAAACTTATTTTATATTGTACTTTTTGACAAAACATTAACCTTTCTAATATACCGTATTTTTCGCCGTATAAGACGCACTTTTTCTTCCCCAAAACTGGGGGGAAAAAGTCGGTGCGTCTTATACGGTGAATACACCCCTATCGCGGCGGTCCCTGCGGCCATCAACGCGGTGATGCCCTGTATTAACCCTTCAGACATGGCGATCAAAACTGGCCGCCGCGTCTGAAGGGAAAGTGACACTAACGCGGCTGTTCAGTCGGGCTGTTCGACACCGCCGCTATTTCACCACGGCGGTCCCGAACAGCCCGACTGAATAGCCAGGTTAGTGCCTACAGGACACCGGGAGGGACCTTACCTGCCTCCTCGGTGTCTTCTCCATTCAGGGATCCCCTGTGTGGCCGGCGCTCTCCTTCCTCGTCATCACGTCGTCGCGTACGTGCGTCGGCGTGCGTAACGACGTGATGGCGGCGACGGAGAGCGAGGATACCCGGCCGGCAGCAGAGACGTTCCGGAGCGACGGGGACACGGCGACATCGATGGAGCGACATCCAGGGCAGCGGTGACGGGTCCGGAGCGGCGGGGACACGTGAGTATTACCTCCTATGCAGTGGTCTTCAATCTGCGGACCTCCAGATGTTGCAAAACTACAACGGCTGTCCGGGCATGCTGGGAGTTGTAGTTTTGCAACATCTGGAGGTCCGCAGGTTGAAGACCACTATTGGGTTCAAAATCTTAATTTTTTTAGATTTTGCCCCTAAAAATTGGGTGCGTCTTATACGCCGGTGCGTCCTATAGGACGAAAAATACGGTACTTCATAAAGATTGTAATCTTTTTTTTTTTATATAGAAATCATAGCTTATAAAAAAGACCACTAGGGATCCTCCCCATATCATCCAGAACATAATCATGTCCGGCTGCAACATCATCTTTGTCCCAGCTGAAGCACAGGCATGGGATGAAGTCTAGGAAATGAGGGTGGGACTAGCACTCCTCTGTGCTCACTCCTGTCCTGTCTATCAGATCCTGTCTGAAAACAGAGAGGAGGGGGCTACAGAGCAGCCAGCAGTGGTTGGATGAAGAAACCCAGCACATCACAGAAGACTCAGGGAGGAAGTGAATTCACAGTGAGTGAGGGCGGACTCACTGATTGCCTCTGTGGTGCCTTGTGGGTGTGAATGGTGATCGGGATGTTGCTGTGCAGGTTATAAAGGGTGCTATTAACCCTTGTCAGTCGTGCCGCCAGGGTGAGGGTTAAATGCTGTATGACTTGGCCTATCATCACCCTTCCCAAGGACAATAGGTGTTTGCAGAATAAAGTATTGTTCACAACCAGAGCTTCGATGAAAACTTGCGTAAACTTTACTGAAGATTTTCTGTAACATGCGAACATACAAACAGTCTTTGTAACAGAGTCTATAGCTTAGATTGACCATTGGTTGGGACTTTTAGTGAGTTCTTTAGCTTGTAGAAATTTAGTATGTGCACATCCGCTGGATTTAGGGTTATGTTTAAGTCCAGGGTCTTTGCCAACATTAGCAGGGACTTTAGAAGAACTCACTGTGTAATTCAGCCGAGGCCGCAAGGCTTTGGCCTAGTAATTGTCGTAGAAAGTTGTGGAGGTCCTACCTCATTCAGTGACAGCAACCAAAGAGAGAGAATAATGGCCGCAGCTCCCTTATATGGGCAGGGGCTGGCCGTTTGTGGATTGGTCCACGCCATCTGTCAATCAGCTTTACAAGGCATTGTGGGTATCACATGTCCCATGAACCTCCAAAGGTCCTTTTGAACTACCATAGAGACTAGAACATCGTCACGTGACCCGCAGGTCCTGCGGCGCTAGCACAAGGTAAGTATACATTTTATACACATTTATTTACATTTACTTTATAATATGTTAACTATTTAAGGGGTGACTAGGGGAGGACTAGACCTGAGGACCCCATGGTTCCTTGGAACTCTGACTTTGGGGACCCCTACCAAGGTACGGTATGTAATACGGAACCGGGACACCACACCTCGAACATGCACCTTCTGAGCAGAGGATAACAGAATGAGTGAGCAGCAGAACAAAAGAATTTGTGAGCCAAATACAAGAGTTAGGCACATAAAAGAGACATCTAAAGCATTTGCATGACCTAGTGAGTAACGTATATAAGCAGAACTTTTTCTGTGATATGACAATTATGCTTTAATGATTACAAAGAGTGCTCATAATGCACTCTACCTGTACATTGAGAGAACTATTGGGGTCATGTATCAAGGCCAAAATTTATATTGGACATGTATGATGGGCTTTTTGTTGGCGCAGAAGCCTTTCTGCGCCTCATGGGACGGTTGGGGGTGTTATGGGCATGGTTTCACAGGCATAAAAAAGTTTGACTCACACTTGATTTGTGACCATGGCAAATTCTGCACACTTTTGCCCGTAGGGACCACATGCAGCTAGCTGCTACGTAATAGCTCACGCTGCACATGGTATGCATTACTCCATGGGGGGGGATGCAGCCTGCTGAGATCACGGAGCAGTGATGACCAAATGGCAGCTTCAGGGGATTTTTTATAGCGCCACCGGCTAAATATAATTATTTACTTTTTTTTTTTTTAATCCCTGGACAACCCCTTTAACATTTATGAGATAATACTAAGGGTTTGATGCTTTAAAGGGGTATTCCGGGCAAAAACATTTTATCCCCTAGCCAAAGGATAGGGGATAAGATGTCTGATCATGGGGGGCCTGCTGCTGGGACCCCCCGCGATCTCCGTGCACCACCCACATTCTATGCGGGAGCTGCGTCTCCAGTTTTGGAAACCTCCGGGTTTCCGGGACTGGGGACGTGACGTCACACCCCCTCCATTCATGTCTATAAACATGAATGGAGGGGGCGTGGCGTGACGTCACGTCCCCAGTCCCGGAAACCCAGAGGTTTCCGAAACTGAAGATACAGCTCCCACATAGCATGTAGGTGCTGCAGGGAGATTGCGGGGGGTCCCAGCTGCGGGCCCCCTGTGATCAGACATCTTATCCCCTATCCTTTGGATAGGGGATAAAATGTTTTTGCCCAGAATAACCTTTTAAGGAATGCAACTTGGCTTTAGTAATAGGTTACAATGCATATCCAATATTTGAAGCAGATTTTTTGATTTAGTGCTATGACTCAGAAAGCCATCTGAATATCGCCCACAAGATGCAGGGGTAGAAAGGCATGGGATACAAAGTGACCACAGCATAAGGTTACTGTTCATACTTATACTTATCATCTTTCTTCGCTACTGCAGAGATGTGTCATGGCCTCATTTATCTTTTTTGTCCACAGTGCTGTCCCAGTGTTTATGCTAAGTACACAGCTTAAGGCATAGTAAAACTGGCCGTATTTTTTAATAAGGGACACCCTCTACAAATTACAGTATGTTCCATTGACCACTGAGGGCAGTATGAACCAGTTTTGGGAACAGGGTTCGTGGGCTCTGAGATACACAGATTTTAAAGAGTACCTGTCATGATCTTGTTAAATTTAATAATCCTCCCAGTTCACTGCCCCTAATCCTGATAAACCACCCCCTTCCTTTATTCTTATTATTTTTTAGTTTTCTACCTTGATATTGCTCTGTATTTTCTGCTCAGTCTCAGTCAGATTCACAGACTGGGAAGGGGCGTTCCCCAGCAGGTGTGACATCATCAGAAGCCATACAGGGGAAAACTTCCTCCCTCACTCTGCTACACACAGCCCAGAGCAGGGAACTGTGTGAGGTGAGCTATGATTGGATAAGGCTGTACACACACCCCTCAGCATTTCATGAGTTTGGACTTCTGCCAGGCCAGCAGGAGTCCAAAGTCTGTGCAAGAGATGGGGGGAAATGTGCTCTGGACAAGTAGGGAAACATCTAGTGGCAGCTTTTTTCTAAAACATAGAAAACTATATTTAAAAAAAAAACAAAGTACATTAGAAAGATTTTTTATTTACCATAAGGGGAGAAATAGCAAAAATTATGTTTAATGAGAGTGCCCATTTAAATTGTACCTGTCGTCAACAAAAACTTTTCACATAATATAGATAACACCATTATATGTATATTTGTATTATACATTGGTTAAAAAATGTGTATATTTTTGGGTGAAAAAATGCTGTCCCTGCATCTGTTGTCTATGTGTCTCTATGAGGAGTCCAAATACAGGAAGTGAGGGCAGGACAAGCAGGTCTCTGTGCCGGCTCCTGACCTGTCAATCATCCTCCTGTGTGAGCCCGTAGCATGTCACAGAGCTTCACTGCACAGAGCCCTGCTTGTCCTCACTGCACAGAGCCCTGCTTGTCCTCAGTGTACAGAGCAATGCTTGTCCTCAGTGTACAGAGCCCTGCTTGTCCTCAGTGTACAGAGCCCTGCTTGTCCTCAGTGTACAGAGCCCTGCTTGTCCTCAGTGTACAGAGCAATGCTTGTCCTCACTGCACAGAGCCCTGCTTGTCCTCAGTGTACAGAGCTCTGCTTGTCCTCACTGCACAGAGCCCTGCTTGTCCTCAGTGTACAGAGACCTGCTTGTCCTCAGTGTACAGAGCAATGCTTGTCCTCACTGCACAGAGCCCTGCTTGTCCTCAGTGTACAGAGCTCTGCTTGTCCTCAGTGTACAGAGCCCTGCTTGTCCTCAGTGTACAGAGCCCTGCTTGTCCTCAGTGTACAGAGCCCTGCTAGTCCTCACTGCACAGAGCCCTGCTTGTCCTCAGTGTACAGAGACCTGCTTGTCCTCAGTGTACAGAGCTCTGCTTGTCCTCAGTGTACAGAGACTTGCTTGTCCTCAGTGTACAGAGCCCTGCTTTTCCACCCTCACTTCCTGTATTTGGACTCCTCATAGAGAGACACGGGCAACAGCTGCAGGGACAAAAATATACAATTTTTTTAAACAATGTATATTACAAATATACATATAATGGTGTTTTCTACATATAAAAAGTTTTTGTTGAAGACAGGTACACTTTAAGTACAATGGGTTAAAGTGGTGATAGCTGCATTCTCAGATGTACTGGGAACCAGCTCTCTTGCTGTGATGGGAAATAAACTGTAAAAGAATAGAATAATGAGATAAAGAAAGCGCCAGACCTCCAGAGGGAATCTTTGATGTAAAGGTTTCTAAGTTAATAGGTGTGGATGCACTATTTTTATTTTGGTTAAAGAGAGAAATGTTTTCTTCACCTTGCCCTGACAGTGTTAAAGGGGTACTCCGGTACCAAACAATGTGAATTTTTTTTTTTTTATTCTGCCCAGTCTGCTGCCATAAAAAAAAAAAAAAAAAAAAGAAAAACCCTGGACTTACTTTAAATTGCATTGCTCCCCCGGTGCTTCCGATACCCTGCTCCCAGAATCCACTGCAATCCTCTTCCCCACCCTGGTCTTCTTCCAGGTGCCAGTGCTCAATACAGCACACTGCCATTCAGGCGATTACTGACTGAAGTAGGACTCCGCTGTAGCCAGCACTAAGCTAAGTTGCAGCCTGACGCGTCAACCCCATTAACCAGGAAGAGGATGGCAGTGGTAGCTGGGGCCACGATACCTGAGCCATCAAGGGAGTGGCGGGAGCTAAATCTGGGGTTTTATTTTTTTTTTCTAAATGATGGTAGCCTGGGCATGATTTAAAAAAAGGTAGGTAGTACAATCTATGGGAAAGACTAATTTGGGGACAGAATAGTGGCCGCAAAGTACATCTGTGGGCATACTACTATAGTGCACAATGGAATGTACATACAGGAGCAGGGGACTCCTGTCAATCGCTGGTCGCTCTGCTCCTGTAAGTACTGTGCAGTACTGTATGCTTTGCCACTCACTGTAAACTCCCTCAGCCTGCCAAATATACACTATATGCGCAATACTTACATAAACTGACCTGAATCAAACCTGACCAATACCAAGAGGATTTGGGTGAGCGCACGCTGTGGTACCGTGGTATTGTAGTATCACCAGGCACATGATGGCGGGTGCGACCTCTATAAATAACAGAAAGCAGAGTATGATAACCCAAAATTTTTAAAACTATTAGCAAATACTAAAAAAAAGAGATGAGTGAGACACAAAAGTGCCTGAAACAAAAGTGCCTCAAAATAGAATAGACTATGAAGATCTAAGTTTTGAAAGAGAAAAACTATTTCAAGGTCCAAGTTATTTAGAACTAGATGACGATATTAATAAGAAAGAAAGATAGGTCTTTGTGATAGAGGACTATTGTGATCATGAATAAGCAGAGACACTATCCACAGAAAGTAGGGAGCCCCCGTGGGTAATGGTTTTGAAATCGAGACACAACATATCTTTGCAGCCAGAATGAGATCCCAGCAGAGGGAAAAAAAAAGTATGAAAGAGGTGGGTGAGATAAATACATTTAACTCTGAAAACATCTCATATGTTTCCATACACTCCTAGCGGATATAGTAAAAAAAACAAAAAAAACAATGAATCTGCAGATTTAGACAGAAAGGTGTCCATGACTCCCAGCTTACACTGTTTATCTACAATGCCCTCCATGCTGCTGCTGCTTCTGAGGGTGCACTATAAATTCTAGGGGGCAGGATTCTTTCTTCCTTGAGGTACAATGTATGAGAGAATGGGAAATATCATAGCAGCTAATCTTCTTCCACAGGCTCTGGGACACCTAAAAATTTGAGGAGGAGCCTGCAGGAGAGAAAGCTGGTAACTAATGCCATATACAAATTATTTAATGATGCAACTCCTCATGTACACACACAGGACACTTATCCTGAAAAAATACCTGAAAGTTTAGGGATGCTTTAAGTAAATTGTCATCTGTTTCCATTTTTCATTTTTGAGTCATACAAGTTGGTAAATATACAGAACAGTCATCATTTTCTTAGAATGTAACCCTTTCAGGTGCCTAGGATTTTTAGTAAATGGTCCCAGAGCTGGAAACTCGTGTAAGATAGGAGTATGAGTTAAATTTTACCATAACATTGGCTATAGATAATTTTCCAGATTTTTGGTATTAAAGGGGTACTCCGCCCCTAGACATGTTATCCCCTATCCAAAGGATAGGGGATAATGTGTCTGATCGTAGTGGGGTCCAGCTGCTGGGACCCCCAGAGATCTCCTTGCCGATGCTGTGGCATTACAATCACGCCACGTCCCCTCCATTTATGTCTATGGGAGGAGGATGTGATAGCATGAATGGAGGGGTCGTTGCGGCTGTGATCGCCAGTCATCCGGCACAGAGCGAAGATCATTCCGTGCACCGGATGACTGGGGTGCCTCAGCGGAGATCCTTTGGATATGGGATAACATGTCTTGAGGCAGAGTACCCCTTTATTGCAGCATTCATAGGACCTGATAGCTGTAGGAAGACCAGATGTTCTGGATTATCAGATGAGCCTAGAAAGCATATAGCATGGAGTTTTCTATATATATATTTTTTATTATTACATTTCTAGTCTCTAGAGGTTATAACTAGAGCAAACATGATTAAGTAAAAAAAATCAGTTTATTACTTTATGTATGGGTTGTAAAGTTGTCTTTTTTTTTTAAACATATTTCCTTTGAAAATTTTCCTAAAGACATTTAGTATATCCACTAGCAGATAAACATTCTGTGTAACATGCAAGTATTTTGCCATGTACACAATGTAGGTCAAGGTGTATAGTGTATGAACAGATGAAGAGAAATGACAATAAAAATGTAGTCAAAAATAGTCAAAAATAAAAACAAAATTATATATATATATATATATATATATATATATATATATATATACACACAAAGCAACAAAAAGCAGCACAACCCGAAGGTGAGAAGGTAAGGTGGGTGCCGTCAGAGCAGACCTGGTTACGGTCTGTCTATAGATGGATACAAAGAGGTTCCGCAGCACTCCAGGTAAATAAAAAAAAAGGTGATTTATTTAACCCATGCAGAAAAAAGGTGATACAACGTTTCACCGGTCCCACACCGACTTTCTCAAACACGCTTGAGAAAGCCAGTGTGAGACCGGTGAAACGTTGTATCACCTTTTTTCTGCATGGGTTAAATAAATCACCTTTTTTTAATTTACCTGGAGTGTTGCGGAACCTCTTTGTATATGTATATATATATATATATATATATATATATATATATATATATATATATATAGTAAAATATAATAAATGGTGTAGAAATAAGAACACAGCAAAAGGTGATGCCATTTTTCACCCTCAATGCCGTCACCTTTTGCTGTGTTCTTAGCTGGAATAAAATGTATTGAATCCAGCATTGGCACGCTGGTTGGAGACTTGCAGAAAGACTGAAGGTCCAAGTGCTGACACTTCTTTGTATATAGGTGTATAAATAATATACAAGGTATAGAAGTATACAAAGTAAATAAAAATATTACAAGTGCATTTTTGCTAATTTAATTAATGATTATGTAAAAAGATTGCAGGCTGCTCTGTTTTCATGCTGCAGTCTGATCAGGAGTAAGCACAGAGGATGCTATTTCCACCCTCACTTCCTGGACTTTTGATAATGATCAGTTAATGATTATGTAAAAATATTGTTCTTCACAGAAAGTGTCCAACGGGGAACAGAATGAGTGTACACCAGCTTCTGATGGAATGTGGAAGGATAAGGATGGTAAAGCAGTAGCACCCGGTGCACCATTGATGGAACTCGCATTGGGGGTGTATGGATTCACACAGGCCTCCAAGATTGCGATGTCTGAACTATCTATCTGACATGCTCTACGTTATACAGCTGTTACTGATACATTTTGTTAGAGATGTTTTATATACCTAGAGAACAGTCCTAGCCCACCTACCCCCACAATATCTTTTCATTCTGCTTCCTAATGTTAGGTTGATACAATATGTATAAGCGAGTGTTGAATTCTTCTCAGGGTCGGTAGAGGAATTTCCAGTGGCTTCAGGCACAGTCCAGATAAGAAAGGATCTGGGAATATATCCGTGGGTATGGGCTGTCACAAGTAATCAGCTCGGATCAGGCTGACTGACAAACACAGTACAATGGGCTTGTCGTAAACTAGAAGCATTGTCACAAATTCAAGCACCCTCGCGGACAAGAAGCTTGCTGGGAGAAGAGGGCTTAGATAGGGAGTGTTTGGAGCAGTTATAATAAAATAATACTAATCTGTCAAAAAATAAGAAAGAAAGTGTGTCTGCAATGTTTGTATAATGTTAGAGGGGTCATCCCACCAACAACGTTTATCACCTATCTGTAGGATAAGTAAAAAATGTCACAAGAACGTCGGTTCCCAACTATCAAAACTGCCTGTTGCAAGACCATGCTGAAATATAAACTGTTGGACATCTGTCCTAAATTGACTCGGTTAGCCAGAGATATATCTATAGAAAGTGCACCGGGACCGCACAGGCCTCTGCCAAATGAGCAGACACCCACATAACAAATCAAACATGGTAGACTTATAGGGGATAGGGGATAAGGTATCTAGGGGCGGAGTACCCCTTTAAGGAATCCTTGGTCTACTGCGATGAGAAACCACTATAGGTTCTATGTGCCAATTTGCCTATTTTACAAGAAAATCTAAGGGAAAAAATAAACTTCTATCAGGTCGGAACACTCAACTAGGCAAGAAACTGTCTGACTCAGTACCTCAGGTATTCCTTACTTCTTCCTACGCTTTATTCATACAAGCATGCTCTTAAAACTAAAAAGCTATTGAGCAGCGTAGAACAGACTATGTGGTTACTTTACAATAGGCTTTATTTTCAACCTTTCTTTCTTCGGCAAGTTTGATCAACCCTATGAAACAAAGGCCGATCCGCTCTGTTTCACTCGCTTATATGACACGTCTCTTGCCTGCTGAATATGAGATCTCATTCAATTACGCTTGAAGAGTTGTTGTTAAGATGTCACTTCAGCCAAATTTTCAACAGGTTGTAAGCCACGGTCTTCTTTTCGTCTTTGTTCTAAAGATTCTCTTTAAAAAGGTTTCTTTCTGGAATTTTAATGTATACTGCTCTGCCAAAAAGGACTTCAGAGGGAATTGTGTGATGTTTTGGAAATGCCGGAAAGCTGCTGAGCTCCTTTGAAGAAATCTATTTAAGAAAAACTTTAATGTGACAATAGGAAAAGATTTTTTGACAACAATGTCTGTTCGAATTTCCAGCGGTAGTGAATGTCTTCTAAATACCTAGTACCTGAGTCAATTTATGACACTATGACAAACACAAAGAGAGTTCAGGTCTATGTAAATACTCTGGTTGACCTATCCCTGACAACGAAAACTACATTACCTGTTTTATGTACCTATAGTCACACATGGGAGACTGTTATACTACAAAGCAAGGGACAGTCATTGTTTAGTTTTTTTTAACATTATTCTAATTACTAGAAATTAAATTATCGGGATTTATGGCATTGCGGGGGTACAATGAGCTCACCCGAACCCACTGGCACCTCCATTTTGCCTGTAGATGCTGTGATCGGCATTGATCACGGCATCTATAAGGTTAATGAGGGACATCAGAATGATCCCTGATGTTCACCACTAGCAGCTTCTGCGTTCGCTTCATGTTCATGGTGGAAATGTACCTCATGGTGCCTAAGTCCTAGGGCACCATAATGTACATTTACATCATGGGTCCTCTTTGGGTTAAAGGAGAAGTGGGATAAGTTATAGATCAAGGGGGGATGGGGGGGGGAGGGGTCAGAGCGCTGGGATCCCCCCCCCCCTCCCCCAATCTCCTGAACAGGGCCCCGGCAGTCGGAAGAGGCCGTTCTAACCTCCTCAGGAAGCTGTGGCCAACACGCTCCCTCCATGTATCTCTATGGAATACATCGAGAGGGCGCGTGTTGGCTACCGCTTTGTGCAGGGGTCGGCCAACCCCCTTCCAGCAGACAGCTTGGGCAATGTTTAGGAGATCGTGGGGTGTCCCCCGCGATCTATAACTTATCCCCTATCCTTAGAATAGTATTGCAATTGGCTTATGGGGCACCTGTTGCAGATTTTGCCTCAGGGCCCAGAAGCTACAAGCTACGCCTCAGGCTGCAGAAGGACCAGCTTAACCACTGTACACTCACACCATTGTTGTGCATGGTTTGTGCAACCATATTGGGTAAACATGACTGCACTTTTTCTGTTTACCCAATCTTGATATATTACGGAGTGCTGGAGTGCTATTTGTTTTCGATCTAGACTCTTGTCATCTGGAGACAGGTCAGCCATGTTCAAAATTTCCATTTGATCAGAATATTTTGCTCAGGAAACACTCTTTATCCAAAATTTAACTTTCAGGGAAGAACCTTCTGAGAACATTACCAGGATGATTGTCCATCATTTGCCTGGTGTCCTTGAACATTTTTTTTTCAACCAGAGTTCCCTTTTAAAAATCTTAATCCTTCCAGTACTTAGCAGCTGCTGTATGCTGCAGAGGAAGTTTTATTATTTTTTAAATTATTTTCTGTCTGACCACAGTGCTCTCTGCTGACACCTCTGTCCATGTCAGGAACTGTCCAGAGCAGGAGCAAATCCCTCTTCTGCTCTGGACAGTTCCTGACATGGACAGAGGTGTCAGCAGAGAAAACTGTGGTCAGACTGAAAAGAACTACACAACTTCCTCTACTCATACAGCGGCAGATAAGTACTGGAAGGATTAATATTTTTAAATACAATTATTTTACAAATCTATATAACTTTCTGGCACCAGTTGATTTGAAAACATGTATTTTTTTCCCCCGGAGAACCCCTTTAAATAGTTGACCCCCATCTTTTACTCCAATTACTTCAGTCTTTTAAACTAGACTAGCGTCATTCAATTTAACAGTACAGAACAGGGTGAATGCGTTGGCCGATTTAGCACATTTCTATAAAGTACAATTATTATTTGAGGGTATTAATAAGCTATAGATGCTGA
The DNA here is from genome assembly GCF_029499605.1 of Hyla sarda. Classification (NCBI taxonomy): domain Eukaryota; kingdom Metazoa; phylum Chordata; class Amphibia; order Anura; family Hylidae; genus Hyla; species Hyla sarda. The sequence continues at coordinate 198,923,780 of NC_079195.1, forward strand.
CAGTATTGAAACTTTCCTCTAACAATACAGAAAAAACACAATTACACATTTCAAATACAAAAGCGAATCCAATCTGGACGGAAAGGCTTACAGCCTTCAACATCTATTCACATAATATTCCATTTAGATGACAGAGCCTTTTGGTAATACCTGAAGATAGCGCGCATTCTATTTCATGAGGACAATGGCCCTGATTTACTATTGTAAACCCGACATGCTTTGTCGGGTTGTCCGCCAGATTCTGTCCGCGTCAAAATTTGTACCGAAATTCTGTCTGTGCCAGAATTCTGTCTGTGCCGGAAATGTAAAACCCGACCAACATTCCATTTTACCGAGAAAACCTGAAAAGGGGGCGTGTCTGTCAGAAAATTGGGCATGGTCACAGAAAAGGGGCGTGTTCCCGACATTTTCACAAAAACCCAACATATTTACCAAGGTTTCCATAGAAAATGTGATGGATTTGAGCTGAGGAAAAAAAAAAACTACAGATCAGAGCATGTGTAAAAAAAAAAAAAAAAGCAAAATGTAGGGAAAGCTTAGTAAACACGGTGGAAAAATTATTGTAGGGAGTTAAAACCAACAAAGAAACCTACACAACACTCTTAGTAAATCAAGGCCAAAGAATGGATAACAAAAGGCATTTGTTCGTGAAATTCGATTTATCGAAGAAATAATATTTTCCTATTTTAAAGCTGCAAAGATTATCCCCTTTCTCTGCGATTTCAGAGCATAAAAAAGGTTACGTAAGGCTGTCCCTGCCATCTCTGGTTTATTATTAATAAAGAAGAAAATAAGCTCGAAAAAGCAAACTGTGCAAGGAATTAGCTGTCAGCCACTTGAATGAAAGCTAAAGGCGTAGACCTACTGTGGCCAGCAATAAACCTCGGCCGGAACGGAGTTCAACTTCAGCACCACGGACAGAGACAGATATACTGGTGCTTGTTATGTGCTGCGGTGCAAAAACTGGAGGAGTGGTGTCCAAACTGTGGCCCTCCAGCTGTTGCAAAACGACAACTCCCAGCATGCCCGGACAGCCAACGGCTATCCGGGCATGCTGGGAGTTGTCGTTTTGAAACAGCTGGAGGGCCAAAGTTTAGACGCCGCTGCTCTGATGGATCTGTCCTGTATTAGGCTGCATTCACACCTAGCTGGGGGAGGGGAAAACCGGGCGCTCCCGTACCCCAGGCGGATCATCCCGTGACTCCATTTACTTTAATGAGCCAACCGGAGTCAAACGGTGACTCAGATCGGCTCAGTTTTGACCCGTATGCGGTTTTGGACCAGACCTAAAAACCGTAGTATACTACGGTTTTAGGTCCGGTCAGGAAACCGCATACCGGTCAAAACTGAGCCGATCTGAGTCACCGTTTGACTCCGGTCGGCTCATTAAAGTAAATGGAGTCACGGGCTGATCCGGCTGGGGTACGGGAGCGCCCGGTTTTCCCCTCCCCCAGCCGGATCCGGCACCCGTATGTAAAAAACGAGGTGTGAATGCAGCCTTACACAGACAACCCACTGACTTGAATAGACATGGTGTAATGCTTGATTCCCCCTGTGGCGGCGCTGCAGTAAAATCTCACTGCAAGGTTGACCTACAGATTAAAACAGATTTTTGGCAGTCTCGGTGGGAGAACATGTTGTGATCAGCTCAGGCAACATTCACATCACGATTCTGCAATACACTTCAAATATGCTAGTATGGGCCCTATTGACTTTAAAAGGGCCCTTGTGCCAACCTCGAAATATTGAGATATTGTCATTTAATAGCCTAGGGTGCTTTGATCGCACACCATTTCACAGTTTCTTGATACCCCGATCCGTTCCTGAGATATAGGGTATGTAATTGACCTATATATAGGGTATGTAATTCAGGGAAACAGTCACTTATCTTATTTAGTCGTTATATAAGAACAATTCTTTGTAAAATAGACACTGTTATTTGAACACTTTTTGCATAGCTATATTATTCAGGCCAATATATAAAACTTTTTAAGATATCTTAATAGACAAAAAATTATATTTCTCCCATTTTTGCACTTCTTTACTCTCCCCCTCCCTCCTGTAAGACTGTATTCCACATTGAAAAATCAGCTGGACAGGGGAGTAGGGAGCTCCGCCCACCAGCTCTGGGAGAACTGCAAATTATAGATGAATCCTACAGAGCAGAAATATGCTGAAAAATACCATGTACAAGTAATAAAATGGGCAGAAATAGTCCTCATGTACACCTAGAATGATAGGTATGTTTTTAATCTTGTGGCGCCGTGAGATATCTGTGCAGATAAGACAAGTCAGAGGGGATATAATAGAAAGTTCTAAATACAAGGGAATCAACACGGTAAATGAGGAGAGGAAATTTAAAAGAAGAAAAACTAAGTCAAGAGGATATAGTTTTATATTATAGGCAAAAAGTTTGTGCAGTAATATCAAGAAGTATTACTTTACTGAGAGAGTAGTGGATGCATGGAATAGCCTTCCTGTAGAAGTGGTAGCTACAAATACAGTGAAGGAGTTCAAGCATGCATTGGCTAGGCATAAGGCCATCCTTCATATAAGATAGGGCCAGGGACTATTCATAGTGTTCAGTTGGGAAACTAAATGGGCCCAATGGTTCTTATCTACTGACAGATTCTATGGCCCAGATTTATGGAATAATGTCTATGGTAGAGCTATTTTCCCAAGTTTATTTGGGTGGTGGGTTTTTACTAGCGTGCATCTTATTTATCAAGAAGGTGCAGCAGGGTGATGAATTTTGCGCAGCTCTGCTGTGGTGGGAAAAGCTTTACCACATACACTTCTTCTAGACGCTTGTGAGGGAGGGCAGTAGACACTTTCCCAGGTCCTGAATTTGGCAGGTTAGGTGTTTTTACTTAATCTCACAGAGCTGCCGGGACATTTTTATTTGCATTTTAGACACTACAATCAAATTTGATTGCGGTGTCTAAGGGGTTAAAGCCTGGCATCTCCGTGATCGGTTATGTCTGGCATTAGAGATGGGTCCTGGTGCCACCCAGCTATGACCCACGCTCAGCTCCTGAGTGCGTCTCATAGAAGGGGAGGGGGACGCTGTCGTCCACCAGAGGTTAAAGATTGAATTGTGGAAGGTAGAAGTGATTCTCACGCCTTCTGGTAGGTGGTGAAGCTTTGCGTCTAAAAAAAGTACCTTTGCGCACAAAATAGCGACTTTTGACAAAAGTCGCAAATGATAAATACGTGACCACTGCATGGTCAAAAAGAAAAAGTTTTACGGGTAGGCAAAAAGAGTGAAACTGTCTATATAAATAGACGCATAAAAGTCGCTAAATATGCTGCGTGCGTCTGAACTGCGCCAAAACATAGAAAAAAAAAGCTCTAAAAGCAATGATAAATCTCCCCCAATGTTTCTATATTCTTGTTACTTGTATCTCTGAAGCCATTAGTTGCAAGCTATAGATTACAGTTATTGCTATTAAAGGGGTACTCCGGTGAAAACCTTTTTTCTTTTAAATCAACTGGTGGCAGAAAGTTAAACATATTTGTAAATTACTTCTATTAAAAAATCTTAATCCTTCCAGTACTTATTAGCTACTGAATGCTACAGAGGAAATTCCTTTCTTTTTGGAACACTGATGACATCACGAGCACAGTGCTCTCTGCTGACATCTCTGTCCATTTTAGCAACCATGCATAGCAGATGCATAGCAGATGTATGCTAAGGGCAGCATGGTGGCTCAGTGGTTAGCACTGCTGCCTTGCAGTGCTGGGGACTTGGGTTCAAATCCCACTAAGGACAACAACAAATAAACTGTTATTGTTATTATTATAATGACGTCAGCAGAGAGAACTGTGCTCATGATGTCATCAGAGAGAGTTCCAAAAAGAAAAGAATTTCCTCTGTAGTATACAGCAGCTAATAAGTACAGGAAGGATTAAGATTTTTTATAGAAGTAATTTACAAATATGTTTAACTTTCTGCCACCAGTTGATTTAAAAGAAAAAAGGTTTTCACCGGAGTACCCCTTTAATGATGAATAGGACACAGATCCTCATGCTATAGCGGACAGACCTAGGTGAAGAGGTGAGCATCTGAGCTGCCATGATGTCTTTCTAAAAATAACACTTTGTTGATGAACCTGTCCTTTCATTCCTTTCCTTTGTTATTGGCAGAGAAAAATCTATAATAATCTGCAGCCCCTTTTACCATCATTATGCCATAATATATAAATACAATTGTTACCGTACAGGCAGAAAAAAAAATCCTATTGGCAAAATACATTGATTTGTATTTGTAAGATGTCTATCCTTGGTGACCAATTTATTTTAGCCCTGAAGCTCGGTATCTCAGCAACACACACAAAAAAAATGAACAAAGGGATAGAATGCGTTTTCAAAGTCTACCCCCCAAAAAAAATAAAACCAATTTAACAACAGCCTGAATGGATTTGCACATCTCCCCTATTCGGTGGAAGGAGATGGGTTAAGACTATTCAGCAGACACCCATTATTTAGTTGGAGGCTTTGAACAGAATGTATATTCTTCTTTTCCATATGTACTTCCGCTCCGGGATGATTGAATTGATTAATTCAAAGGCAGCGGAGCCCTGTGAAAAAATTCCGCTCCCTCCCCTGCCTCTGTTTAGTCTCCGTTCTATCTGTTGATTATGTTCATAGCTTTTCCAGGCTCTTTGTACTGTATTCCTGGACAGGCTTAAAAAACATGATTTGCATATCAATGTATCTTGGCGGTTACTAAATTCTTAATTAAATAATAAAATATATATATATATATATATATATATATATATATATATATATATATATAGTGTCTTGTGACACGACGGCGCAACCTGTTCAATAATCTCCTCGCACTCCGTGTAATTGGTCTGCCAGGAGAATTACATTACAATTCTGCCATTTCTAAGGGGCTGATGCCAATTTAATTTTGTAAAAGGGCCACTAGTTCTTTCTTCATTATCTGCTACCATCATTCTTCGCATACGGCTGTCCTGAAATAACATCAGAACAAATATCAGCAGAGGGAATGGGGATATAAATATTGTTTCCCTGGTCGGGGGGATGGGATGCCAACTATCTGTTACAATGACATTCCTGTCCTATTATCAAGGACAGTTGGCATTCCTTATGTTGGGCACAGTCGTGGTCGCCTTTCTTCACTTGGCTATTGCTCATTCGGAGCCATGGGGGGATGTTTACACTGACAGCACAGGATATACGGGGCCGCTTGCGAAGATTTAGGATAAAACTATTTACGGCGCTGTCACAGACACCCAATTCTCTGTGTGAAATGTATAGTGTCAGCATGTGAAATAAGCAAGCCGGCGTTTAAGGACTATTTTTATCAGCAAGCTATGAGGCATCGAGATTTCTGCACAATGCTTTGTCTACAAGGGTCTGAGAGGGAACAAAAACAGAGCTGGGACAAGGTGCAACTTATAGGGAGGGACTTTATTTGTTCAGCCTGGAGAAAGAAGGGAAAAGGGACATACGTTACAGTAAGGGAAATGTGGGAGTGGGGGGGGGGGGGCATGGTGGGAACCTTAAAGTAGGGAAATGGGGGGGAGGGGCATGGTGGGAACCTTTATATGTGTTACAGTAGGGAAATTGGGGGGCATGGTGGGAACCTTTTTATGAGTTACAGTAGGAAAGAGGGGACATAGTGGGCACCTTTACATATGTTACAGTAGGGAAATGGAGGGTGGTTAGGTGGGAACCTCTATGTGTGTTACAGTAGGGAAATGGGGGGCATGGTGGGAACCTTTACATATGTTACAGTAGGGAAATGGAGGGTGGTTAGGTGGGAACCTCTATGTGTGTTACAGTAAGTAAATGGGGGGGCATGGTGGGAACCTTTACATATGTTACAGTAGGGAAATGGAGGGTGGTTAGGTGGGAACCTCTATGTGTGTTACAGTAGGTAAATGGGGGGGGCATGGTGGGAACCTTTACATATGTTACAGTAGGGAAATGGAGGGTGGTTAGGTGGGAACCTCTATGTGTGTTACAGTAGGTAAATGGGGGGCATGGTGGGAACCTTTACATATGTTACAGTAGGGAAATGGAGGGTGGTTAGGTGGGAACCTCTATGTGTGTTACAGTAGGTAAATGGGGGGCATGGTGGGAACCTTTATATATGTTACAGTAGGGAAATGGAGGGTGGTTCTGTATCTCAGAAAGTTATAGAACTTTTTGTTAGGTAGTGATTAATCTTTCTTTATTTAAGAAAAAAGAAAATCTATTTTACAAGCAGATTGTAAACCGGACAGTTTTATAACTTGTTGTGCTTATAAATATCATGAGAATAGCAAAATAGTCTGGCATAGTTTTATAGTAAAAGATCATTATGGGTGGTTAGGTGGGAACCTCTATGTGTGTTACAGTAGGTAAATGGGGGGGCATGGTGGGAACCTTTACATATGTTACAGTAGGGAAATGGAGGGTGGTTAGGTGGGAACCTCTATGTGTGTTACAGTAGGTAAATGGGGGGCATGGTGGGAACCTTTACATATGTTACAGTAGGGAAATGGAGGGTGGTTAGGTGGGAACCTCTATGTGTGTTACAGTAGGTAAATGGGGGGCATGGTGGGAACCTTTATATATGTTACAGTAGGGAAATGGAGGGTGGTTCTGTATCTCAGAAAGTTATAGAACTTTTTGTTAGGTAGCGATTAATCTTTCTTTATTTAAGAAAAAAAAAAAAAAAAATCTATTTTACAAGCAGATTGTAAACCGGACAGTTTTATAACTTGTTGTGCTTATAAATATCATGAGAATAGCAAAATAGTCTGGCATAGTTTTATAGTAAAAGATCATTATTTTATTATATTACTGACAAGTGCTATATTTCTATCTATGTGTCCATATAAATACAAGACTGGGAATTATTATGAAGGGATTTTTGGTAGAAAGTGTTAAACACATCATCCTACTTATTATGGTATAGCCTCCACTTTGGAAATCCCTTTTTGTTACAATCCCTTTTATGATAATATAGTGTCATGCTATTTCCATGTCTATTTCTATAGTGAACAGATGTAATCTTTGGGGGAACCTGTAAGAAAATGTTTACTTTCCCTGCAGTGCCCCAACAGGAGAAGGGAACTATCACAGTTTCCAATCAAGACGATTAGCTAGCCATGTGGTACAAGGACCTACTGAGTTTTCTATTGCAAGAAATGATCTTGTAATGGAAATCTGTCATCGGTTTAACCTGCATTAAGCTGTCAGTACAGACAGGTAGTGGAGGTGACACTGATGACAATGATACTTACCCTGTCCCGTTCAGTGTTCCGGTTCTCCCGCTATCTTCTTCTGTATCTTCTGTTCCGGGGCTTACTAGGAGCATGGGCGGAGCTTCATGTCGTCACCGCTCCTGCTTCTCTGCTGGGTCCCACCACTAGCAAACAGCAGCAGTGAAGTCACGAAGCTCCACCCATGCTCCAAGTCAGCCCTGGAACAGAAGATAGGGAAGAAAATAACAGGAGAACCGGAGCATAGACCGGGACCAGGTAAGTATCATTGTCATCAGTGTCATCTACACTACCTGTCTGCACCGACCAGTTAGTTCAGGTGAAACTGATGACAGATTTCCTTTTAAGGTGCTCTCCACTCTGAATGAAATACCCCCCCCCCATTAACTCCGCATTCCCTAATAGGTTATCTCAAAATAAGTTTTCCAAAACGGACAACCCATATACATTCTAGTTAAGATCACTGCTTATAAAGACCTTGGAATATTGAAGTCATGTTGTGCTGTGTAGGTTCTGTAACAAACAAAAATACAAAAATTCAGTTGCGGTACAGAATGTCACGAGGGCATGTCAGGAATGAGGAATTTCGATCAGACTTGTAGGGTATGGACAATTAAATGATTTACCTCTGGAGAAGGGCAGAGCACAAATCACTAGAGATGACAATATCGCTTGCATTGTTTTTATGGCATTGAGTAGAAGTGAGAATCTCCATCTTTTAAAATGATTTATAGGACACCAGTTTTAGGATTTATGCTGTGTAGGCATCTCTCTCAAGGCAAAGACACAGGGAGGCCAAAGTGTGGCAGCTGCACATCTGCTGAGTTGGCTACCTGCGTGTGGTAGAGAAAAGTACTGGGATTTCATTGTATTAAAATATATGAAGAACTTTAGGTTTATTTCAAAGTAAAACTCTCACAAAAAACTTTCAGAAAGTCTTGATTCGCCTTGGAGAGATCCAGATGGTAGGAAGTCATTAGGGCAACACTCCCTGGGAGTAGGCTAAATATTTAACCCTCAGAAGAAGAATCCATTGGTCCCTGAGAAGCCGTACATACAACATCTCTCACAGAGACATGTACAGGTTGTACAGAATAGAACAACATGGCTACTTTCTTCTAACAGAGCCCCACTCTTGTACACAGGTTGTATCTAGTATTGTAGCTCCGTCCTACTCACTTTAAAGAGAAAAGCCATCAAATCAGATGCAGCCCATGAACAGGCGTAATTCTGACTTTAAAAGAAAGCCATGTTTTTATAATCTTATACAACCCTCTGCAACGATCAGATGTCAACTTACAGGTATTCGTCATCTATAGTCGACCAGCCCTGCTTGGCGCAGGGCCTCTTGTCACACTGGGAAGTGGCTGGCTTGGCCTATTAATAGGGGGAAGCATGGGGGCATTGAGCTGCGATACAGGCGCTCACACCTCCCAGTGGTAGGAAATTGGAAAGGTTGTCTGCCTAGCTTAGATGTCCATGATTGTGGTCCCACCCATCACTAGCATTCTTTGCTTGCTGCCTGTGTTTCTGACCTGACTTTTTGGACTCTCTGCTGTCTGATGTCTGCTGTCTGACGATTTGGACCTGATCTTTGACTTCCTTGTTAGTACTGTGTTTTGATCATGGGTCAGATTTTGTACTGTGTTGTCCTCCTAGTTTTGACCCTCTAGCCTGTCTGTGGTTATCCTTCTGGTTATTTTGATTTGTATCTTGTTGTGCCCATGTGTTGCTGCCCTGACCTATCTGACCTCCCTATTACAATTGCATGTGCAGGGACCATTACCCAGTTCTGGGCAGTCATTTAATGTAGATCGTGCAAGTAGGTAGGGAGAGTGGTTTGGTATAGGTCTGCACTACTCCCAACCTATCATGACATCTCTCTTGATTCTGTAAAATGCCCCAAACCCCCTTTATTTAATGGAGATATTCTTACATATACGGCTATATTCACATCTGCATGGAAGACTCAGATTTGTTGCATTCTATTAAATTTGGCATCAAGAAAAGCAAAGCATGCTGAGCAAAAGAGTGGTCATCACAACAAGACCCAATGGACCCCACTGCCCCCCACTGGGTTTGTCAGGCACTGCTAGTGTCCATCATATGACAGATCTAGTAATGTATTTTAATAGGAATCCATGATGCAAATTGTTAACATGAAACGTCAGAAAATTCGGAAACTGGAGAACCTCACTTAGGAGACATAGAATGTGTTGGCAGATAAGAACCATTTGGCCCCTCTAGTCTGCCCAATATTCTGAATACTATGAACAGTTAGGGTCCCTATCTTATGTGAGGGATAGCCTCATGTCTATCCCATGCATGCTTTAATAGGGTGCTCTGGTTAAAAAAAAAAAAAAAAAAAAACATTTTCATATCACCAGGCTCCAGAAAGTAAAACAGATTTGTAAAAAAATCTTAATCCTTCCAGTACTTATCAGCTGCTCTATGCTCCAGAGGAAGTTGAGTAGTTCTTTCTATTCTGACTACAGTGCTCTCTGCTGACACCTCTGTCCATGTCAGGAATGGAGTAGGAACAAATTCCCATTGCAAACCTCTTCTGCTCTGGACAGTTCCTGACATGGACAGAGGTGTCAGCAGAGAGCACTGTGGTAGGACAGGAAAGAACTACACAACTTCCTCTGGAGTACACAGCAGCTGATAAGTACTGGAAGGATTAATATTTTTAAATAGAAGTAATTTACAAATCTGTTTAACTTTCTGGCACCAGTTCATTAAAAAAAAAAAATTGTTTTCCACCAAAGTACCCCTTTAAGGGCTATCACTACCACTTTGATCTTATTTGTGGTGAGTCATGGGCTCTTTTCATTGCTCATTTCACACACAACACATTCATAAAGGTGAATCCAGCAAAACATGTAATAAAAGAACCTATATAAAAAGCAAAGAGCCCGGGCTCATAAATCGATGGATGTCGGAGAAGCCAGGCTTTGTAATTAAATCGAGTGTTTTGAATGACTGCTAAATGAAAAGTTGTTGTTTTTGTTCTACAAAGCTTCTGGCGTCCAATGTGGTTTATTGGGCAAGAAATAGATCTGGGGCATGCACGACCAGCAACTAGCACAGGGAAAGCTCATTGCTTTGCACCTATAAACCTAAGTACCAGAAAAAGTATCTTAAAAGATGCTTCGGAATTTTAGACTATAGTTTTCCCAGACATGGTATAGCAAAAAAAAGACATTTCTGGGAGCCCAATAAAATCCCTGGGCATTCATTTATTTAACATCATTCCTCCAGCTCAAGAGAGTTGACATAAAGAAAAGAAATCTGTAGAATTGAATATAGAAGCAAATGTCTAGCAAAATTTCATATGCAGTTGATTTCAATTAACTATTCAAATGATGGCTATCTAAAGTTGAATAGTGAATAAGAACGTATTGGTGGTGGGTGGGAGGTGTTATGATGTTATGATGTTGCAGCCAGGCAACCCAAAGGCTTATACTGGTGCTGCAAACCGGGGTGTGAACCTTGCCACCACGTGCTCTTCACTATTTATTCTAATAATCAGTGGGTGTCTCAGCCCTCAATGAGTAGTGATGAGAGGCAGGGGCCATATTCGAAGTTGCAATATTTTGCGAATATATTGACGATTATTCATCCTTTGTTCGCGAAATTCGCATATTTGCTATGTTCGTTCACTTTTTTTTCCCCATGCGAAAATTCACATAAAAATTTGCATAAAATTCACATAACAAATTTGCATGTGAAAAAAAGACAAAAAAAAATGAATAATCGTCGTTACGAATATATAGCGTTATATTCTAAACATTCGTGATAAAAAAAATTGGCATTAGGAATATTCGTGCTCAACACTATCAATGAGTAAAGGTGATGACACTGACATAGACAAAGGGAACATTAAAAACATAATAGAAAATAAAATGGCACTAGTGAAAGAGCACTAGAGAACCTAGCCCTGCCATATTTATTACCTTGTGCCATGTGGATAAGAAGGGGGCAAACTAGAGCAATTGTCATGAGATATTCAATGTTAGTCACTGTTATGTATTATCTGTTATGCATGTCTAGTGCCACTAGATGTCTCTGTAGCTGAGAGTCTCTGTAATTGTATAGCAATGTCAGCTATTTATCTTGTTTGTCTATTATGTAAAAATCTCTTTGGTTTCCTGTTCAGTCTTTATTTTGTTTGACCAGTAAAATACATATGCTGTTGCATTGTATTAATTATCAACAATAATTAAGTATAAGACTAAACAGTCACATTAATGTTATGGCTGACCGGTATATAGATTATACATGTAATGCACCCAATGTTACTGTGTAAGTATAACCGAGAACTGTAAGACTAGGTTTAAGCCCGAATGGAGTCATTAGTAGCCCGATAACATTTACTGCAGCATATGTCATAGATTGTATTTCCTTGCTATATAAATAAAGAATATCTATACATGTCAGGATTGTACAACTATTAAAGGGATACTCCGGTGGAAAACTTTTTTTTTTTTTTTTTTTTTTTAAATCAACTGGTGCCAGAAAGTTAAACAGATTTGTAAATTACTTCTATCTATAAAAAATTGTAATCCTTCCAGTATTTATTAGCTGCTGAATACTGCAGCGTTTTCTTTTTGGAACACAGAGCTCTCTGCTGACATCACGAGCACAGTGCTCTCTGCTGACATCTCTGTCCATTTTAGGAACTGTCCAGAGCAGCATATGTTTGCTATGGGGATTTTCTCCTACTCTGGACAGTTCTTAATATGGCCAGAGATGCCAGCAGAGAGCACTGTGCTCGTGATTCAGCAGAGAGCTCTGTGTTCTAAAAAGAAAAGAGTTTCCTCTGTAGTATTCAGCAGCTAATAAGTACTGGAAGGATTAAGGTTTTTTAACAGAAGCAATTTACAAATCTTGATTTAAAAAAAAATAATTTAGTTTTCCACCGGAGTACCCCTTTAAATAATAGAAAACTACAGAACACAGAGAACATTACGTTTCTGCGCTCATGTAACATGATGGGCGTCTTTCTCTTTGTTTCTTTTCACCATCAAGCTGAGTTTACCACTCGGTTCCTACAAGGGCAGTGACCATTCACCTTTTGCCTCTATAGACATTGCAGGGTGAAAAATAAGAGGGATTGGTAGTCCTGGCACAGCCCGGCCCGCAGTATCTGATCTACCCATGAATAATTCCTAAGGCTCAAGCTGATATAAAGATGTAATGGTCACCGGGTCTCTACTTCTGGATTCATGCCAGAAACAGCCGAACATTAAAAGAGACTTGAAAATTACAATTTCATTCATCTACATTTTTTTTTAGTAAACTGTGAAAATGATATGTACTGTTCTGATATTCTGCCTTTGATTTTTCTTTGCGAGAAAATGGGTTTCTGTAAATAAAGTAACAAGAAATTCTATTATCTCTTGCTGAAACAAAGAATCAGGCGTGTTGGAACCCATCATGGCCAATCCTTCTTTCTGCTCTTGAGGAATAGGCGGGGGGCCCCCCATACACATTAGACTGTTAGCAAATTTTTACAAGTCTTATCTATTGATAGACTGGCTGCCAGATGTGTGCAGAGAGTGAATAATTCTCTACAGCTTTGTGTAGTATAATGGCCATGCTGCTAAACTGAGCCAGTCATAAAATACCATTCAGATAATAATAACATAATTCTAGGGAATTGAAATTAAAGTGAAACCCAAAGGGATAGACATAGAAGTAAAAATATTTGCCCATTCTAATCAGCATTCTGATTTTTCTTTTTTTGCAGAATGCTTGGTCGGAAAAGTCTGAAGGAGTAAAGCGTCTACTTCTGTAGACCACCAAACTTGTGTAAAGAGTCAGATAATGTTCCTTGGTTAAAAGGTATAGAATGATATCTCCTTCAGAAGGAAGTGTGAAGCAGTAAAAAGGTTGGGGCGCTCTCTCGTGGATGATGGGGGCGTGATGAACTTGTCAAGAACCACTACACTCTGGGTGGTGTGATGTCCCGCCGAGGTTATCAACGGGGACAGCACCTCACCAGGCGAGTGTAAAGTGGAGAGTAATAACGGCAGTTGTGCTGCTCGAGATCCCCTGTCCGTGACCGCGAGGGTGTACGGAATTATTATAACCAGGAAGAGGAGAGTAGAAAATGGGGATACTGGACGAGTGCTACTGCTGAAATAAAAAGGATGTGGAACGCCAATAAAGCACAGGACAGTTTATTGTGGTTTAGAACAAACGGACAACGCGTTTCGGCACCAGCATGTACCTTCTTCAGGTCCTTAAAATAATTGATTTCGGCGTCCTGAAGCCTATGGTGCATGCCACCACAGCACACCATAGGCCTCAGGACGCCGAAATCATAATAAACTGTCCTGTGCTTTATTGGTGTTCCGCATCCTTTTTATTTCAGCAGTAGCGCTCGTCCAGTATCCCCATTTTCTACTCTCCTCTTCCTGGTCCTTCAGAAGGAAGAAATCTGGCAGTTGAGTGTCACCTAATGAAAGTAGCTACCCTAGTTGTCAATATTTGATCCATGAAGGAGCCTAAAAGCTTTACTAGGGATCACAGCCCTAACCAGAGTCTTCTCAAAAAGACACCCTATCTGTACCATTTTGGAGGTTCTTGCTCCTCAACAGTACAGAGCAGGCTACTAGTTGGCTAAAAGACTTTCTATGCCAGCTTTCTACTAGGAGAAACAATACCACACCAAATGTATGTCAATGGCTGTTAATCCAGCCAACGTGCACCCCTCTCTGTACTGACAAGTGTCCAAAAAAGTGACTGATGATCCTTGAAGTTTGAAGACTGCTTTAAATGGGCACTCTCATTAAAACTATTTCTTGCTATTGCACTCATTATGGGAAATTAAAAATCTTTGTATTGTACTTTGTTTAAAAAAAAATAATGACGTTTTCCATGTGTTATGTGTGTTATGTAGGTATCTCCTTACTTGTCCAGAGCACATTTCCCCCCGACTCTTGCATAGACTTTGGACTCCTGCTGGCCTAAAGTCCAAAATCAGGAAATGCAGTCTGGAGTGCTGAGGGGGGAGGAGGTGCAGCCTTAGCCAATCACAGTTCATCTCACACTGAACTGCTCTGGGCTGTTTGTAGCAGAATGAGTGAGGAAGTTCTCCCCTGTATGGCTTCAGATGATGTCACGCCTGCTGGGGAGCGCCCCTTCTCAGTCTGTGAAAAATTACAGAGCAATATCAAGGTAGAAAACTAAAAAATAATAAAAATAAAGGCAGGGGGTGGTTTATCATGATGGGGGCAGTGACCTGGGAGGATTATAAAATGTAATAAAATCATGAGAGATACTCTCTAAGGGTCGAATATTGACTTACAGGGTAGCTACTCCCAAGAGTTGACATCAGAGAGACAAATTACTTTCATTTAGGGGAGAAATATTTTTTTTATGATGGGAGAAGTACCCTTTCACCAAATTGTGGCAAAAAAAAAATCTTTAAATAAAATAGTGGCATTATTGTGACTTGTGCTTGACATCAATGCTTACAGAGTAGATAAAAAAAATGTAGCCATTTATAAAGAAGAATTTCAACCATATCAATATGCTGAAATACTCATGTGTATGGCGGAAACAGGTGAGATAGCTTATCTGTATTACTAGAATTGACTGCATTCATAAACATTATCATTTTCGCTACAGACCATCATGAAGTGTCCCACCACACGTGTCCTTATGGTTTGGCGAAGCATCACCTGTGTTATTATTGTTTTGTATGTGTATATTGCTTTTTTCTGTTGTTTCATTGCACTTTTGTCTATTACCATATATTGGCAGATGGTACATACTGCTGTTGAAGCTGTTTACGCTCCATTTTGTGAATAAAGTTTCCCATCTTGATGCAACACCTTGAGTCCTGTTGTATTGGTTATTAACTTTACACATATTATCATGGGCCTTCTGTTTAGAATCAGCCAGGACATTGTTAACTATGAAGAGCTCCAGTGGATGGGAACTTGGCATGTATAGTGCAGCCTTTTACATTTGAAGTGACTCCCAGGATCGTCCTCGGAGTTCAAATGCCACTTCAGCCACCATGACACCTCGTCTGCTGATAATGTGGGGCTACGAGAACCAGCTGACCCCTGTCCTACTACGGTGTCTGCAAATATATAGAGGCAAACTGTTGTGTTCTCTAACAGCTTGTGGCCTGGAGGTCACCTCTTGTCACTCGTAGCCAGGTCTGCCTGGCAACCACAAAGATTTGACATTCTGGAACATTCTTTCATCAAAAAGGTACATGCAGGTTGTTAGTAAATCCTTCCTGGGGCTAAAGGTGCAGTTTATAATGAGAACATTGTTAGAAAATGACTATGTTAGCCAGTTCTAGAGTTAAATTGTCACATTACACAAGATGTTATCCATCTTTCTGAAATTTGGGTTCTCTAGACAAAGTTTTTTTCCCTACAACTATATAGTTGCAAAGCACAATAATCTTCTTGGCACAACTATTCCCATCCAAGCATTGTCCTTCTCATTATTTACCAGTACTTATTCACATTGCCTTCAGAGTTCGATGATAGGAGGTTAGGCCTTGTTGCATTTCATTATCCCTGTGGTGCAAAAATTTACATAATTCTCTTCACTTTTAAACCCCTATGGATTATAGCTTTCCAAAAATCAGTATCAATCTTGTACCCACATTACATATTCCACTTTCCCGCCTGAGCCAAGGTAATGACATCTGCTAAGTTTCTGTGTGGAGATGAAGGGATCAGGATACTTGCCGGTGTACTGACTTCTAGCCGTCTCAAATGTCAATCATTCCATAATGGGGCGACATTTATCAACAGGGCTCAAGCCTGTGGTTGTCAGCTCCGTCTGGCACTTGGGGTTGCTCTGTGCTGATTGACTCAAGCAATTTTCTTCACCATTGTACAGAATTTCGGATTAAACTATCTCAGAAGTCAACACTTTCCGGAACTGCTAAACCATGAATTCCAATTTATATATAGTAACAGGGGTTTAGATCCTGGACCCACCATGGGAGACTGGCAAAGGGAGTAGGTGAAGGTACAATTAAATATGATGATCTCCTAGATCACTGGGCATAAGACCTAGAGCATGGGCTCCTAGTGCCAGATGATAGAAACTCCACTGTGTTGCAATATGTGGCAAATTATCATTATTATCAATTATTGTAATTTTTTGGAAAGATGGTTGTCGGATTTGTATTATGAAAGAAGTGGAAGGAAAAAAAGACAGAGATCGTCGACTCGTGTTTTACCCTTGATAAATGAGGAATAAAGGTGGCTGCTCACTAGTGTTGCTCGCGAATATTCGCAATACGAATTTTATTCGCGAATATCGCATATTCGCGAATTCGCGAATATAGCACTATATATTCGTAATTACGAATATTCGTTTTTGTTTTTTTTTTCACAGTACACATCACAGTGATCACCCCTCTCTGCTTCCAGCTTGTGTGGTGTAAAGAAGGCTCTTATACTACTGTGTGAGACTGGTGTGCGAATTTTCGCATATGCGAATATTTGCTTATGCTAATTTCGTATATGCGAATTTTCACCTACGTTAATTTTCGCATATGCAAATTTTCACACATGCGAAAATAAAACGGGAATATTACGAATATGCAAATATTCGCGAATATATATGACGAATATTCGTCCATATATTCACGAATATTCACAAATTCGAATATGGCCTATGCCGCTCAACACTACTGCCCACCTAAATAAATAGAGAATAGCACATATCACCCCATGTAGGGGTACTTTCTGGTGTCCAAGTAGCTGCGGAGCCGGAGGTCATAGGAAACAAGTAGCCACTTGTCCTGAAGAAATCACCAAGGAGAGGATAAAGATGACTTGTACAATACAGGCCCTGCCAGCTTGGTCATTAGACGATGGAATAAGGTCAAAGGGTACCTTAGGTTCCTCTAAACACGATTGTTTATAGGTTCAGCAGAGGTAGAAGACATGTCGAGCTATATGCGCAAATGTTATGCTGTCCCTAGTGGCAGCTTCAGGTGGATATCATTTCTTAATTTTAATTTATGTCTTAGCAGCAGCTTTAAATGCCTGTATCAGAAAAGCAGAAGCTTGACCTGTAGAAAGATCTTTTGAAGGGGTTTTCCACCTTGGGCCACTGTTACTTTTTTGAAAGGTCCCTTTAAAATGAGCTGTTTACAATGTGATTACATTAGATTTAGCTGTGATTTGTGAGGAAAACTTGCAGCAAGTGTTCAATTTCCCAACAGTGCCACCACAGGAAAGATGAAGCATTACTCACAGCGCATTCAAATCAGTGAGCTACTTGTATAATGCAAGAGAGGGGAGGGTCCTCCAGAGTGAGAAATCCTCTTTGTCACTGCTGGCTAAAAGTTGAATTTAGGTCCTTCTTATATACAGTATCTAACTCAGAAATCCCTAATACCTTAAGTGGTCCCTCAACATACGATGGTAATCCGTTCCAAACGGACCATTGTTTGTGGAAACCATCGTATGTTGAGGGATCCGTGCAATGCAAAGTATAGGACAGTGGTCTACAACCTGCGGACCTCCAGATGTTGCAAAATTACAACATCCAGCATGACCGGACAGCCGTTGGAGGTCCGCAGGTTGTAGACCACTGTTAGAGAAGTTGAACTCACCTGTCCCCGCCGCTCCGGACCGTCACCGCTGCCCGGGATGTCGCCGTCCATCGCTGTCGCCGCGTCCCCGAGGTGTCCCCGATGCTCCGGCAAGGCCTCTGCTTCCCCGGCAACCGCTCTCTCCGTCGCCGCCATCACGTCGCTCCGCACGCCGCTCCGCACGCCGCTCCTATTGGATGACGGGACGGCGTGCGCAGCGACGTGATGACGACGATGGAGAGCGCCGACGATGCAGGGGATCCCGAAAAGGACACGCCGGAGCCCCAAGGACAGGAAAGTGACCATCACTGGAGTACACGGGGCACCGTAAACGGCTATCCGGTGGCAGCTGAAGCAGTCTGCGCTGCCGGATAGCCGTTTATGCGATGGCCCCGACATACAAAAGCATCGTATGTTGATGCTGCCTTCAACATGCGATGGCCTCTGAGAGGCCATCGTGTGTTAAAATTATCGTATGTCGCGGCCATCGTATGTCGAGGGGTCACTGTATATGAAAATATAATAAAATGTTCTAAACTGGACAGCATCTTTCAGAATTTACAATTGACATGATGTTAAAGCGTTACTACCTTTTCAGTTGGCGGCAGGATATTGGGTGAAACTAAAAGCGATATCCCATTGCCAGAGACTCGTGGTGATACTCACTTCAGCAAATGGCCTGCCTAATGTCCGTCTGATGACGTGAGTATCGGCGCTAGTCTTTAGCAATTGGATAGTGCTTTAAAGTAAATCTGTCATCAGTGTCACCTGCACTAACCTGTCGGTACAGACAGGTAGTGCTGGCGACACTGATGACAATCATGCTTGCCTGTTCCCGTTCTGTGCTCTGGTTCTTCCACCATCTTTCTCTGTTGTTTTTGTTCCAGGGCAGACTTGGAGCATGAGCGGAGCTAGCTGACTACTTTGCTAGCAGCGGGACCCAGCAGAGAAGCAGCGGTGACATAAGTAAGCACAGGTACAGAAACAACAGAGGAAGATAGCCAGAGCACCGAACGGGACCAGGTAAGTATGGTTGTTATCAGTGTCACCTGCACTACCTGTCTGTAAAGACCGGTTAGTGCAAGTGACACTGATAACAGATTTTCTTTAAAGGGTTACTCTGGTGAAAACCTTTTTTTCTTTTAAATCAACTGGTGGCAGAAAGTTAAACATATTTGTAAATTACTTCTATTAAAAAATCTTAATCCTTCCAGTACTTATTAGCTGCTGAATGCTACAGAGGAAATTCCTTTCTTTTTGGAACACTGATGACATCACGAGCACAGTGCTCTCTGCTGACATCTCTGTCCATTTTAGCAACCATGCATAGCAGATGTATGCTAAGGGCAGCATGGTGGCTCAGTGGTTAGCACTGCTGCCTTGCAGTGCTGGGGACTTGGGTTCAAATCCCACTAAGGACAACAATAAATAAAGCGTTATTATTATTATAATAACGTCAGCAGAGAGAACTGTGCTCATGATGTCATCAGAGAGCATTCCAAAAAGAAAATAATTTCCTCTGTAGTATTCCGCAGCTAATAAGTACAGGAAGGATTAAGATTTTTTAATAGAAGTAATTTACAAATATGTTTAACTTTCTGCCACCAGTTGATTTAAAAGAAAAAAGGTTTTCACCGGAGTACCCCTTTAAGTTTCACCTGTATCATACTGCTGGCCAAATCAATAGTAACTTTTTAAGAAGTTGTCATTCTAGGAATACCACTAAGGAACCATGTACGAGAAATGTATTATATAAGTGCTGGTATAGCCTTAAAATAAATATAATATTCTACTTCAAATAACTAAACTATAAATATACAGCTCCGTCAGCATGGATGAAGATGGATCATGGCGTTCAAAGATAGACATATGTTCATGGTGTGTAATCGGTAAATCAACCCCTATAATATTATACGTGCACATAACGCAATATGTATACAGTGATCCCTCAACTTACAATGGCCTCAACATACAATAGTTTCTTTGCTGGACCATCGGAAGTTGAAACCAGACTCAACATACAATGCTACTGACAGTCCAGATCTGTGAAACGTGTAAATGGCTGGAAGAACCGACCAATCAAAATGGGCATTCACTGGTAAAACCCCTGTATTACTGAAGCGTATGCACTGACTGGTGTCTGGTATTACATGTTCTGTACACTTTACCTGTACCAGGGTTAGCTGCTCCAGGTGCGGGCGACTCCATTACTTTTTTGGGACACTGTGTTCTGTACAGGACCCCGAAGAAGCTCCTGTCCTCTACATAGACCAGTGTTTCCCAAGCAGGGTGGCTCCAGCTGTTGCAAAACTACAACTCCCAGCATGCCCGGACAGCCTTTGGCTGTCCGGGCATGCTGGGAGTTGTAGTTTTGCAACAGCTTGAGGCTCCCTGCTTGGGAAACACTGACATAGACAGTGATTACAGCTCCCAGCAGATCTTTCTTACTTTTATATGTAAGGATTTGCTTTATCTATATTAGTTATCTGCTTATTTTTCTTTAATCCTCACTGTTTCCTATTTTTGGATGACATTTTGGGCCTTTAGAACCAATTACCAGGTTTCCATAGAGTTCTGGTCTCAACATACAATGGTTTCAACATACAATGGTCGTCCCAGAACCGATTAATATTGTAACTTGAGGGACCACTGTACTATATAATGATAAATGATTTCATTGTTTCTCGATGAGCGATTTCAGTCACTTAAAGGAGTAGTCCAGTGGTGTTCAGTGGTGAGCAACTTATCCCCTATCCTAAGGATAGGGGATAAGTTGCAGATCGCGGGGGGTCCGACCGCTGGGGCCCCCTGCGATCTACTGTAAGGGGCCCCGACAGCCCGCGGGAAGGGGGCGTGTCGACCTCCGCACGAAGCAGCGGCTGACACGCCCCCTCAATACAACTCTATGGCAGAGCCGAAGCGCTGCCTTCGGCAATCTCCGGCTCTGCCATTGAGATGTTTTGAGGGGGCGTGTCGGCCGCCGCCTCGTGCGGGGGTCGACACCCGCTATCTGGGCCGAGAGCCGGGGCCCCATACAGAGAGATCACAGGGGGCCCCAGCGGTCGGACCCCCCGCGATCTCAAACTTATCCCCTATCCTTAGGATAGGGGATAAGTTTTTCACCACTGGACTACCCCTTTAAGTCTTATCCTAACCATAAGGCGTTAAACCTGTAAGTCATACTTCTCCGTTATCTGATCGTATTTAGGAAACGGGATTAACCTTTAAGAGATTGAAGCTGATAGGAAGACATGAGGAGCTGTAACGTTTGGCATGCTCCCTCGCCCTTCTATCCGAAAATTTATTGGTGCTCTTTAATATTGAAGCATCTTCCGAAGTGTTAAATGACTCTCCTGCTTCCCTGTTCAATATTCACCAACATCTGTTCTCTTTAAATAGAAATTGTAATATCTTACATAATGTATGTCAACATTTACTGCCGAAAAATGAAGTCACGGGGAAAATGTGTAGATGACTTGTGCTTGCGGAGCACTTTATCAATGACTTGCTGCTCTGTGTGTTCGCTGAACACAGTATCATTGACCCGATTCTTCCTCCTCAAACAGGCAAATCATTGTGTCAGTGACTTCATTTTACTCCGACATATCCATACTCGATTTAAGATGCACTAACCACTCAAATGTTGCAATGGAAGATTAAATCACACTCTGTAATTTATTCAATCAAAAAGAGTTTTATGCCTTAGCTGAAGATTGACAGAAAATCATAAACCCTCGCTTCGAAATGTGCTAATAATTCCTTTGTCTTCCGCTAGCTCTCCTAATGAACAGACCCGCTGAGATAAAACATGTTTAAAACCCAGCAAGAAAATCATTATGTCACCTGATGCCGAGTCACTTAATAGGAAACTATACAGGAGAATATTCCAGAACGGTTTTAAATAATATTTTAGGGCTGGATAACACTAAAAGTTACCATTCACTTTTTCGAAAAATGAATCCCAGCAAAACAAACTAGCCCTAAGACTAAAGGGTCCCCAAACTCTTAAAGCGGTTATCCACCATAAGGTGATTTAAAGGGGTTCTCCACCATAAGGTGATTTTAGTATGTACCTGGCAGACAGTAATGGACATGCTTAAAGGGGTATTCCGCCCCTAGACATCTTATCCCCTATCCAAAGGATAGGGGATAAGATGTCAGATCGACGCCCCTGGGATCCCCGCTGCGGCACCGCGCTATCATTACAGCACAGAGCGAGTTCGCTCTGCATGTAATGATGGGCAGTACAGGGGCCGGAGCATCGTTACGTCACAGCCCGCCCCTTTCAATACAAGTCTATGGGAGGGGGCGTGGTGGTCGTCACACCCCCTCCCAGAGACTTGCATTAAGGGGACGGGCCCGTGATGTCACGAGGGGTGGCACCATGACGTCACGTTGCTCCGTCCCCCCGTATCACCCCTCATTACGTGCAGAGCGGGACCGTGGCGATCTGACATCTTATCCCCTATCCTTTGGATAGGGGATAAGATGTCTAGGGGCGGAGTACCCCTTTAAGAAGGATCTGCGCTTGTCTTGGTGCTAAATGGCTATGTTGTGAGATTACCATAACACTGTGGCTAACTTTTGGTGAACTGGTATCTCCCGTTTGAGTTTCCTTCTTTGCCTACAAATCCCATAATTCCTCCCACACATCAGCCACCCCACCCATTGAAACATAAATGAGCTGCATCTCCATTCAAAAGACCTGTGTTTTTCGACCAGGGTGCCTTCAGCTGTTGCAAAAATACAATTAGTTGCAGATTGATCTCTCTCCCACCAAGCGATCGCTCCACCCATTGAAGCAGACAGGCTCCCTGTCATCAGCTGACTAGTGAGTCAGGTCTCGGCCCCATTGCAACCTGAGAAAAACCTGAAACAGCAGTCATTTTGTATGCTTTTAAAAATAAATATTGGGGCAAAAATCCCAGAATTGTGAGAAAACCATCACACACAGGTACAGGCACTATATTATGGACTACACTAACTTTACAGCCCCTGTAGCATAGTCAAATAAAAAAAATCCTGGAATACCCCTTAAGTATGTACCTGCAAGACAGTTATGGACATGCCTAGGAAGGATCCGTGCTTGTCTTGGAGGTAAATGGCTATGTTGTGAGATTACCATAAAGCTGAGGCTATTTTTAGGGTAACTGGCTATTTTCTGCTGGAGTTTGTTCCCTTAAACCTGCAAGCCCCATGATTCCTTGTTTGTAATCTGAGGTCACTTTTCTCCCTCCCACACATCAGCCACCCCTCCCATTGAATTACACCTGTGATCCTTTCCATGCAATAGACCAATGTTTTCTGATCCGACTGTTGCAAAACTAGAATTCTTGCAGAATGATTTCCCTCCCACCCAGCGGTAGCTCCATCCATTGAAGCAAAGCCAGGCTCCCTCTGATCACCGGACTAGTGATGTAATGTCTTGGGCAGCACTAAACCTGGGAAAACCTAAGACGACCTAATTTTGGATGCTGTTAAAAATAATCATTGGGGCAAAAATCCCAGAAGAATTGCAAGACCATCAGGAAACACAGTTAAAGACACTATAATATGAACTACAATAACTTTACAGGCGCTGTAGCATAGTCAAATAAAGAAAAATCCATAATACCCCTTTAAATCAACAGTTAACCTAACCTGTCAACTTTAGCAAAAAAGTTTAAAGCAGTGGTCTCAAACTGTGGCCCTCCAGATGTTGCAAAACTTCAACTCCCAGCATGCCCAGACAGCCGTTGGCTGTCCGGGCATGCAGGGAGTTGAAGTTTCGCAACATCTGGAGGGCCATGGTTTGAGATCATTGGTCTAAAGTGTAAGGAGGCCTCCCTATTCCACCGACAGCGACAGATACGTTTGGGAGGTAGAACTTCCCAATTCCAAACCTTTATTCTAATAAAGATAAGTCCCTGCTAGAGTTGTCTCTCAGCAGCCTACCCCTCACCTATCTTTTGAACTGAACATCCATCTGTATGGAGAGATAATGACTGGCTGAATGAATGTTGACCAACAACTTTTGGAGGTGTATTGCTACCTTATAAAATTTGTCTGGCTAATAATCATGTTTCCTGGTCACCAACCAAATATACATACTTGAAATCCAACACCCAATACTTATTTCTTAACGCTTACCCCTTACACTAAGGTCCCCAGCCCAGTCCTCAAGGCCCACCAACAGTCCGGCATTTAATTTTTTCCCTGTTCTATTCCAATGGAATTACTTAAAGGGGTACTCCATTGAAAACTTGGTATTTGTGGGCACTGGTACAACTGTTACCTGTGCAACTTCCATACAAATTAAGCCTTTGGGTGACACTACTAAAATAACTGTATTTCCAACTACATTGTTTTTTAGGTTTTGTTTTTTAGATCTTGGTGGCCATATTGCAAACAATATGGCCACCAAGATCTTTTATTCTGATGTCTCCCCATACCATGCTGTCATACATAAGGCCATAAGTTCAAGGCAAAAGGGGAGAGTTATCAAAACATGTCTAGAGGAAAAGTTGCTGAGTTGCCCATAGCAACCAATCAGATCGCTGCTTTCATTTTTGGAAATGCCTCTGAAAAATGAAAGAAGTGATCTAATTGGTTGCTATGGGCAACTCAGCAACTTTTCCTCTGTACAGGTTTTGGTAAATCTTCCCCAAAGTCTTTTTGAAAGCAAAGTGGGAAGGGTGTGTTAAAGTGTTACTGTCATTAGTAAGAAAATTACAAAAAATAATACTCAAATCAGTGTAGCAATGTGCCCTAAGACCTGTATGCACCATAATATGCATGTGTTAATATTTATACCTTTTGATCTATGTATATCTGTGATCAGTCTTCTGAATTTCTTTCAGAGGATGGGGGGTGTTTTCCATGGAGCATGATGAGCTCTTCCCCCCCCCCCTCCCCTCTCCCCGTCATGAGGTCTGCACAAACATTTTTACATTTGCAAAGCATATTGGCTGAATGCATGTTCTATATAACTCTAATGCAGCCATGCATGCTCTATATAATTCTAATGCAGCCATGTGAAACCATATGGTGCAAGGACAGAATAAAAACCTGCCAAAAAAACTAAGATTTTTACATTTTCACAGCTTTGTAAGTAAAGTACATGCTTTTTATAACCCTAAAGCAGCCATGTGGAACCTATATGGTGCAAATACACAAGAAATAAGGGGGATATTTCTCAATACCTGGGCAAAGGAAAAGTTGCCCAGTTGCCCATAGCAACCAATTAGCTCAGTTCTTTCATTTTTAACAAGGCCTCTGCAAAATGAAAGAAGTGAGCTGATTGGTTGCCATGGGCAACTAGGCAACTTTACTTTTGCACAGGTTTTGATAAATCTCCCCCTAAGTTCATTAAATGACCAGAGAAACCATTTTGCTAATAAATAATAGTTTAGCACCTTGTATTGCTTGTAACTGTGGA
The DNA here is from genome assembly GCF_029499605.1 of Hyla sarda. Taxonomy (NCBI): domain Eukaryota; kingdom Metazoa; phylum Chordata; class Amphibia; order Anura; family Hylidae; genus Hyla; species Hyla sarda. The sequence continues at coordinate 198,949,032 of NC_079195.1, forward strand.
TGTGAATGCTTCTCTTCTTAAAGACTGCAGGCTGTCTGGATCTTGTCTGTGCTCTGAGGAACAGCATGGAGATAATCAAACCTCCCTCCCCTCAGAGATTTTGGTCCTTTTTAAAAAAGGGCCAAAAAAGGATGAATTTTCGGGGTTCGTTTGCAAAATTAAAAAAGACAGAGACCCCTAGTGGCCATTTTTAAAAACCTGTTTTTCACATCTTTCAATCACATTTTTAATGAATTATGTAAGGAACATGCTTAGTTTTTAAGGAAGTATTAAATGGAAAAAAGTAGTTTATAACGTCAGTAACGCTTTAAGGTTTGTTCACATATGTCCGGCATCAGTCATATTTTTTCTTCGTTGCTTGCTTTGAAATTAAGGCTAGAACTGATTCTATTCATTTGAAAGGAACAGTTCACATTCATCCGGTGTCTCTGTTTGGATGCTGGATGTTTGGACCCACCGGACTGGCACTGGACAGTGGAACATAACTTGATGCATTCCCCCATCCGTCATTCAGAAATAATGGATGCCGGATGCTAAACAACTGATGATTAGTGTTGCTCGCGAATATTCGCAATTCAAATTTTATTCGGGAATATCGCATATTCGCGAATATTCGCGAATATAGCGCTATATATTCGTAATTACGAATGTTCGTTTTTAGTTTTTTTTTTAGTTTTTTTTTTTCACAGTACACATCACAGTGATCACCCCTCTCTGCTTCCAGCTTATGTGGTGTAAGAAGGCTCTAATACTACTGTGTGAGACCGGTGTGCGAATGTTTGCATATGCGAATTTTAGCATAAGCTAATTTTTGTATATGCAAATTTTTGCATATGTTAATTTTCGAACACTCGAATATTCGTATATGCGAAAATAAAATGAGAATATTACGAATATGCGAATATTCGCGAATATCACGAATATTCGTCCATATATTCGCGAATATTCGCAAATTCGAATATGGCCTATGCCGCTCAACACTACTGATGACAATTGATGCATGTTGTCATCAGTTGTAGCACAAGTTGCGTTGAGTTTGAGGCTGGGTTCACACCGGACATATGTGAACCCAGCCTTACTAGGAAAAGCAAGAAATATATATTGTTTGGTAGAATATGGCAGCTATGCACGAACTATTGTCAATTGGATCTTGAGTAATGTTGATGCGCCCCATCGACTGATCGGTTAGGGTTTTGTTGGGATGGGCATTGATGAAAACATCATAAGGCCAGTGTGAACAGAGCATAGTCTGATGTTTGTTTTTGTTCTTCCCTTATTAAAATATTTAGACATTTAGAAAAATTATCTCGTATGTTTTTTTTTTCTCCATTAGGCTGAAAAATGAAGAAGCAAATTGTAAAACTAATGAGTAGCCGCTTGCATCTTAAGCTTTGCTAATATGATTATCTCTGGGCTCCTTGAGTTTTATAATTCCGAGCTGATTCTCACTGTACTAGCCTCTTCTTGTCACTTCTTAAGGAGGAAGAGGCCTTTTATCCAAGCAAGACAGGATTTGCCAATTTAGTCCCTGCAGAAACATGTCTGACACCTCATCCCAGGTTAAAGAACATTCAGCCTGATGTGATATAAACCAGATAATCATTAATTATAGGCCCAGGTGTTTATATAGACACATCCATAACACCTGCTAATCCGATGTTCATAGACCCGTCATTCTATGTCTGACTGTTCAGATTAGGAAATAAGTGTCACTCTATGACAAACGTTTTGCCAGAGTTTTATTGTTAAATATGCACATCACATGGGGTTTGAAGGGGTACTCTGCCCCTAGACATCTTATCCCCTATCCAAAGGATAGGAGATAGGATGTCTGATCGCGGGGGTCCCCAGTACGGGATATCCCCGCTGCAGCTGGGGTTAGTTTAAGTGCCGGGTGCAGCACAGGGGGCTCATTTAGTCATGGCCATGCCCTGCTCGTGATGTCACAGCCCCGCCCCCTCAATGCAAGTCTATAGGAGGGGGTGTGACGGCGTGGCCGTCATGTCACAAGCGGGGCGTGACTATGACATCACGAGCCTCCGCCCCGCATTACCAGTCATCCGGCACGGAGCAAAGTTCTCTCCGTGCACTGAATGTCTGGGGTGCCACAGCCGAGATCGAGGGGATCCCCAGCAGCGGGACCCACGTGATGAGATATCTTATCCCCTATCCTTTGGATAGGGGATAAGATGTCTAGGGGCGGAGTAACCCCTTTAAGTGTTAGATGCAGGCTCCATGCTTTAAAGTAGATTTATGCTGCTGGACCACAGAGAAGCCAGGGCATTGTGGAGGTGTGGGGAAAAATTCACAGTCCTCAGTGTTAAATGATGGATATCAATGCAAGAGTATGGTATAAAAAAGGAAAATATTTATTTACTCTCCTATAGAATTCAATCACCTAGATAAGCATATAATATAGTTTACACAGGGCCCTTGCATAATAAAACAATGTAACAATATAGCCATAAACATAAAATATAAAAAAATGTACATTCAAGGTGTCCACACAGAAAATGTGGATATAATGTGTCCACCTAAAAGAGAAAATTGCACTTAAAAGGAAAACAGCTGGAGTCGTCCACCTAAGAGTAAATGTCTCAAGTCTATGAAGCAGATTTTCTGAAACAAAGTTTCTCAATGGAAAATAGCAGGTTGTATGAAACAGAGTTCTCCAATTGCAATAACAGGTTGTGTCCGTAGCAAGTTACAGATTAGCAGGAGTTGTTATAATATCAAGTTGTCAGGAGTTGTTACAGTATTCAGTCCTGTATTGATAACATTAAATTGGAGGAACCAGACCAGTGACCACTATTCCACTCGCTGTATAGATGGAGAGAGAACTACAAGTCTATAGACAAGAATGATACAGTCTTGGCACTATGTGCCACTCACCACTCAACGTCGGAGTGGCAGATCTTGTAATGGAGCTCTAACCAACTAGTAGTTGGTTTGCAAACAGCCGCGCGGCTCCCGGCGTCTCACGGCTCCCGCCGACCAGCATGAAAATGCTCAATGTGAACAATGTTCAAATCAGTAGATGCTGCAAATAAGTGTCACCAAACGCGTTTCGGGGTATTAGAGATAAAGTCAGAACCCCTTCTTCAGTGGTGACTTTATCGCGATGCGAGTCCCAGTCCCATCGGCTGCAGAAGATAAGGGGACCATGCACTCACGGCCAGCGTGTGTGGCCGGAGCCCATAACGTAACAAGTATCATTAGAAGATGAAGGATTAAAAAACAGGTGAGCAGCTGTAGGCCTGGATGAGACAGGACAGCAAAGCTTTGCACAGAGATAAGGCTATGAAGCTTCCATGTCACTACCAAGTCTCTTGGGCAGTCAGTAAAGGATTACAGAGGCCTCCCAAGTTGGTATAAATCTGTCTGTATCTGCCAGGCAAGGACTATGGGAGCAGGGAGATATATCAGTGCAGAGGGAATACAAGTATACACCACATACACAGGGTCCACAATGCTTCGGGCCTGTGACACCTCTCTGCATCCATCTAATTCACGCTGTTGATTGACATACAGGGCTCTCCTGCCCTCAGCGGCATGTGTAGTTCTCCTGCACACGGGACAGCTTTCAATCAATGGTACGATGTAAGCGAAGAGAGGCAGTGGGACCCTGGAGCGTAGTGGCCCCGTTCCCCAACTCCCAAAATGTTCAGCCGACTTCCTGAAATTTTACTAATGCGTTTTTTTGTGAATACATAGCACAACTTACATTATCAAGACAGGTATGGCTGTAATAGGCTTGTGAAGCCCTACTGCGCATGCCTATATTAGCTGTCAGATGCACTTTAAGGCCAAATCTCAGGTATGAGGAGAGAGACTGGGTAATTATTTGCAACCATGCTTTCCCCTATCACCCGCTCCCCTCAGATATTGAGACACGTTGGCCTTCAACATGAGACGCAAAGTATAAATATTCAGCAGAAGCCAATTCAGAGAACAATGAAAACTGTGATGTTTGCAAATTGCGGCTCTTTTCATTCCACAATCTATCATAATGCACAGAAAATCATTTCATTAAGTAATTAGATTGTAATTTCATGAATGATTAAAATGATGTCAATATTTGATAAATTAGTGAGCTATGAAATGAATGAACAGACAGGTGCATTATTATGTCGGGCTGCCAGATAACAGCTCCAAGCTGAGCCGGAGCGCCAATGTACTTCACAAAGACCTGGGCCACACAAGCTTCCTGCTGACTAAGAATTCGACTTACAGTAATTAGAGGAGCGCACATTGTCATTCTCTGGCCTATACCTTGAAAAGAAATACATTATATACTCCCATAATACACTGGTGTGTGGATCGGTATGCACTTCTTCTAATTTCATGCAAAGCAGAATATCTTAGCCTGTGGGTCAGTGATCCCCGTATGAAAACAGAATTGGTTACAGCCTGCAATGCAGAAACAAAAAGTTCTATGGTTTCAAGAATAGTTTCAAGCTCCTGGGTCCTAAAGCAAAATGTGCAACAATGCCTCCCACTACCATGTGACAGCTTTAATTTTATGATCTTCTTATATTAGGCTAGATTCACATTGACGTTTCCATCCAACCCTTTAGGGGAAGAACCCTAGTCAGCGTTGGAGGCCTCACCATTAAGTCTAAAGTCTCAAGCCTGCAACAAGTAAAGTCAAGTGGGTGTACAATACTGCAAGTCACAGCAAGTCTGCTGGGCTCCCAAGGGTTACTCTGCATCTCTTCTACTCTAATCTGCGCTGTGAGGATTGTAACATCTGCTCCTGACTCCGTAAAGACAGTTATCCGTAACCTGGCATTGGTGTATTTATTATCTCGTTCCTGGCCCAGGAGAAGCTGTCCTATCCTCGGACTGTGTAGGTTAATGGTGTCCTGGCATCACGATCAGATCCAAACAACCTGCACACAGTACACCCATAACTGACGCCACATACAAGATAGGGGATAAGTAGCTGATCATGGAGGTGTCCAACCACTAGGACCCTCCTACAATTTCCAGAAAGGGACACAGCTCTCTGTGAGGAAGGTGTGCTGCAGAATGGGGTGTGGTGACCCAGTACAGGATGTTGTCCTGTCAGGTGAATGTTGCCTCAGGCACTTCCAGCATCACTGTTCTGGGCTTACTACGCCAGGGTATATTGTGTTGTGTTATCTTGAAATTTTGTGTTATACATATGTTTATCGGTGTTACTGTATGTTTAAGGGAAGTCATGCAGAGTAAACCATGTTATCCTTATTCCCCCATGGGATGCCCCCTAGGCAAATCCTTATATAGTGTAGGGAGGAGTAGTTCAGTTCAGTTAAGTGTGAGCTGAAGAAATGTTATATGTCACTCAGTACCTAATCCTGATCATGCACATATATAATTTATGTGTTTAGCACCTATATTTTTCTCACCAATACCATCTTTCTGTTGCTCACTTGTTTTTTTTATTATCCTGTGCTCTATGTCCGTCTCACTCACATAACTTATCTCCGTCCCTGAGTCAGCTGTGCTGGTTTTCTTCTTCTAATTACTGCAGGCTGCTTTGCAACCCCTTCCTCTCTGCTTTCAGGCAGGAGTCTCATTGGACAGGAGTGAGCACAGAAGAGTGCTACTCTCGCCCTCACTTACTGGACCTTGTCCCTACCTGTGCCTCAGCTGGGATAAACCTGATGCTGCAGCCGGACAGGATTATGATCTGAATGGTATGGGAACCCCTCCTGTTCTTTCTTATAAGCCATAATTTCTATGAAAAAGAGATCAATTAAAAAAAAAAATTATATTAGAAAGGTTAATGTGTTGCCAAGATGTACTACACTATACACACTACTCTATACACACTACTCTATATACACTACTCTATATACACTACTCTATACACACAACTCTATACACACTACTCTATACACACTACTCTATACACACTACTCTATACACACTACTCTATACACACTACTCTATATACACTACTCTATACACACTACTCTATACACACTACTCTATACACACTACTCTATACACACTACTCTATACACACTACTCTATACACACTACTCTATATACACTACTCTATACATACTACTCTATACATACTACTCTATACACACAACTCTATACACACTACTCTATATACACTACTCTATACATACTACTCTATACATACTACTCTATACACACAACTCTATACACACTACTCTATACATACTACTCTATACACACTACTCTATACACACTACTCTATACACACTACTCTATACACACAACTCTATACATACTACTCTATACACACTACTCTATACACACTACTCTATACACACAACTCTATACATACTACTCTATACACACAACTCTATACATACTACTCTATACATACTACTCTATACACACTACTCTATACACACTACTCTATACATACTACTCTATACACACTACTCTATACATACTACTCTATACACACAACTCTATACATACTACTCTATACATACTACTCTATACACACTACTCTATACACACTACTCTATACACCCTACTCTATACACACTATATACACACTACTCTATACATACTAAATGTCTGCTGCAAAAGACCCCGAAGCAACATGGAGGATTTTCTTTGGTAGTATCTCCTTGAGCAATGGTCAAAATTCTAAAGTATGTCCTTAGCTCCATTGATTTTCATGGCACGCAGTACACACAATGAGCTGGGTCTGTTTTGCTACAAATCTTGAAGTGCAGTCATTGCAAGACGTGGCAGTGTACCAGCATCTCACCGCGATGCATATTGAAATGAACATGATAAAGACAGGAGAACACAATGTTGGCAAGTGATATTTCAACTCCAGCTCTGAAGCTACGGCTCATTCTGGTGTCTGTAATGCGACAAGATAAAACACCAATCCAAGGAGAGAGTGTTGAATAAAACTAACAGCGTCTGTTTACACATTCAATTATTTCCATTGTTTGCTCTCCAATTCTTCACTTGCAAAGGTAAATGCTGTGAATGTTGGTCTTCTGGAAGAACTTGTAGCTATATGATAGAGATTCAGAGTCATTCGTCATTCATGACCGGTGAATGTTATTGAGTTATTTAATATTCCGATATCCCACAATCTTATCACAGAACATTTTCCATGTAAAGCACTGTGGCTCTGCAGACTTGCCTGTAAGCATGTATTAATAGATATCCGGGATGCTGTATAATGATGGAATTGGGCAGTAAACGCAGCACGAGTATCTGATGTTTCCCTGTGGAGCCTGTGCCTTATAACAGTAGGGGATTTCTATAAAGGGGCATAATTATAGACGATGTATACATTTAGCATGTTTCCTCCCATCAGAATGAAGCCTACTTTATAGTTACCAAATAGAGCAAACAATTAGGGGCCCAGGAGGTGTTATTACAGCAAGATATCAATAGTATATTTTACTTAATAGCTCCACTCTGGGGTTCTTGACTGACAAGAATGTTTCCTTAGCTGCAAAGAGTGAAAAGTAAGATTGAACTGTTCTATGGGTCAGGAAGACATTGCATAGATGACGTATTCACCATTTATTGAGAATAGATTGGACCCTAGGTTAGATAGAAGTACAATGAGTGTAAAATAACACTATGTGCTTTCTATACATAATCTACATCTCTCCTATTATGATAACATTAGTAGGATACATCAGTAGGTGAGTAAATATAAACCCGTGGGAGACCGATCATTCAACTTAAGGGCAATGCTCCAGGACAGCATCAGATCAGGTCCCAAAAGAGAGCATAATTCTATGGGCCCAAACTTCATCTGTGTAATTTTAAAATGTATTCTCATAGGCCTGTCATGATAAGCAAACAATGTGCAGTGTCCCACTACGGGTTCCTGTGGGAAAGAAGAATAGGTTGTTGGACATTTGCCTCTACAAATGAGTTTTGATGTTTTCGCACTGTTTTGTACAATCCATGTGTGATTATCCTGCATCGTGCTCTATTATACTGTTATGAACTTTTGTACTAGCTGTGAGGGAGCCTTACTATCCTTACAGAGAGGGAAACTAATTTGGGCTAATTTATTCATAAATTCTTCTTATAATTGAGGTTACTGAAAAATCTCCCATCCCTAAGGAGTGAAAACAATATATATATATATATATATATATATATATATATATATATATATACGAAATATCAGGCCTCAAAGATATATATGAAGAAATATATTAAACAGTACCGTTCTGTTTTATGATTAATTTGATTATATTTATTTAGAGTCTTTTTCTAAATAAATATATTCTAATTATTTATAATCCAGAATTGTACTTGTACTGTTTAATGTATTTTCTTTATCATATAACTTTCATATATTTGCTTTAATTTATTTAGTGCTGAGTTTGTGCTGAATGTAGTCTGCATTTGTGGCCTCTGAGAGGACCAGTGTCCTTTTCTATTTTTTCAGTGTTTTTAATGCTGAAGAGGACCAGCAAGCATACAGTTCTTGCCTACCATTGCTTGGGGTTCATAAGTCTATGCAAAGTAAAGATTCTATATCCTACATTTCAAGTCAATAAAACCAGAGAGAGAGAGAAAAGAGACAGAGTCTGTGGGGAGATGTTGTAGAGGAAACCCTTATTATGTTTAGGACCTTTCAGGGCTTCGGGTTGGGCCTAGATACTTTGTGGTAACCAAGCTGCAGATTTAGCAAGGACCTACAATCCACAGTGGGAATTACAGCTCATATCAGTCAGTACTAGTATTTCTGAATATAGCCACGGGGGGGGGGCAACCAATCTGTACTCCTCAGAAGAGAATGAGTGGACTAGCTGCGGTGTCCCAGTACAGGACATGTCCTGTCCCTTTTGTCTGGAGTCCCCTCAGCCAGAGTCCCTCAATGCTAATGGGCTCTCCTGAAGGGCTAACCCTTAGTCGCCTCTTAATATTGTAATATTTAATGTATATATTTCTATATGTAATTAATCTAGGATATCTCTGTATAGGACCTTAGAGGTCACGTGCCTTTGATTTATGTTATGCTAGGGTTTAAGGACCTTTGGGTCATGTGATATACCCAGAGTTTCAGAGGTCAGGACTGATTGGTTTGGCTATCCAATGAGCTTTGTCCCGCCCTCTTATTATATAAGGGGCTGCTGCCACTAAATTCTCTCTCTTAGTTCCGGACTATTAAGCAGCACTAATCTCAGCACAAATCATCAATTCAAGCTAGGCCTGAAGCCTTCTCTTCCGCAGCCACTAAACCGTGAGGTATCCAGCTCAAAACTACTAAAATCCTGTGTGACTACTGCAACTCAATTATCCTCAAATCAGTAGCACAGTGGCTAGCAAACCAAAGCTCATTGATATCTAGCAAGTCCCAGCAAACCTGTGAGGAGCCTGTACCACGGTCCTCTATACAAAGACTGTTTTGTTACCTGCAGTTGCATAAAATATGCAGAAAAGTTTATTCCGGTTTTCTTCAAATATCTGCTGTGGACATTTAATTATTTCTCGCTACCGTTTCTGGGACGGTTGGCGGTAGGACCATTAATCTCAGGAAAACCGCATCCTGGCGTCACGACAACATAGTGTTAACATCAAAATACCCTACACTATTACCTGCACCACCTAGTGACCACATAGTGCTATTCTTAAAAAAGGGCTATAGTGTGGAGCATAGACTTTTTAGGGGCCTCAACACACTGGTCCTGATTTCTTAAGAGTGCAGTGTAGTTTTCTTTGTGGGTTTTTTTTTTCCCCAACAGATATTTTTCCACATATTAACTAATGTTTCCCTACATTTTGCCCTATTTTCCTTTTTTTTACACATGCTCTGACCTGTAGGGTTTTCCTCAACTCAAATCCATCACATTTTCTGTGGAAACCTTAGTAAATATGTCGAGGACACGCCACTTTTGCCGACCACGCCCTCTTTGCCACCTACCACGCCCCTCTTCAGGTTCTCTCAGTAAAATGGAGAGTTGGTTGGGTTTTTCATTTATTTTTAATTTTTTTTTATTCTGACGCATATTTTGGCGCACAGCCTGACAAAACAGGTCGGGTTTATAATAATTAATCGGGGCCACTATGTCTGAAATCTGTAAGCTGGAAGGGTAGGGTCACACGTGCCGTATTGTGCTGCATATTTTCTGTAGCTGATTTTGCTACCCATTGACTTCAAGGGGTAGGAAAATACGCAGCAAAATACGGCACATGTGACCCTACCCTCAGAGTTGAAAACTCTGTTGTGTATCTGTTACGGTATAAATACAAACTGTTCCTTTCCTGGAGCTAATGGTGGCAGCCAGACTTATAAAATTGCATTTTTATTTCTCTGCCAAGTGGAGGAAGAGAAGATCGGATAAAGCGCCAAAGCCTATTAAAAAATCTTAATCCTTTCAGTACTTATGAGCTTCTGAAGTTGAGTTGTTCTTTTCTGTCTGAGTGCTCTCTGATGACACCTGTCTCGGGAACTGTCCAGAGTAGAAACAATTCCCCATAGCAAACCTCTTCTACTCTGTGCAGTTCCCGAGACAAGCAGAGATGTCAGCAGAGAGCACTGTTGCCAGACAGGAAAGAACAACTCAACTTCAGCAGCTGATAATTATTGGAAGGATTAAGATTTTTTTGATAGAAGTAATTTACAAATCTGTATAACTTTCTGGAGCCAGTTAATATATATATTTATATATATATATATATATATATATATATATATATATATATATATATATATATATATAAAGTTTTTTTCCTGGATAACCCCTTTAAGGAGGGACTGGGAGGTGAGGTTGATTGAGGAGGTGTGCCAGGCTGTGGCCATTGAGCTGCTCTGCCCCGCCTCCTTGACACTTGACAGAAAAATAAAAAAGGCAATAAAAAGGCAAATAAAAAGGTAATTAGGCATCCACTATCAGCTTCTGAAAACTGCAGCCTTTGGCTGTCTGGGCATGCTGGGTGTTGTAGTTTTGCAACAGCTGGAGGTACACTGGTTGGGACACACTGCCCTGCACCAGGCCAGTGTAAGCTATCATGTCAACTTGACTGTGACCATGACCGTGACAAGCACCCAGGTTACATCCTCTATTACACCCCCACCGGGTCACTGCAAATGCAAAACTGCACTCTTTTTGGGACCCACGGATACTTCTAAGGGTACAGGTACTTCCAAGTTTTTGGACACTGCATTTTTGCTGGCCAGTGTATTATACCCTTAAAGGGGTACTCCACTGGAAAACATTTTTTCTTAATCAACTGGTGCCAGAAAGTTAAACAGATTTGTAAATTACTTCTATAAAAAAAATCTTAATCCTTCCAGTACTTATCAGCTGCTGTTATGATTCACAGGAAGTTCTTTTCTTTTTGAATCTCCTTTCTGCCTGACCACAGTGCTCTCTGCTGACACCTCTGTCCATTTTAGGAACTGTCCAGAGTAGTAGCAAATCCCCATAGCAAACCTCTCCTGCTAAAATGGACAGAGGTGTCAGCAGAGAGCACTGTGGTCAGACTGAAAGGAATTTCAAAAAGAAAAAAAACTTCCTGTGGATCATAACAGCAGCCGATAAATTGGAAGGATTAAGATTTTTTACTAGATGTAATTTACAAATCTGTTTAACTTTCTGGCACCAGTAGATTTAACCCCTTAAGGACACAGACCTTTTTCACCTTAACCCCTTGGGGACCGAGCCCATTATGACCCTAAGGACCAGAGCGTTTTTTGCACATCTGACCACTGTCACTTTAAACATTAATAACTCTGGAATGCTTTTACTTATCATTCTGATTCCGAGATTGTTTTTTCGTGACATATTCTACTTTAACATAGTGGTAAAATTTTGTGGTAACTTGCATCCTTTCTTGGTGAAAAATCCCCAAATTTGATGAAAAATGAGAAAATTTAGCATTTTTCTAACTTTGAAACTCTCTGCTGTAAGGAAAATGGATATTCCACATACATTTTTTTTAGTCACATATACAATATGTCTACTTTATGTTTGCATCATAAAATTGATGAGTTTTTACTTTTGGAAGACACCAGAGGGCTTCAAAGTTCAGCAGAAATTTTCCAATTTTTCACAACATTTTCAAACTCACTATTTTTTAGGGACCAGTTCAGTTTTGAAGTGAATTTGAAGGGTCTTCATATTAGAAATACCCCATAAAAGACCCCATTATAAAAACTGCACCCCCCCCCCCCCAAAGTATTCAAAATGACATTCAGTCAGCGTTTTAACCCTTTAGGTGTTTCACAGGAATAGCAGCAAAGTGAATCTTCATTTTTTACACTTGCATGTTCTTGTAGACCCAATTTTAGAATTTTTACAAAGGGTAAACGGAGAAAATTTATACTTATATTTCTAGCCCAATTTCTCTCGAGTAAGCACATACCTCATATGTCTGTGTAAAGTGTTCGGCAGGCGCAGTAGAGGGCTCAGAAGCGAAGGAGCGACAAGGGGATTTTGGAGAGTATGTTTTTCTGAAATGTTTTTTTGGGGGCATGTTTAATTTAGGAAGCCCCTATGGTGCCAGAGCAGCAAAAAAAAAAAAAACACATGGCATACCATTTTGGAAACTAGACCCCTTGAGGAACGTAACAAGGAATAAAGTGAGCCTTAATACCCCACAGGGGTTTCACGACTTTTGCATATGTAAAAAATAATTTTTTTTTACACTAAAATGTTGGTTTTCCCCCAAATGTCACATTTTTGCAAGGGTTAATAGCAGAAAAGACCCCCCAAAATTTGTAACCCCATCTCTTCTGAGTATAGCGGTAACCCATGAATGGACCTGAAGTGCACTGCGGGCGAACTACAATGCTCAGAAGAGAAGTAGTCACATTTGGCTTTTGGAGAGAAAATTTTGCTTGGGGGGCATGTCGCATTTAGGAAGCCCCTATGGTGCCAGAACAGCAAAAAAAAAAACACATGGCATACCATTTTGGAAACTAGTCCCCTTGGGGAACGTTACAAGCGGTACAGTGGGCATTTACACCCCACTGGTGTTTGACAGATCTTTGGAACATTTTTTTCTATGAAAAAATGTGCATCCAGCTGTTGCAAAGCTACAACTCCTAGCATGATCAGACTACCCAAGGGCATGCTGGGAGTTGTAGTTGGAACTCCAGCTGCTGCAAAACTACAACTCCCAGCATGCATGGTCTTTCAGTGCATGCTGGGAGTTATAGTTTTGCAACAGCTAGAGGCACACAGGTTGGGAAACACTGAGTTAGGAAACAGACAATGTTTCCCAACCAGTGTCTCTCCAGTTGTTGTGAAACTACAACTCCCAGCATGCCCAGACAGCTGAAGGGCATGTTGGGAGTTGTAGTTTTGCAACATCTGGAAGAGTACAGAATGGAGACCATTATACAGTGGTCTCAAAACTGTAGCCCTCCAGATGTTGCAAGCATGCTGAGACTGCCCAGGCATGCTGGGAGTTGTAGGGCCTTCATGCAGAGACCCAATCAGCCCGGAATTGGAGAAAATCGCATGTCTGAATTGACATGCGATTTTCTCCGATCGCCAAAATGGGGGGGTCTCAGGACCCCCCGGGGCGATGTGCCGGGGTGCCTGCTGAATGATTTCAGCAGGCATCCCGATCCGGTCCCCAACCGGCTAGCGGCGGGGACCGGAATTCCCACGGGCGTATCCATACGCCCTGCGTCCTTAAGGACTCAGGATGCAGGGCGTATGGATACGCCCTGTGTCCTGAAGAGGTTAAAAAAAATGTTTCCAGTGGAGTACCCCTTTAATTTGGCAATTACATCCCAGTATATAACTTAATTACATACAGTATTTTACCGGGGAACGGGAAAAAAAACTCTAGCTAGACACGGGAAGTAAAGGCCATTTTATTTGTAGACCGACAGAAGTAAATTAAATTAAAAGAGAAAATGAAAAACGAGCTAAACTTTAATTGACGTCTTAAAAAATACAATATCCTCTGCCATAATGAATTCTGTGCAGGTAAATGCAATTGGAGCGTACACAAGAATAATGACAGCCAAGCACTAAATACTCGATGTAATGAATGATACTAAAAGGGAAAACATTCTCTTTATACTTTTTGGTTAACATATTTTTCTTAAACTTTTCACTTCATTTAAAGCACATAATAGCTTTTCCTATAGATCATATAGGATGTTATTGACAACGAACCATAAGTGAAATGCAAATATTACAATAGTTCTAATCTTTATTATATCAACAAATCAATTAAGTTGCTTAGGATTAGTGTTGAGCGGCATAGGCCATATTCGAATTCGCGAATATTCGCGAATATATGGACGAATATTCGGCATATATTCGCGAATATTCGCATATTCGTTATATGCTCGTTTTATTTTCGCATATGCAAAACTTCGCATATGCGAAAATAAACATATGGGAAAATTAGTGTATGCGAAAATTCGTATATGCGAAAATTAGCACATGCTAATTTTCGCATATGCGAAGTTTCGAACGCCAGTCTCACACAGGGTGATCACTGTGATGTGTACTGTGAAAAAAAAAACGAATATTCGTAATTACGAATATATAGCGCTATATTCGCGAAATTCGCGAATTCGCGAATATGCAATATTCGCGAATAATATTCGAATTGCGAATATTCGCGAGCAACACTACTTAGGATCTTAGCAGGGGCCAAGCCCTGGGGAAAAAAAGCGTGGGAACTCACCCAAGATGTCCACTCAATGGCTGGTCCTAAGACTCCTACTAAGAGGAACTGTGTTCCTGCTCTAGGAAAAAGTACAGGAACTCCATTCCCATGAGTTCCTGCTGGACTTGAGCCCTGGATCTTAGGCAATACAATCTCCAAGATCAGCCAACCAACCTATGAAGATCAACCAATCCTGAGATTCCTGTAATTCCATCCATTGACAAAGACATTTGGTTTGGCTAAACATCTATGGATGCTGTTTAGGTAGAGGAAGAAAATTGTCTATTAGGAACCTCTGGTTCTACTCTAGAGGTCTAGATATAGGGGATGTAGGGGTAGCTGTCACAACCAGGTTCTGGTCCTTCATGGGACTTAAAGGGGTACTCTGCCGCTAGACATGTTATCCCCTCTCTAAAGGATAGCGTGACAGCTATGTACTGTACTGTCTATGTGGCTAGACAGTGCCGGCCCGGAGATCCTTTGAATAGGGGATAACATGTCTAGGGTCAGAGTACCCCTTTAAGGACCCTTATGCCACATAAGAAGCTGCAAGTAATAATAAAGGGGTTAAAAAGGATTTTTTTTTTAATCGCTTTAAAATTGCTTTAAATGTCATATAAAAATAATAACCTTTACTCGCCAAATGATCCGCTTACAAGTCCAGACCAGTGATTGGATGCAGCGTAATGTAAATTATAGACATAATATTGTCACTGTAGGACTGTCAGGGAACATCGGGGCGTAGCGTAGAGCACTGGAGAGTGGATAGTGCGGGAGAAAACAAGTGACAGTTTTCCTTTAAATCATCACCATTGTTACCACAAACGTTGTACAAATTTTGTAGTACAAGGGAAATAAGAAATTTTTCTAAGATATCTTATGAAAGAAAAATGCTTCTTTGTCCTTTTATCAAGCCCAGGCTCCTTCTAAAATTGTATTCAGCTCGCAATTCTCTCCTGTGTTTACAATACAGACTAGCAGCTCACTGAGAGATTAGATTACATCCTGCCTATACTAGTATATGGAGAAGGAAGGATTAAGGAGTGAGATGGAAAGGGAAGTTATATCGAAGAGCAGAGGCAGAAAGAGAAATACAGAATGACTGTAAGGAGACTATTCAAGCTTAGATTGCTTAGTACTGCTCTATAATTCTCTCCATGCTGCTGCTGTTCTTTTTCAGAATATGTATAGAGACATAAAAGATCAGTTTCACCTGCTCTGTGTATGCATTGTGTGGGAGCCTAATAGAGGCATGGCTTCATCCACTAGATTAGAAACAACTGAACAATTAGAGATGTAGAGCGCATAGGTGGAAAACTGGTGAAATAAAAATCCATATATTAGTCAATGTCCAGAAATAGAGCTACTCTTGGTGTAAATGCACACATAACAGCTTATCCTGAAATGTTATCTGACATGGCAGGTAAGCTTGAAATCACGAATCCGTTCTGCATATCTCAGGAGAACTATTTGATTCCCACTGTCATTATCTAAATGCAGCGGAGCATCTCCTTATGTATTTCTCTAATCGGCCCCGGTACAACAGAGATGACATATCTCCACCTACACACTTAGACCCCGTTTTCTTCTTAAAATAAAAAAAAAATGTTAAAAAATAAAAACACCATTCAAGCATCGAATGTCATTGTGTAAGAATTCCTCCGGCACACAGATGTGATCAGACCACGGAACACAAAGCTTATTATAGCGCAAAGTAGAAGAACCCAGATGTTCCCAATAATTCAAAGTTGTCATAGTGTATTTCGGTGTATTACAAGATTTCACGGCTGGCTTGCCAATGGTTCAGGTTACATATGTACTCGGAGCTTCTAGATAATACAGCGGTCCCCGCAGCTTAGCTGTTTCACCGAACCCTTCAGCTTAGTCAACCGTGAAGGATGATGCCTGCAACCCCCGAGTCCATCAGGTTATGAGATGGAATCAATTAAGCAGTTTGTAGTTAAATCATTTAATTAGGCGGTTCCTGGTAATCGGAGCTGATTCAATCAAGCATCAACTCAAGTCATTAGATTCCAAAATGTTATCAAGTTAGCAAATGCAAATGAGCTCATTTGCATAAAAAACTGCTAAATCACAAGCAGGTTTGATTAAGAACATACTGGGGAGGCGGCAAAACAAAAGCGCGCCGTCGCTGCTTTACCATTCATTGGAGGATGCCAAATGCTGGACGAAGAATGCGACACGTTGCTTCCGTGGCCCCAGGGGAGCCTAGTGATTTAAGTAAACCTGGGAGGCTATTTATCCATTGAAGTGCCTGCTGTTTGATGGCTCTCCTCCACTGATAGTGATTCATGGTCTCGTTGTGCAGGGTCTACACAAATCTGGTTCCGGATAGGAAAATAATCATTGATGAAATTGGGGATTCAAGTGGTCTTCAAACTGTAGACCTCCAGCTGTTGCAAACCTACAATTCCAAGCATGCTGGCAATGGCTGTCTGGGCATGCTGGGAATTGTATGCCTGCAACAGCTTGAAGTCCACAGTTTAAAGACCTAGGTTCTACAGGAAGTAAAGGGAATTAAATTACTTCACAATAGCCCAGTGGGATCCACAGTTTGAAGACCTAAGCTCTACAGGAAGTAAAGGGAACCAGTTTACTCCATAATACCCCAGTGGGATCCACAGTTTGAAGACCTAAGCTCTACAGGAAGTAAAGGAAACCAATTTACTCCATAACACCCCAGTAAGGTCCAAAGTTTGAAGCTCTACGCTCTACAGAAAGTAAAGGAAATCAATTTACTCCATGACACACCTGTAAGGTCCACAGTTTGAAGACCTAGGCTTTAGAGGAAGTAAAGGGAACCAATTTACTCCATGACACAACAGTGAGGTCCGCACTTTGAAGACCTAAGCTTTAGAGGAAGTAAAGGGAACCGATTTACTCCATGACACCCCAGTGAGGTCCACACTTTGAAGATCTAGGCTTTACAGGCAGAAAAGGGAATTAAATTACTCGACGACAGCCAGGTGAGGTCCACAGTTTGAAGACCAAGGCTCTACAGGAAGTTGGCACCCCACTCCATTACACCCCAATGAGGTCCACAGTTTAAAGGGTTTTCCACCATAAGGGGATTTTAGTGCATACCTGGCAGACAGTAATGGACATGCTTAGGAAGGATCTGCGCTTGTCTTGGGGATAAATGGCTATGTCATGAGATTACCATAACACTGTGGCTAGCTTTTTGTGAACTGGTATTTCCTGTTTGACTTTTCTTTTTTTTATTACAAATCCCACAATTCCATTTTCCTCCCTCCCACACATCAACCACCCCACCCATTGAAACATAAATGAGCTGCATCCATTCAAAGACCTATGGTTTTCAATCAGGCTGCCTTCAGCTGTTGCATTAGTTGCAGATTGATCTCTCTCCCACCAAGCGATTGCTCCACCCATTGAAGCAGACAGGCTCCCTGTCATCAGCTGACTAGTGAGTCAGGTCTCGGCCGCATTGCAGCAACCTGGGAAAAATCTGAGACAACAGTCATTTTGTATGCTGGTAAAAACTAATATTGGAGTGAAAATCACAGAAGAATTGTGAGAAAACCATCATACACAGGTACAGACACTATATTATGACCTACACTAACTTTACAGCTGCTGTAGCATAGTCAAATAAAAAAAGATCCTGGAATGCCCCTTTAAAGACCAAGGCTCTACAGGAAGTAGACACCCCACTCCATGACACACCAGTGAGATCCACAGTGGAAGACCTAGACTCTTCAGAAAGAAAAGGGAACTAATTTACTCTGTGACATTCTAATGATGTTCCTAGTGGCTTCTAATGGGCTATGAATAAGTTTACATCACCTTACATTAAGCCCCACCAATTTTGAATGCAAGAACTGAAAATTTTTGCACAAGCCTGAGGTTTGTGCAAACATGTGCAACTATTTGCCATTCTTCGCCAGGCCCAGACTTTGATAACTTTCCCCCAATTATTTTTATTTTTGCATTTTGGGTGATTTCTATTTTTTTTTCTGGTATGTGTGATGCTGATCTACACATGAGGTTTATAAATAGTGTACTTATCTGTACTCTAATCTGTAACTGGAATATATTAGAACAGGAGGAACTGATAGAGACTGACGATGAGCTTTAAAGGGGTACTACCATGTTGACAACTTATCCCCTATCTAAAGGATAGGGGATAAATTGCCTGATCGCGGTTGGTCTCGCCGCTGGGGACCCCCACGATCTTGCATGCAGCACCCCGCTCTCATCAGGCCCCGGAGCGAACATCCTCTCCGGGTCTGATGACGGGGCCGGTCCTCGTGATGTCACAGCTCCGCCCCCGTGTGACGTCAAGCTCTGCCTCTCAATGCAAGTCTATGGCAGGGGGCGAGACAGCTGTCTCGCCCCCTGCCATAGACTTACATTGAGGGGGGGAGCATGACGTCACATGGGGCGGAGCTGTGATATCACTATGCTCCGGCCCCGTGATCGTCAGTCATCAGACCCGGAGCGGATGTTCACTCCAGGGCCTGATGAGAGCGGGGTGTTGCGTGTGAGATCGCGGGGGTCCCCGCACGATCCGGCAACTCATCCCCTATCCTTTAGATAGGGGATAAGTTTTCAGCACGGTAGTACCCCTTTAACCCACAAAAATTGGCATTAAAAAAAATGTCATAGAAACTATGTATCCTACATGATTTTAGTGGAATTTGGCCATAGTATGACCAAAATGTTGCCATTTGAGCTAAGCTCGGTCTGGTGATCTGGGTGCCCTTACACACTACAATGTCAAGTCAAGAAGGGAGACTATTGAGAATATTAATTTCCTTGGCAGCCTTCGGTAGTATTATCAGATCAGAGACATTCTCATAATAGCCTTATATTAGTGAACTGCTGCTAAAGCAATGTGCATTAGAATTTATGATTCTTTGACTTGAGGTGACCCATCTAGACATCTTTTTAGAAAATTCCTCAAGGCCACAACATGATTTTTGGGTAACTGGAAGACAAATGGATAACAGATTTTTTGTCTTTTTCAAACCTGAGAATAAAGGGTAAATGTACTTGGGGCTTTGAGCCAAACCACTCTACAAATCTCTGCATGATACCGATTTCCATACTTGTGTCTGTTTTTCAAAGAATCAAGGTGCTTTGTTATCCCTTGATGTGCATAGTGAGTTCCATCCAGAAAATCCTGGCTTGGAGTGCTGTTCTGTCTTGGTAACAAATATTGGCATTCTTTCCGTAGAGGGTGCCCAGCTTCAGCGCCTTTTCTGTGCCCTCATATGGAAATGGAAACAATATTGCCTCGCTGGTTAACATAATTTAACAAATTAGTAACATTAACTGTGTGTTGCTGAGAAAATAATTTTTGGGGAGTTTTTCCAAGTCTCTCGCATGTATTATTTATAACCACTTAAAGGGGTACTCCGCCCCTAAACATCTTATTCCCTATCCAAGGGATAGGAGATAGGATGTCTAATCGCAGGGTCCCACAGATGGGATCCGCGCGATCTCTGTTCGTTTCAAATGCTGGGTGTCGGCGGCGGAGGTCTCGACGCCACGGCCACACCCCTTGTGAGGTCACACCACACCCCCTCAATGCAAGTCTATGGGAGGGGGCGTGCCACGCCCCCTCCCATAGACTTGCATTGAGGGGGTGTGGCGTGACGTCAACAGGGGGCATGACCGGGCGTCACGACCCCCGACGTCCGCTCCAAGCCTTCAGAACAAAATGTTCCAAACACTGGGGCAGCGGAGTATCTTTTTAAGCAGAGAGGAGTGTGCACCAGATGGAAGAATATTAAAGGTGACAAAACGTTGCAGTGTTAACTTGAAGATGAACTGCAATTTGTTTTCGAGGGCTGGTACAATTACGCAATTACATTTGCGAATATGCAGCAATGGTAATCCATCTTACTACAGGAGAATGAACAAAGGGGACACAGTTATTGGTTTGTGCTCTGAGGCAGAACTGTTCACACCGTGGTGGGAATTTGAGCCAAACTAAAATTTTCGAGATTCTCATACTTATTTAGAAAGAGCTGGTGGCGTTCTAGGAATTGTGAGACAAAAATTTCCCGATTCCCAAGACAACGGTGTACATCTTATTTCCTCAACGTATATGACGGCACCCGTATGCAAGAGGGTCAACCTAGATGGTGCTGAAATGTTTCCATTTTACATGCTGGTGGTGAGGCATATTCACACATTTGGCATATAAGTTTTTGTTAAAGATGTTTTCTGGTCAAAAAGTTCAGCTATGGGGTAAGTAAAAAAAAAAACACTCTTTTAGCTCTCTCGGTGCTGGAAGTATAATGGTGCTCATCTTACCACTATCTGATGTGTTCGGGTTTGGGCACATGATGTCACACACCTGCTCATCCAAATAGCTTCCACAGCTGAGTCCAATCTCAGCCACTGATTGGCTGAGCAGGCATGGGACATCAAATCCCTGAACCCCAAAGTGCCGGACAGCAGGGACCGGAGCTCCGTTATACCTGCGGAGGCGTGGGAGCGAAGAAGTTAAGATAATTTTTATTACTTACAGCCTCCTTGATCAGATTTATTAACAGAACCTGTTAGACAATACCTTACAGATGCTGGCCTTACAGATTCTAAAAGAATAGAAGAGGTACCCATGTACCCCCATTTTAACACATTGAAAATAAATGGCTGCACAAGAATGTGCAAGTTTTTGCACTTTATAAAGTGACCAGAAAAGTATGCAGAGTTTATATCAGGGGGCATGGCCTCAATTGGACTAGCAGATTTACAATAACATACACCAGTTATTGACACAAATTATGGAGTCAATTTACACTATGAGTTTTTCTGGTGTAGAATTAAAAAAGGGCTATTTTAATGGTGTATCCCATCTCTGGGACCTGCATATATCTTGAGATTGAGGGCCCCCAGATTCCTCCAGCCTGGTTTCAGCTTAAGAAGCTGAAAAAGCCCTCCTCTGCGTCCTGTAATCTGTCTGGATCTAGCTGTTACTAGAGACAGATTTCCTCTGACAACAGGCAGTAGACAGCAGACAGCAGGAAAGTGAGACACCTAGCGGCCAATTTTCTGGGGTTAGGATTCATTTTTTACCAGTTCCCTTGGGACATTATTTTATAAAGTAACTAGATAATTCCACTTTAAAATACCACCATCTAGTGAGACATCCCATAAATGCTGATAATGGAAATAGACAGTGTCAACTACTCAAATATATTTATTATTATGATTATGATAAAGCCTTGATTAAAAACAAAAACAAAAATCATATTTGGTTTCCATGAAGTGATGACCTTAAGTTATTGTGAACTTTTGACCTACACCAGCATCACCACTTTGGCATACAGTAACAAAGTGTATATATATATATATATATATATATATATATATATATATATACGGTATATATAATATATATGTATCTCAAAAATCTCAATAATGCTTCTTGCAATTCCTATTCCAAGCAGTGTGCCGCCAGCTGTTGCAAGACTACAACTCTCAGCATGTCCGGACAGTGGAAGGCAGTCCAGGCATGCTGGGAGTTGTAGTTTTGTAACAGCTGGAGGCACACAGGTTAGAAAACACTGCTTTAAACAATTTGATTTAGAAAAAGATTACATGACAATCCTAGCTTTATACAGCATATATATATATATATATATATATATATATATATATTTAAAATAATGATTCTGGAAAGTGACGTGTATTTTTTATTACTCTGCGATAATTGCTGCGAACGAATAATTTATAATTCTGTGAATTCTCAAGCGGACTAGAGATTTTAAGTAAGTCTATGTTCTTTCTTAGAAAAATTGACTTTTAGGGAAGGAAACAAGTCACTTTGCCCACTACATCTGCCCTTTCTCTACTCTGGAGCTCAAGTCTTCTTAATCACTAGCATTATTCTTCACTTGGCCCGGCTCTGGGTGATGACCCACTGATAATGGGTAAGTAGACAAGGCCCCATACAGGAGATCGCTGGGGGGGGTCCCGGCGATTGGACCCACTGCGATCAGACACTTATACCACATCCTTTCAATAAGGGATACGTGTTTGATAAGTTCAGTTCCCCGGACTAAAAAGCGTCTGATAAGTTCAGTTCACCATTTAAGAATAATAAATCTAAGCCGATGCATAATGTGAAATGAAACTTATTTCAAATGCAAGCATTTCTGAAAATGTAACATTAAAGGGTTACTCCACTGGAATTTTTTTTTTATCAACTGGTGCCAGAGAGTTAAACAGATTTGTAAATTAATTCTCTATTAAAAAAGCTCAATTCTTTCAGTACTTTTCAGCTGCTGTATGATCCACATGATTTTTGAATTTCCTTTCTGCTTGACCACAGTGGTCTCTGCTGACACCTCTTTTCATGTCAGGAACTGTCCAGAGTATGAGCAAATCCCCATAGAAAACCTATCCTGCTCTGGACAGTTCCTAAAATGGACAGAGGTGTCAGCAGAGAGCACTGTGGTCAAGCAGAAAGGAAATTCAAAAAGAAAAGAACTTCCTGTGGATCATAACACTAGCTGATAAGTATTGGAAGGATTAGGATTTTTTAATACAAGTAATTTACAAATCTGTTTAACTTTCTGGCACCAGTTGATTTAAAAAAAAAAAATGTTTGCCAGTGGAGTACCCCTTTAAAGAGGTGTAAACTTACTAATCCTCAATGAGCCTGCATTGTTTTGATGACCTGCTTTTTATGACGCACTTAGGCTAGGTTCACACTGGTGTTGTTTTCCAACCCATTCGCAATCTGTTTGGCTCTTTTTTTTTGGGCGTCAAACGGACCCTGAATGAGCCTGAGCACAACTGACACTCCCGGGTCCCCTCGGATCCCATTCATTTAAATGGGTCCGTTGGGTGTCCGGTATTTTACAGGACTTAAACGGAGAAGAAATAAGACATTAAGTATTGTTTTCCACTTAACTCTTGTCCTTCCAATGGACTGCCCGATGGATCTCCCAATACCAGAGCACAACGGCCATGTGAACGTGCCCTAACATGGTCACACATGCTCAGTTTAAATAAAGTCTCTTAAATGTATTGGAGATTCTTCTCTTTTGTGCATGTAAGCAAGGGGAGTCATGGGAAAGCATCTGCTCTGATACAGGACATCTTCAGCATTCCAGTTTAGAGAGAAACCAGGAAATTATTAGATCCATGGGAGAAGAACAGAACAATTCTTTACTTTACCTAATTTACTTACAAACAGCACATTTGTACTCCTTTACATATATGTATGTGGCACACATCTGATTTAACTAACTATGATTCATGGGAGAACCTCGCCATGTGGGTGCTGTTCTGTAAGCGCCAAGTAATGTAGTGGTGTTGCACAGTTGCTCTACTACTAAAGCTGTGACTACGAAAAGGGCACCCAGTTTTCTTAGGCTCCTGTTCACAAGCAATAAATGCTATTAGATTTGGCCCCAGATACTAAGTAGCCACATATCTGTAAACTGGGCAGTCACCACTTCTCTGGTCTCAATGGGATAAAAGGGAACACACCTTTCAAGTGGTGGCTCCCCCCCCCCCCCTTTACAATCCACATACTAAAACGATGCCCAGACAGTCAAAGGAGTGGTCACCATTGCTCATTGAGCTTCCTCCCCATTGACAACAAAATAGTGGTAACTGCCCCGTAGGCAGACTAGGCTCTTATGAGTATATTGGGTGCCACTGCTAACACCACTGATTTCTAGGGAATGGGGGCCCTAAAAAAAATAATTAAAAAGCATGTTAAACTGAGGAGTGGCAACTACAACTAAATAATGACAATGCAGCTATGGGTCCTTTTTGAACTCAGGGGAGCTCTTAAAAGGGAAGGGGTAATTGCTGGGCCACAGAAGAGCTGAGAAAGAAAAGGTCTATCACCAACACTTCAGTTATTAGTATGTGCCAAGAAGGGTTGCATGGATGCCATGAGAAATATGTTAACTACTGGCCAACTGCAAACAACTTGTTAGAAATCGTTAAATGCCAGGAGACTTGTGGTGGAACACATGAAAGATCTAAATAAAAAAATAAAAAAGTTAAAAAGTTGACTGTTATATACAAATTTGTTAAAGGGGTAGGATAGGGGATAAGATGTCTGGGGGCCCCCGCGATCTCCCTGCTGCACCCAGCATTCATTTAGAGTGCCGGAGGCTTGTGACATCACGGCCACGCCACGCTCGTGATGTCATGGCCCCACCCCCTCAATGCAAGTCTATGGAACGGGGCCCCTCCTATAGACTTGCATTGAGGGTCATTGCCGTGAAGTCACGAGCGGGGAGCGGGGCGTGACGTCAGGTCATGAGCCTCCGCCCCGCAGCGCCAGTCATCCAGCACGGAGCAAAGTTTACTCCGTGCACCGGATGTCTGGGGTGCTGCAGCTGAGATCACAGGGGTCCCCAGCGGCGGGACCCCACGATCAGACATCTTATCCCCTATCCTTTGGATAGGGGATAAAATGTCTAGGGGCGGAGTACCCCTTTAAAGGAAATAATCTCATATTCTACTGATTTTACTTGAAGGAATTGTTCTTCCTAGGAACAACTCTGAAATATTCTTAGCATTTCCCTTTTTTTCTGAGCTCTTAAGGTCTATGGCGTTACGTTATAGAGAGGGTTTTATGATCCTCATCAGAAAATATGGTCCACCACATTAAGCACAGCACTCCAGGTGAGGTCTTCCTAGTGGTCTATAAATATTTATCACCATTTTTCTCGTTTGCCTCTATTATCTCTTCCTACCTATCTTCACATTCTGCCGGCTCTCCAACAGCTCAGTTATGGAGCCTGACTACCTCCTAAGTCATCTGAAATGATAGCTCCCAGGCTCCATTCCTCTCGAGAAGTTGACATTATCGTTCCATTAATCCTCTAACTTGCCTTTGGATTTTTGTAGACCTGGTGCATTATTTTGCACAATTTTGGCATTAAGCTGAAATTGTCACATTTTGTCTATTCCTCTAATTTACCTAAGTCATTCGTCATCTAGAAAAGGCAACAGTCTCATAGACCTTTATGCCATCTGAAAAAGTCAAGCCTTCATGTCTAAGGAATGTCTTATAGCACTAATAAAAATATATTAAACCAGATCAGTCTTAGCACCGCACTTGTGACTATTGTACTTCTGCTCAGCTCTCATATACGCAAAAGGTCATCATTTTTCTTTATACCTTCGCTACCCAACATGCCGGTAAGGAACATATGTGGTTTATTTGTTTGTTCTGTAAATGTTATATAAATTCCACATGATGATTTACTGTCTCTAGGAAATGCTAGACACTCCATCCAAGTCTTGCCATGCAGAAATGCGAAAAAGTACTTTCAACCAGAGGGAGGTAAATTGACTAAATCAATTAAAAAAAATGTCATTATTATTTGATTTACTAGCATGGGATATTGATCCTCAAGTTTTAAGATTCAGTATCTGAAGCTGGCCACAGATTTATAATAATGTTGGTCTGTAAAAATATCTGTAAAATTCCAAGAGTTTGTTCCATGATTGAACATTGATT
Source organism: Hyla sarda (assembly GCF_029499605.1). Taxonomy (NCBI): domain Eukaryota; kingdom Metazoa; phylum Chordata; class Amphibia; order Anura; family Hylidae; genus Hyla; species Hyla sarda. The sequence goes on from NC_079195.1 coordinate 198,975,127, forward strand.
AACTTTTTGAAATCACCCAAAACATAACCAGTTCATTAGATTTATGTTAAAAAATGTTCTCGTCTCTAGCTATTGCTTTTACATACTTGTTATGGTGCCCCCTATTGTAGTTTTTATTATCTATTTTGCTAATGTTTATAGTGCAGGTGAAAAGAGGTGACATCTAGTCCACCAATTCTTATTGTCTGGCCTGCACAATAGAGTGATACCTACTCTGTGTACAAGAGGATCTGGGTAGTGGAACTAATCTACAGAACATCTGTGGTCACTGGCAATGGAGACATTAGGTGGATGTAATGACGCCAGGGGGTGTCATTACAAGTATGTAAGAGCATTATAAATAAACTGCTATATTATTTGTCATTCAAGAGAGTAAATTAATATTTACTTATGGATCAACACCTTTAAGATGGCCTTGGCGTGGTCTAGATTAGACATTCACATTCTCTAATAGGGAAAGCTGAGCTAACAAATAAATGGCCAAAGGCTCATCAAAGGTATCAGTGTTGCCTTGGTTAGACTTGATTTGATGGACATTAAACCCTCTGTTATTTCTTTCTGGCCTTCAGGTTCAGTGGACAATGCACAATGTGCAACAATGAATGTGACTGGCTGTTAACTGGCTATATGACACATTGCAACATTGCATCTAATGACTATCAAAGTGGTCGCAATGCAGTATTGCTGGAGTGGCAGAGAAGCTATCAGGTAAGTAATGGATGGTTTGTTGTGTTATAACATCTTGGAAAACCCAAAATATTCACATATTCTCATATTTGTTGCCAACATTTTTACTGGTTAAAATTAACACTCCAGTCCTCTATATGGAGGCAAGAACATAGATTTTGCTAATCCTTTTTCTGATGAATGGGGCAGTTGTTGGATTTTTACCCCCCAATAAATATGGCATTAAAAACAATTATTTTCCTTAAATTTGAATCTTGAACATAACATTTCTCCAATTCCTAGGGCATTCATGTAAGCCAAGGGACTATCCCACTGGTTTTACATTTGATAGAATTTCTGTAGAGTGTGGATCTTCGTAGGAATTTAAACAGTCCAATTTACACTGCTCAAAAAAATAAAGGGAGCACTAAGATAACACATCCTAGATCTGAATGAATGAACTAATCGTATGAAATACTTTCGTCTTTACATAGTTGAGTGTGCTGACAACAAAATCACACAAAAATTATTAATGGAAATCAAATATTTCAACCCATGGAGGTCTGGATATGGAGTCACACTCAAAATCAAAGTGGAAAACCACACTACAGGCTGATCCAACTTTATGTAATGTATGACCTTCCTTGTTGTTGTTTAAGTGGTCCCTTAATTTTTTTTGAGCAGTGTATACATATATATATATATAAAACTCAATGGCCCTTATTTACTAAGAGTGGAGTGTCGTTTTTTTTGTGGGTTTAATTCCCTACAATTTATTTTCCACGGTATTTACTAAGGTTTCCCAAAATTTTCAACTTTCCCTACACTTTGCTTTTTTTTACACATGCTCTGATCTGTCTGGTTTTCCTCCACCACATTTTATGTGGAAACCTTAGTTAATGTGTCAGTGTTTTGTGAAAATGTCGGGAACACGCCCCTTTGTGGGTTTTCTTAGAAAAATGGAGAGTAAGGCTGCGTTCACACTACGATTTTCTATACAGTTTTTGGATTCGTTTTTTTGTTCAAAAAATCATATGCAACCGTACAGAAAACCGTGCCCATAGACTTTCCATTCAAAACCGTATGCACCATATTGCATACGGTTGTCTCCGTTTTTCACACCACACGATTTTTTACTTTTTTCTGGACAGAAAACCGTGGCCTACCACGGTTTTTGGTCCAGATGAAAAACCGTATTGACACGTATACGTTTTTTTTTTTAACATGGGAGTCAATGGGAACCGTACAGACCTGTATGTGCAAACGGTTCCATCCAGTTTTTACCATACGGTTTTTGACTTTGCACAGTTTTTTTTCTTGGAATTTCAATCAAACAAGTGAAACTTTATTCATAATGGAGTGAAAAGTTCAAAACGTATACGTTTTTTTCTTAAAAAACGGATGCAACCAGACATCATTTTTCAAACCGTATACAGATAAAACTTTGTACACACGTTTTGATACAGTTTAGTCAGGTTTTGAGGAATCCGTTTTTTTTATCAAAAACCTGATAAAAAAAAAAACTGTATAGAAAATCGTAGTGTGAACCCAGCCTTAGTCAGGGTTTTTTCAATTCTGGCACAAAATCTGGTGCAAAATCTGGCGAAGACAGAATTTCTGGCGCAATGCGACAGAATCTGGTGCACAACCCGACAAAAAACATGTCAGGTTTGCAATAGTAAATGAGGACCATATGTGTGTGTGTATGTATGTATGTGTGTATGTTCCAGCATCACGTCCAAACGGTTAAAGATATTAACATGAAACTTGGCACACATGTTACTTATATGTCAACAACAAACATAGGATAGGTGATGTAACCCTTACTCAACCCCATTTGCCAGGGTCGGGGTTTTTGTTTAAATCCCATACCAGTCTATGGGAAATATATGTTACTGCATAACTTCCAAACGGTTGGAGATATTTCAAAAATAATCGGTCACATGTTACTTATGTGTCCACTAAAAATATAGGATAGTTAATTTAACCCTTAACTACCCCCATTTGTGAGGGTTGGGGTTTTTGTTTGAAGTCCCATTCAAATCTATGAGAAATATATGTTCCCGCATAACGTCCATACGGCTGGAGATATTTCAATAATACCTGGTCCACATATTACTTATAAGTCAAATAAAAATATATGATAGTTAAATTAACCCTTACCTACACCCTTATATAAAAGATGGGTTTTTGTTTCAAGTGCCATGCAAGTCTATGGGACTTCCAGTACCTTACTCCACAAGCTCCGCTCTGCATCTCCTGGTGAATGTGTCAGTCTGGCTTGCAAGCCACACCCCATCTCACAAAGGCACACCCACTTTTTAAGCCCCACCCCTTTTATTCTCTACCCTTTTTGGGCATTGGTCTGGCTTTCAAATCAGGCCCAGTCCCACAAAGCCACGTCCCTTTCAATTTTCAGCTTACAATATCTTCATCACAAATCAGTCCCACCTGAGGACGGGATATGAGGATGGGACATGAGGAAGGGATATGAGGACGGGATATGAGGTTGGGATATGAGGTCGGGACATGAGGTCGGGACATGAGGTCGGGGCATGAGGTTGGGACATGAGGACGGGACATGAGGATGGAACATGAAGATGGGACAGGAGGTCAGGATATGGGGATGGGATATGGGGTTGGGATATGACAACAATATATGAGGATGAGATATAAATTCAAAAGCTTCCTTCTTTGTATATTTTCCTCCCCAACAAGGATTAGGAAGGAAAAACCGGGCAACGCCGGGTACTCAGTTAGTCGTGAATAAAATAGGAATTACTGGTAACAAATCGCCTAAAGGAAAAGATTATATTGAGGCTCTACCAATCCTATTTAATTTGTCTTGTCAGAAGATTCTTTGTCTGGACATCTGGGACTTGCACAAGATGTAAGAAGTCTACTTTTCCCTGTAAAAGCCTTGTTCTTCCCGAAAATCCCACTTGTCAGTAATTTCTTTGCTTCTAGTGTATCCAAGCACAATGTTTTTTTCATTCTTGATTGTATTGTATTATATCTATGGTAATGTGTGCTATGCTTTGCAGTGAGGCAATTTCTTTTTCTTCACCATTTTATTTAAACTATCACCTTCATGAGCATGTCTATTCATGTACTTTTTATGAGATAAAGACACTTATGGGTGATCTGTAGAACATACAGATACCATTATCTATTTTGCAGGTTGATAAGCATTATAATCTGCTAAAGGAGACAAAAGCAGAACATTTACTGTATAAATGTTATTTGAAGGGATATTTTACTTAAAGGGGTGGAAAACAATTTTTTTAATCAACTGGTGCTAGAAAGTTAAACAGATTTGTAAATGACTTCTATTTGAAAATCGTAATCCTTCCAGTACTTATCAGCTGCTGTATGCTCCACAGGAAGTTCTTTTCTTTTTGAATTTATTTTCTGTCTGACCACCTCTCTGCTGACACCTCTGTCCATGTCAGGAACTGTCTAGAGCAGGAGCAAATCCTCACAGCAAACCTATCCTGCTCTGGACAGTTCCTGACATGGCCAGAGGTGTCAGCAGAGAGCACTGTGGTCAGGTAGAAAGGAAATTAAAAAAGAAAAGAGGTTTCTGTGGATCATTACAGCAGCTGATAAGTACTTCCAGTGGAGCTGTATACTACAGAGGAAATGTTCATCTTTTTGGATTTCTCTTATGTCACGACCACAGTGCTCTCTGCTGACCTCTGCTGCCCATTTTAGGAACTGTCCAGAGCAGCATATGTTTGCTATGGAGATTTTCTCCTGCTCTGGACAGTTCCTAAAATGAACAGCAGAGGTCAGGAGTGAGCACCATGGTTGTGACATAAGAGAAATGCAAAAAAAAAAAAAAACATTTCCTCTGTAGTATACGGCCACTAAAAAGTACTGGAAGGATTAAGATTTTTTAATAGAAGTAATTTACAAATCAGTTTAACTTTCTGGCACCAGTTGATAAAAAAAAAAAAAGTTTTCCACGGTAGTACCCCTTTAAAGATGATGTATTGGAAGAAAAATCAGTGACTGACCCATGTCTACTACCTACAGTGGGCACGTCGACATCAGAACTGGACCACGAACCATTAGAAGAAGCTGACCTTGTCTGATTAGTCACAGTTTCTTTTACATCATGTGGATGGCTGTATGTGTGTGCACCAGTCCAGGATATACTATGGGAAGAAGACAGGAGTATTGTGATGCACTGGGCAATGTTCTGCTGGAATACCTTGGATCCTTGCTTTAATGTGGATATTGGTAAACACATATCACCTACACAAATGCAGTAAATGTGTCACAGTGTTGTCAGAGCATGTATTGTATTGCATTATATTGCTTGTCATCTACATACATTGTCTCAGCTGCTACCTCTGGCTGATTTTAGGTAGGTAGGTCTTAGCTGCTTCCAGTCTATGCTGAAAACACATCTACTGTACAAGCCAGAAGGGATAAGATGAATAAGGGCTCTTCTGCATTTATTGAATTCCTTGTGGGCCTTTGTCCGGAGCCAGTGCTAGTTGACTCTTATGCCACAAACTCATTGCTCAATACCCTGCAATAGGGCACTGCAGCACAAAACCATAAGCAACTAACTTGTAAGCTATCTTACGACGGGGAGCCAACATTGTACAAATGAAGTAACCCCCCCTCCCTCATGACAAAAGTATTTCCTTATGGCAGTGGTCTATTTCAGTATGATAATGTTGCTTGCCACACTTCAAATAAATGTTCAGGAATTGGTTGAGGAACAAGAGATTAAGGTGGTGACTTGGCCTCCAAATTTCCCAAATCTTAATTGATCAAGCACTTGTGGGATGTTCTGAAAAAACAAGACAAATCCATAGAGACGGCATCTAACAATTTACAGGATATAATGGAGCTGCTGATAATGTCTTGGTGCCAATTACCATAGGCCACCTTTACAGGTTTCGTAGAGTCCATGCCCAAAGGATTAAGAGTTGTTTTGGTGGCATGAGGGTAAGAACAATATTAGGCAGGTGGTTGTAATGTCATGGCTTATTAGTGTATATATTTTACTGTGATGTAAACACACACACAGATAGTTACACCGTGTAATAATTGTTATTGGTTTACTGTATATGTGTGAATAGATTTATGTGTATATATATATGTCATGTCTTAACTGTTGTCGGTGGAGTTGTCCCAAACAATTAGACAGATAGAACATAAAATAAGTATTAAAGGGGATTCCAGTACTTCAAAAAAGATCCCCCATCTGCAAGATAGGGGAAAGGGTCTGATTGTGGGGGTCAGACCACTGAGATCTCCAGAATGTGGCCCCAGTTCTCCCTGTGCATTGAGCGGTGGGATTGGCATGCGCTCCATGTGCTGTTTATGTGTGCAACAGAGATAGGCAAGACAGTTCATGGACCTCACTGCCTAATGCACAGGAAGAGCTGGTGCCACATTCTGAAGATCGCAGGGGATCCAAGCTGTTGCCAACTTCACTTGAGGAGAATCCTTGAGGCATGGAGTCCACAAGACTTGTCTTGAGATATTTGGATATTTGACACCAATTATTTCCCATAAGTTTTGAGGTGCAGTCCCCAGCGATTGGTCTTGTTCTGAAGGTCTTTGGGGGATCCCCACTGTTGGAAATCCCCCTTCCTCCCCCAAATCAGACACTTATCCCTTATCCTGTTAATAACGGATGCCATGAAGTAAGCTTTTTTCATGCAAAAAAATAAGCAAATACAAGCCTACACCTGCCATAAAAAATGATCACAAATGAATAGACAATGAACACAAGGTCAAAGCTTAGTCTCGATTCATTCCACATTGTTGAGTAGGTGGCAATATTTAGGTTCTATGCGTATCATTCTATGTAAGAATAATATTTACTCTGTAAACGGTAGCTGGAATAGTCACAAAGAAATACTTTTCCTAGGATTCTCTCCATCCCCAGACAAGGTTATTTCTTAATCACAATCTGTCTCTACAATTTACACACTGTGTGCCCTATTTATGGAGAAAGGCGTGAGCGGTCTATTGTCCCACAAGTCTACCCGACGCAAATATCCCTGCTTTATTTATTGCAACTCTTGAGTACTTTTTCTAAAATGGAGCTAAAATGGTCTTCCGATACACTAAAGATAGATATCTCATACTTTATAAAAATCTCCTGCTTGAAGGTGTCATCATGTGATAGATTGGATGTTCTCCGTAGGAAGTTTTTTTCCTCTGGGGGATATAAAAATTCCTGGTGTTATTTTCCAGCTATATGAGATTTAACAACCAACTAATATTTATTCCTATCTGCTAAACATTTCACTACCGTCTCTCATTGGAAATATTTAGAATGGTCTGGTATTTCTCGTAAGGATATTGATTTGAGTCTCATTGAAATTACTTTTTTAGAGCTAAGCCCTGCTCGGAATAGATAATTGTTTGCAAACAGAATGTGGAGATTTAATAAATGTTCTTGTATTATTAGCTTTTTAACTGTTTGCAGGAACAAGAGTCACATATTCAGGGACAAACTCCACAGTGGAATAGCAGTTCTGCACATACAGAATTTACAAATCACACATTGGTAAGTTTATTTGCATACATACATGGCATATGCAATCTTGAAATTAGGAATTGGCCCAATTGAGCCCCAATTGAGGAAAGGGTCGTATTTGAGAACCCTGAAACGCGTCTAGTCTTTCTCACTGGCACTTATGCTCTTTATGAACTGTGTCCAAGATCCATGGAGTAAGCTGATCACTTACTGTGGATTCTCTACGCATTAGTCGATTCAGACTAGTGTCCGGTCCTGATTTTACCTGTCCAGCTCTGGCTCAGCTGACGTCACACGCCATCTACACGAGGCAAGTTCCATCTACTCAGCGTGCGGTCTCCGGCTTCTTCCAAGTCCAGCGGTGAGGAAACCGACATCATAAGCGCCTGCCAGCGCTTGGTCTCCCGGCAAATATACCATCGGCGCCTGCCAGCGCCACCAGCCTGTGACGACCACCACCGCGAAACACCTGGACCCTGAGAGCTAAAGCCACAGCACCATCTGAGACTGCTGACTGCAGTACCTAGGCACAGGAACAACTTTAATTGCCTCAGCGAGAGCTGTCAGAGCCACATCATCCATTCCATCACAGGACCGGTAACATAGTATCTAACTTGATATATAACTGTCATATAAAAGGACAATTAAGAATTATATCGCATCATTCTAATACTGCGAGGATATAAGATCAATATGTCTATATAGAGCTATTTCATATGCCAGTGCTATATTTTAATATTTGCATATTTTTATATTTTAAGATTGTCTGACTTTGTATATTTACTATATGTGTTCTTCTCACATGGGCCTTGTGAGGAGTAATGCACTGTATTAGAATACATTTTAAATAAATAATTATTTTGAATTATTATTGGAGTACGACCCAGTTATTCATACTCTATATCTAATTGATCACACTACCTTGGAAGGTCCGGGCAATATTTTTTCTACACATATTTTCTAGTATTTGCAACTGTGGTATAGTGGCATTGCATGCCCTGTTGACCTCGTTTAGTGATATATATATTAATTGTGAGCTTCACTTACACTTTTTTCTTTTCTTTTAATTTACAAATCTGTTTAACTTTCTGGCACCAGTTGATTTAAATAATAAAAAAAAAGTTTTTCACCGGAGTACCCCTTTAAAGTGATGGTAGCCTAAGTTCTTTGCATATATGTGGTTCTTAGGTGAGTGGTCTGACACTTGAACAGCCATCTGGGGAAGAAGGGTAGACACAGATAAGCTTAAAGGGGTACTCTGCCCCTGGCATCTTATCCCCTATCCAAAGGATAGGGGATAAGATGTTAGATCGCCTCGGTCCCGCTGCTGTGGACCCCTGGGATCGCTGCTGCGGCACCCCGCTATCATTACTGCGCAGAGCGAGTTCGCTCTGTGCGTAATAACGGGCGATACAGGGTCCGGAGCAGCGTTACGTCATGGCTCCACCTCTCATGACATCACGGCCCGTCCCCTTAATGCAAGTCTATGGCAGGGGGCGTGACGACCGACATGCCCCCTCCCATAGACTTGTATTGACGGGGCGGGCCGTGGCGTCACGAGGGGCGGAGCCGTGACGTAACGATGCTCCGGCCCCTGTATTGCCCGTCATTACGTGCAGAGTGATTTCGCTCTGCGCAGTAATGATGGGGGGGGGGCTACAGCAGCGATCCCCGGGGTCCCCAGCAGCGGGACCCTGGCGATCTGACATCTTTTCCCCTTGCTATTTGCTATGGTGGACAGAGGTCAGCAGAGAGCACTGTGGTCATGACATCAGAGGAAATGCATTTCGTTTTTGGATTTCTCTTTAGTATACAGCCCCTAAAAAGTACTGGAAGGATTAAGATTTTTTAATAGAAGTAATTTACAAATCTGTTTAACTTTCTGGCACCAGTTGATTTAAAAGAAAAAAGTTTTCCAGCCTATTTTATGGGACCCTTAAGATACATAAGGAGGCTTCTGGCCTGTGCTGAACCACATTGATATGGTCACTGTCATTTCAACAAAGTTTGCATAAGTCAATAGTAAAAGTGAATGTAAGAAACGTAATATATCTTATCAGAATAAAAAATATTTTCTTTCCAACTTCCCCTTTGTCCTAAACTTATATAGAAGTCTTTTGAGTCAGAAAGGGGGAAGATGGAGTAGATGAAAGAGTAGATTGATAGCCAGGTGCTAACACTGAGACGGCTGAGAGAATACAGGAGTTTACAGTATTAGACCATCACCCCAGGGCTTTATTTACTGCTTACACTGCTCAGTACTGCTCTGTAATGTCACACATGCTGCATAGCGTGCTATACAGATTTAGGGTGCAAGACCCCCTCTTCTGTGTTTGTGTGTATGAATGTGTGTATGAGAGGCATTCTAGAGTTTCGGCTCCTACCACTAGCTCAGAGAAAACTGAAGATTAAAGATGGAGCTTGAAGAGGAAAAACTGGTGAAAAAATGGCACATAAAGGTTACATAATGGCCAGAAATAGTGCTGCACCTCATGTACACACACAAAACAGCTTAACACGAAAAGTCACCTGAAACAAATAGTACAATTTCAGCCAAATGCAGCTGTAACCATTTCGTGAAAGAAATTCACAGAGCCACGATTCTGGCCTCATAAATATGGTGCATGATTATTATTCTTAGAGAATAGAAGTCAATTACCCTCACAATATGTAATGCAAAGAGGAAAAAGCTCCTCGCGCGTTCTGGATTACAACAAACTAATATTTAATCTGACCTCAATTTTTTTTTTGTTGGTATGGAATAAGTATGTGTTTGTGTTACTGCAAAGAATTTTAACTCAATGCTTTTCTATTTCCCCCTCCCGTCGTGTGTAAAGTACTTAGTAACACACTCCTGTAAGACACAGCGGTGACACTTTCAATTGATTGTTTAGGTCTCTGTGGGTGCAGCCAGCTTACTTTTAAGAGCCTCTTTGTACTCCAGTCTGATCAATGCAACTCCCGACCCACTGTTATATATGTGCTTTTATTCCTAAGTACAGATTATGTGGTAAAGTTCATTTATTAGATCTGCTTACTGTATACTCCTTATTCACATAAGCTTATGGTCAAAGAACAGTTCAACAGACGATCAAGTCTTATTTATATATAGAATAATTGTCCATTAGTGATAGCTAATGCTTTATATAAAATAAGCCATGACTCACTGATCTATGTATGTATTGTCTGCTTGGACCACTGTTAGATGGGCTTGGGGCCATGTTGGGTGTATATATATATATATATATATAGATAGATAGATAGATAGATAGATAGAGAGATAGATAGATAGATAGATAGAAAAAAGTGAAGAAGAAGGAGCACCATGCGTGGCTGTAGCCAAGGATTCTAAGATCCACATGGGTGCTCAGCTCCAGGGTCAGACCCAGGCCCCGAGTAAATGTACCAAAAAATGGAAGAGAGGGGCACTCCAGCATTCAGTAAAAACCCAGTGAGGGTGTATTTGAGAAAGGCTCTATTGACGGGCCGAAACGTTGCGTGTATTGCAGATGTGTGAATAAGTACACCCTCACTGGGTTTTCACTGAATGCTGGAGTGCCGATCTCTTCAATTTTTTGCTATATATATATATATATATATATATATATATATATATACACACACATATATATGGTTGTTTGTGTATGTGTACGGGATTCCCAGACATTTGGATTAAAGTGACATGGCAATATCAGTGGTATAGCAACTGGATGGCCAGGTAAGTTAAAGTGTACCTGTCAGATCCCACAAAAAACAAACAAAAAAAAAACAACTGTTACTTAGTACCTAATCCTGACCATGTACATGTAATTTTAATTCCTCTCTCCCCTATATTTATCATAAAAATCCCTCTTTTCATTAGCTCGCAGTGTTAGAAATCCTCTCAGGAGAAGGGGGCGCGTCCCTTCCTTGTGGTGGTGGGAGGTGAATGGTGTGTCTGAATAGGTATAGGGTTCAGGAGCCATTTTCTTTATTAAATATTCAAACAATTTTAAACACCCATATTACAAAAAGTATTTTCATCAGTAACAACATATAGTTTTTGGATCTGACAATGCCCATTTAAAGGGGTGGTCCGGGGGACTGGACTTATCCGCTATCCACAGGTTAGGGGATGTGTCTGATTACAGGAGTTCCAACTTCTTGGGCCTCCTGCGATCTCCTGTACGGGGCCAGTCCTACTTACCCGTCGGTTGTGCACTATGACCCCACCTTTCTGGACGTGGGCAAGTAATGGCCTGCTCAGCCAGTCACCAGCCACAGTGATGTCCTTCCTCAGCTGGTGATTGAGCGCGCCGAGGATCGGTAAGTAGGATGGGCCCTGTTCAGAAGATCACGGGGGGGGGGGCCAGTGTTTGACCCCCCCCCCACCCCACCCCGTGAATAAGTTGAGTTCCCCTTGGCAAGAAATAGTCACAACTATCTACAGCAGAAAAAAAAAGAACCAGTAAAAGAAGCGTAAACTGCTGTGAAGTACTTAGCAGACTGAAAAGTAGAACATTCAAAAGCTTATGTAAACCCTTATTATTTGAGCCGAGAGGAATATCTCCAAAAAATATAACATTGTTATGCCGAAATCTAAGACCTTAGTTCTCATTCAAATTCCTGTGTATGAAAGTGCACAGAAGCAAATATTTTGGCATGCAAATCACTGTGTTAGATTATTAACAAGCAGAAGGTGTGAAAGGAATTGTTAATGCCGCATATTTAAATACTAATGTCATTTGCTGATTCCTTTTTATAAAACCGTTCTGGTGCAGGATGCCTGGTTATCCAGGAGATTATCGCATAAAACGCACATAGAGGTAAAAAGTAGTATTTGCACGAACCAAGACGTTTACTTTGGATAATGAGAAGATAATCTTTGCTGTTTCTTATCACATCACAGGTTAATATTAATCCCTTATTCCAGAAAGGGAATAAAAATAAATGAAGTGACCCCTCTCAAAGCTGGCACAGAATTGAATAACAGTGGTCACGTTCATTAGGATCCTATTATTTCTAATTTGCGCATCGGTAGAGAATATGTGGGAATATTTTTTCTTTAATAACGTTCATTACTGTGTTGTTTATGACCTATGTGAAGGAAGATGGCTCCCCTGGGTCTTTATGAAGCTCTTATGTATCTCAGATAACCAGTGAACGGCCATTATAGGACAGAAGGGGGTATTATTATTATGTGAGAAGTGGGATATTTACAATATTGATAGAAATCTTGTTTTCGGTATATGATAATGTCTTCTTGTCTTATTGCCATTATGAGGTCGCAGTTTGGCTGACTTTGTGTTATAATACTTACAGTAGCCAATGCATCTCCACCTCCATCACATCTAGATGCAGCACCCGGGCCTTGTGTGTCAGTCCTTCTGGAGTACAGTGACCCCCTCCCCCAACCTACGATGGCCCCGACATACGATCATTTCAACATACGATGGCCTCTCAGAGGCCATCGCATGTTGAAGGCAGCATCAACATACAATGCTTTTGTATGTCGGCGCCATCGCATAAACGGCTATCCGGCAGCGCAGACTTCTTCAGCTGCCACAAGATAGCCGTTTACGGTGCCCCGTGTGGTCCGCTGACGATCACTTACCTGTCCTCGGGGCTCCGGAGCGTCCTCTTCGGGATCCCCTGCATCGTCGGCGCTCTCCATCATCGTCATCACATCGCTGCGCATGCCGTCCCGTCATCCAATAGGAGCGGCGTGCGTAGTGACGTGATGGCAGCGACGGAGAGCGAGGATGCCGGGGAAGCAGAGGCCTTGCCGGAGCGCCAACAGCGATGGAAGGCGACATCCAGCGGTGACGAGCGGTGACGGTCCAGAGCGGCGGGGACAGGTGAGTACAACTTCCTATACCAGTGGTCTTCAACCTGCGGACCTCCAGATGTTGCAAAACTACAACTCCCAGCATGCCCGGACAGCCGTTGGCTGTCCGGGCATGCTGGGTGTTGTAGTTTTGCAACATCTGGAGGTCCGCAGGTTGTAGACCACTGTCCTATACTTTACATTGCACGGATCCCTCAACGTACGATGGTTTCAACAAACGATGGTCCATTTGGATCGGATTACCATCGTATGTTGAGGGACCACTGTATTTGGATAGTTGACTATTACTGACCCAGCCGGACATTGCTCATCCCACTGAACAGCTCTCTCTCTGCTCTTTAGCTGGTATTCCTCCCCAGTCCTTGAGTGCCCTTCTAGAGTACCAGCTGTTCTTGTCTGCCATACTGTGCTTCAACTATCTCTACACTCAAGATGATACGCCTCACCAGTTTAGAAGTGCCACTTCAGACTTCCATTCGCTTCTGACAGCATTAAGCCACCAGCCTTTTACTTGGTTCCAAACACGGAGAGTATAACATATTCCTAGTAGTGATTACTTTGCTGTTGTTCTCTAAATCTTTACACTTTTTATTGTACATTTTTTTTTTTTTTTTACCCCGACAAAACGTTTTGCGCAAACAGAAAACATACACATAGAGGCACAACCCTCTTAGTGGTTAGAACAAACTCAGGGTGCACACAATCATAATGGGGGAGAATTATCAAAATCTACCCAGAGGAAAAGTTGCTGTGTTGCCCATAGCAACCAATCAGATCGCTTCTTTCATTTTTCAGGGGCCTTTTCCAAAGTGAAAGAAGCGATCTGATTGGTTGCTATGGGCAACTCGGCAACTTTTCCTCTGGACAGGTTTTGTGTATAGTGTCTGACTGGCACAATCTTGTGAATAACAGAACAGAAGAGCAGTAGACGCTGCCTGTGAAGTCTCTTTTTGGTCCTTTGGTTGTGCCCCAAGGTGCCTTATGGCATTTGTTAAAACCTTCAGATCTAAGGGAAGCGACCCCCTCACAGCATGACCTTCCTAGGAGTTGTTTGCAGGACTTTACCAGCCACTTGTATAAGCTGGCCTGGCACCTTAAAGGGGTACTCCAGTGGAAAATATTTTTTTCTTTAAATCAACTGGCTCCAGAAAGTTAAACAGATTTGTAAATAACTTCTATTTAAAAATCTTAATCCTTCCAGTACATATCAGCTGCTGTATACTACAGAGGAAGTTCTTTACTTTTTGAATTTCTTTTCGGTCTGACCACAGTGCTCTCTGCTGACACCTCTGTCCATGTCAGGACCTGTCCAGAGTAGAAGCAAATCCCCATAGCAAACCACTCCTACTCTGGACAGTTCCTGACACAGAGAGAGGTGTCAGCAGAGAGCACTGTGGTCAGGCAGAAATGAATTATACAACTTTCTTTGTAGTATACAGCAGCTGATAAGCACTGGAAGGATTAAAAATTTTTTAAACAGAAGTCATGTACAAATCTGTTTAACTTTTTGGCACCCGTTGATTTAAAACAATTTGTTTTCCACCGGTGTACCCCTTTAAGTTTGACAGCTAAGTCATTAACCGTTCCCAAAAGCATCTTTACTAACCCAGTTGCATTGGCTTCTATACCAATCACACTTGCAGATACACAGGGAATGGTCCCTTCAACCTTCAACACAGTCCAAATCTACAGGTACTATCAGTGGTTACTATTTTATTGGGTATCCTGTTCAAACTAGACAGCAAGTTACTTGTCTCTTGTTCCACTTGAACCATTCCCTATTAGTAGGAGGAGAATACCTACAGACTTGTGTCCCCTTGCAGTCTCGTAGTGGTGGTAGTGGTGGACACAATCCCTTGTTACTCTGAATCTGAGACTGAATCTCTCTACATAGACCTCTGCCACAGGATAACCAAGTCTCTTGTCATCTTGTAATATAGTGTCGTAGTTTAAAAGCTTAAAACAATCCATCAAGTTCAGCATATGACCCCAAAGTATTACACCTTGTACCAGAGGCGTAGCTTGTAGCTTCTGGACCCTGATATGCCATATACATTACTGGTCACTAATGGGGCAGATGTGCTTTGGGTCCCCGGTGTGACTGCTACCTCTGCTACCTCTATAGCTACGCCTCTGCCTTGTACCCTATACAGTGATCCCCCGACTTATGATGGCCCCGACATATGATCATTTCAACATATGATGGCCTCTCAGAGCCCAACGTATGTTGAAGGCAGCCTCGACATATGATGCTGCTGTGTGTCGGGGCCATCGTACAAACAGCTATCTGACAGCGCTGACAACTTCAGCAAATGACAGATAGTTGTATAATGTGCCCCGTGTGCCCCGTTCTGCCTCCTGTTACTCACTCGCTGTCCTGCTAACTCACGGAGGCTTCCACTGTGAGCTCCGTGTAAGCCCCCCCCCAGTGCAGCCATAGCCAATAGCCATAGCCAGCATCTTGCTGCAGGCATCCAATGAGCTGCTCACCTTCCTTTCCTATAGAGCTGTAGTCGGCAGGATCGTAATGGAGGACATTTTGTCCCCCCCTGAAGGTATTTAAAGAACTGTACAGTACTGTATGCGATGTCACACATCACATACAATACATAGACACACTATACACCCCATAGATCAATGTTTCCCTATCAGTGTGCCTCCAGATGTTGCAAAACTATAACTCCCAGCATGCCCAGACAGTCAATGGCTGTACATGCATGCTGGGAGTTGTAGTTGTGCAACAGCTGGAGGCACCCTGGTTTGTTAAACACTCCCCATACACTCCACATACAATGGTCATCCCAGAACCAATTGGCAGTTTCCCATAGAGATATGTATTCAACATACAATGGTTCCGAGGCCCCAGAACCAATTACTATTTTTACATAGACATATGTACTCGACATATGATGGTTTCAACATATGATGGTTCTCCTGGAACCAATTAATATCATATGTTGAGGGACCACTGTAGTGTTGATCGAGAGGAGAACAAAACTCCCCATGAGGTAAAAGCTCATTTTAGGCAATAAATCCCTGGATCAACACCCTAACTCCACATATTGAACTCTTTTATTGGGTCTACCATGACAACTTCCATAGTCTCACTGCCCTTATAGTAAAGAACACCCTGTTTGTGCTGGTGTAGGAATCTTTTTCCTCCAGGCGTACAAGATGCCCTCTTGTTTTAGATATAGTACTGGGCCCAAATAGATCACAGAAGACCTCTCTGTACTGCCTATGATATAGTCATATTTCTAAACCTAATAACCCTGATAATCTTCCTAGGTACTGTCGTCCTCCCATTCCCCGTATTACTCTAGTTGCCCGTCTTTGAGCTCCACTATATATTTCTCGTACACTGGTGCCCAGTACTGTACACAGTATTCTATGTGTGGTCTGACTAGTGATTTGTACTGTGGTAAAACTATTTCTTTATCATGTGCATCAATGCCCTTTTTGAGGCACCATGTCCCTTTTGTTGTTGGAAAAGAAAGGAGAGAGCAGCACTCTGTGTGATACTGAGGGATAAAACCGAACACAAATATGGTGCTGCTTACCGGAAATGGTTGTGCAAAAACAAACACAACTTTGGACAGAGTATGAAGTTAATGGCTGCAGCCTTCCCACTGGAATGCAACTATATATCAGAAACTTCCTTCCAGTATAGTGGGTTAATCAGGCACTGCACATTCCAGGTGCGCCGCTAAGCATTGTGGGTAATAAGTCATTTTGCCAACCTACCTGAAGTGTGCACTGCCTACATATCCCACTATACTTGGAGGAAGTTTCTGACCTTTTGTTGTTGGGGCTTCAACTAGGTTTTGGACAACACTTAAAGGGATACTCCACTGGCCAGCGTTCGGAAGTCAATTTTTCAAACACTGTTTTCACGCTGCGGGGGTCTATGGGAGGGATCGTGACGCTGGCCAGTGAAGTACCCCTTTAACCATGTCTCTTTCAAATGATCCTCTTAGACCGAAAAGCCTCCTCAGCTTTCTCACAGTCTCGAAACGATGCTCCTCCTTGGGCTCCCAATCCTTCCTTTGGCCTTTTACTGTTTCTCCCAGCGCACCATTGTTCTACTTGGCTGTCTAGACCCAGACCTCCTTTCAGTCTTACAGCGGATCTCACTTTCTGATATGTTTTCTGAACATGCATCTCACCCCCACCTACAGGCATCTTTCTCAGCAACGTCCATCACCTAGTTAGACACAGTGCCCCCCCCAAAATGGTCCTTTCTGACTGGCACAGAAATGGTGAAACAATGGTACACCAGCTCTTACTCTGGTACTTGGGCATAATGGCATCAACATTATAAGGCAGTCTTAACTATTCTTTCATCACAAATAAAGGAACAAAACACATTTATTGACATTGAGCCAAAACATAGCATAACATTGCAACTCAGTATGGTGGTGTGGACATAGACCGCTGTAGATCACACCCCTTATGTGTGCATGGAGGACAAATGCTAATTCTGCCTCAAGGGAAACAGGAAATTTCTGAACTAAACATTGAATTTTCCTTATTTCTCAGCATCCAAATACTCTATAATGGATTGTTCTGTAAGTGTTGTGTGCGTGTGTGGCAGCTGCCTTCCGATCGGTGACTATAATGGGTGACACCACTGTCACTTATCATAGGGCATCTGGGGTGTAATGATACTCACCTTTATTACTTTTGCTCCTGGCATTTAATAATCGTATGCATTTCACTCCCAGATTGATAGAATTACGGGGTGGACTGGAATTGTATTTCTTCTTGATTTGTTGTAACTTACATCTAAACCGAAATCATTTTCGCCAACTCACAAACTGCTTCACCCACCTGGCATTTCTATACAGTAGGCAAATTGATCTATCCATTGAAGTTTTGCTTGGGTGTACTGATCTGTCTACTCTGTTCCATGGGCTGGCAGGTCACTCTGTAACTATGTAGAATATATATTCTTAGTACTGCTGACTTCCAAATTTGATGTACATTGGATGAAGTAGTCCTGTAAATCCATAAGTAATCCTGTTATCCATATCCTAATTATCAACAATGAGCAATATTTTGTACTTTCAGCAAGTGATTCCAGTGAGTCTTTCCCCCAACCTACCATTCTGCACCCTAACCTACCTACCCGCCCAACCTACTTACACCCCCTAACCTACCTACCCCCCTAACCTACCTACCCCCCCCCCAAAAAAAAAAAAAGAATGCCTAATTCAGTGACCTGTATTCTGCTGATACAGATATGAATCACAACCAAGTGTTGGACTTATAACATTTTCTCTGTCCATTGGTTTATTAGTCCCTATACAATTTTAGAGTGGTTGGCAAACAATGCTTTGGTAAATTTTGGTAAGGGCTAAGGCTGGTTTAACAATGCACAACTACCCATTCCTGTGTTGCTGCATGCCCTGCTGAGCAGCACCTCTTGATGAGGCCACGACACACAGGAAATATCAGCTTAGCCAAGTATTAATGGTAGGTCACCAATGTCCCAGTGATTGGCTCAGTGGGCTGTGTGTCAAGACCTGCACCACGAAGTACTGATTAGCAGGGACTAGGATGTACTGGGGCATTGGGTAGGCGAGTATCACTTATTTCTTATATAAAATCCCATACATTTTTTCAGTACCAGACAAGCCCTTAGATCGTACTGTTATCTTTGTTGTGCTAATTGTATACATGTGGGACTCCAGTCCTTCACGGCATAGTGTCTTACCGATTGTTTTTTTGGTGATTTTGGTCCCAGCTTTGACAAGTTCCTCCCGTGTGGTGCAAGGCCTCACAAAGCGCCCATTGGCGCGATACGGACCGTGGCTGGCCTCTGAGCTCCCCCCGTTCCATCTATCTCCTCCCTGACGAAGACCCCATTTGAGGACCAGCCTACCCTTAGGCATACATTCTGGGTGAGTGCTCCGTTTTGGGATATACATACTTCCTCTCCATCTACTGTCCGTATACTATCAATGCTGCATTTATAACAGTGACAAATTCCCCTCAGCGTTTTTCTTTTTTTCTGGTTGTTACAATTGGTTATGGACCTATGTTTAGCTATCCTCATGATCATTGAAACTCAATAAGGTCAAATTCTGCATAGAACCTTTAACCAAGGGAAATTGACACTTATTTTGTGTGTGTCCTCCATTTACGAACTGTGGTGCATTTCTCACCAAGCTGCTTGGCGATGGTCTTGTAGCCCATTTCAGCCTTGTATAGGTCTACAATCTTGTCCCTCACATCCTTGGAGAGCTCTTTTGTCTTGTCCATTTTGAACTTGCAATCTGATTGATTGATTGCTTCTGTGGACAGGTGTCATTTATACAGGTAACAAGCTGAGATTAGGAGCACTCTCTTCAAGAGTAAAAAAAACTTTGGAGCCAGAAATCTGGCTGAATGATAAGGGATCAAATACTTATTTCACTCAGTTAAATGCAAATCAATTCATAACTTATTTGAAATCTGTTATTCTGTCTCTCACTGTTCAAATAAACCGTCCTTTAAAATTATAGACTGATCATTTCTTTATCAGTGGTTAAATATACAAAATCAGCAGGGGATCAACATTTTTTTTTCTTCACCGGATCTATTAGGATATTTATGGAACAACCAATAAAAATAGATCTTAGTGGCAAGTGACCGGCAACAATTCCGGTGCAAAATAGTGTTGGCTTCTGCCATTGGGGCCCATTATTGATCCTCATTTACTTTGGTCACGACAGCCAATACATACATACCTTTGATGCTGTACCATAGAAAAAAACAGGAGGAACAAATGTACAGTGCACTCTTCTTCAGACAAGGAGAGCAGTGGTAAAATTTAAGTGTAATTCAAAGCATGAAGAGCCATTTGCTTTACTTTAAGTAATGCTGAATAGGAAGTCTGTAAGACACATTGCTACTAAGACCTTTTAAAGCTTGCATTGCTTTTACTGTTTGTGCCATTCGCAACAACTTTTATCACTTTATCAGCTATTGGCTACTGTGCGGGCTCAGCAGATTCACCTGTATTTCTATCGTAAATGCTATTGATATGCCAGGGCATTAAATTGCAAGAAATGAACAATGAACTTTTAACACAACTTCTGTAATCAATGACTTAAAGGGGTATTCCGGCATTTAGACATCTTATCCCCTATCCAAAGGATAGGGGATAAGATGCCTGATCGCGGGAGTCCCACCGCTGGGGACCCCCGGGATCTCGGCTGCAGCACCCACCTCAACGGCTTCCAGCAATGCTGGAGGCTTCGAATCCTGACCACGCGACCATGTGTGATGTCACGCCCTGCCCCTCAATGCTAGTCTATGGAAGGGGGCATGATGGCCGTCACTCCCCCTCCCATAGGCTTGCATTGAGGGGGCGGAGCGTGACGTCACACGGGGCGGGACTGTACTTTACTTTAAGTAATGCTGAATAGGAGGAAGTCTGTAAGACACATTGATGCTAAGACCTTTTAAAGCTTGCATTGCTTTTACTGTTTGTGCCATTCACAACAACTTTTATCACTTTATCAGCTATTGGCTACTGTGCGGGCTCAGCAGATTTACCTGTATTTCTATCGTAAATGCTATTGATATGCCAGGGCATTAAATTGCAAGAAATGAACAATGACCCCCGGGATCTCGGCTGCAGCACCCACCTCAACGGCTTCCAGCAACGCTGGAGGCTTCGAATCCTGACCACGCGACCATGTGTGATGTCACGCCCTGCCCCTCAATGCAAGTCTATGGGAGGGGGCATGATGGCCATCACGCCCCCTCCCATAGGCTTGCATTGAGGGGGCGGAGCGTGACATCACACGGGGAGGGACTGTGACGTCACAACGCTCCGGCCCCGTGATCGACAGTAATCAGACCCGGAGTGAACACGCTCCAGGGACTGATTTTAACGGGGTGTGGTGAGCAAGATCATAGGGGATAAGATGTCTAAGCACCGGAGTACCCCTTTAAGGTTTTGTGCTCTATTATAAAGCCTTATAAAATAATTTGGGAAATTATTTTAGTTAAAATATTCTACCGAATCGTGTACACAGCTCTTCTGCAGGACCTGTGCTTCCTGAGTCCAGATTTTTCCCAGGTTGTAATGCGGCCGAGTCAGCTGAGGGAGCCTTTCTGCTTCAGTGGGTGGAGGGATCGCTTAGTGAGAGAAAGATCACTCTGCAACTAATGCAACAGCTATAGGCACCCTGATTGAAAACCACAGGTCTTTTGAATGGATGCTGCTCATTTATGTTTCAATGGGGGAGGGGGCTGATGTGTGGTTGGGAGAAAAATTGAATTCTGGGATTTGTAGGCAAAAAAAAGAAAACTCAAAAAGGAAATGCCAGTTCACAAAAAGCTAGCCACAGTGTTATGGTAATCTCACAACATAGCCATTTAGCCCTAAGACAAGCGCAGATCCTTCCTAAGCATGTCCATTACTGTCTGCCAGGTACGTACTAAAATCACCTTATGATGGATAATCCCTTTAATTTATTCAATTTGAAAATATTTACAGTTTGTATTATTTTCTGTTTAATCTTTACAAAACAGCATGCAGGAATTATCTGAAGTGTCCTAGATGTCATTTCCTGATTTCCTAACTTTATACATTTGAAATTCAAAAATCTTGGGTTATTGATTTGAATCAATGTATTTTTAGTAATGCTGGGAGATGTATCAGGATTAAAGGAAAGTGGACTAACTGTGACTAGGCTTCTGTTCTATGCAAGACTGTTAACTACAAGGGTTTGGAGGTCTAATAAACTTCCTTCCAGTAGATAATGAATCCATGAAATAAATCAAGAAAGAATTAGGAATAAAGATGTGATCCAATATGATAAGATCTTGGCCAAGTAGTTTGGAAAGAATCTGACTTTAAGTTCACAT
This sequence comes from Hyla sarda, assembly GCF_029499605.1. Lineage (NCBI taxonomy): Eukaryota > Metazoa > Chordata > Amphibia > Anura > Hylidae > Hyla > Hyla sarda. Next base: position 198,996,993 of record NC_079195.1, read on the forward strand.
TGTTATATACATATTCTTTTGTGATCTTTGTCTCTTTCTTCTTTTCTGGGTTTACTGTAATAGTATAATTTGGTATTTATGGTTTAAAATTTTATTAAGTAAAAAATTTAAAGAAGTAATAAGAAAAAAAGGTGGAAAAAACTAATTCTGAGCTTAGGAGTCTAGTGGGCGCAGTCCTAAATAATTATAGACAGTTATCTTTGTATGTAAACTAAAACAGAAAAAACTGAATCTCTCTGAGTAGGACCGCCCACTGGACTCCTAAGACTAGAATGGGCAGGGATCTAGATCAATAGAATGAAAGTTACACAGAATTTTTCCCTACAAAGCTATATATCAATCTACTCAGCTACTCAACAGTGAAGAAGAAAATTATTTGATCCCCTGCTAATTTTGTATCTTTGCCCACTGACAAAGAACTGGTCAGCCTGTCATTTTAATAGTTAGTTTATTTGAATACTTAGAGACAACATAACAACAAACAAAAAAATCTGGAAAAAGGCATTTTAAATAAGCTATGCAATACTTTGTATTTTACATAAGTAAGTATCTGATCCCCTATCAATCAGCAAGATTTCTGTCTCCCATGTTTCTTTGATACAGGTAATGAGCTGAGATTGGGAACACTATCTCAAGGGGAGCTTGTTACTTGTATAAAAGACACCTGTCTACAGGAGCAATCAATCAGATTTCAAACTCTCCCCCATGGTCAAGGCCAAAGAGCTGTCTAAGGATGTCAGGGACAAGACTGTAGACCTACACAAGTCTGGAATGGGCTACAATAACATGGCAATGCAGCTTGAAGAGAAGTTTTACAACAGTTCAGCAATGATACACAAATGTTAGAAACACAAAATTAATGTCAATCTCCCTCAGTCAGGGCCTGCATAGTGCCACACAATTGAAAAGATTAAAGATATTTTTAACATTTAAACTGAAGATTTAAAATAGATGAACCTAAAAAGTTTAATGTGCAAACAGCATGAGGAGACAACATGGCGGTACAGTGACACAACCTGGAGGTGGCGGAAGCATGATGAGACCATATAGCGGCTGAATGATACAGCCTGGAGTTTTCAGCAGCAAGAGGAGACCATATAGTGGCTGAATGACACAGCCTGGAGTTTGCAGCAGCATGAGGAGACTATATAGTGGCTGAATGACAGCCTGGAGTTGGCGGCAGCATGAGACCATATAGTGGCTGAATGACACAGCCTGGAGATGGCAGAAGCAAGAGGAGACCATATAGTTGCAGAATTAGACAGTCTGGAGGTAGCAGCAGCATGAGTAGAACATATGGTGGCAAAATGAGACAGCCTGGAGCTGACATCAGCATGAGGAGAACATATGGTGGCAGTATGAGACAGCCTGGAAGTGGCATCAGCAGCATCAGAAGTCCTGAAAGTGACTAGTGTTGCTCGCGAATATTCGCAATGCGAATTTTATTCGCGAATATAGCACTATATATTCGTAATCACGAATATTGTTTTTTTTTTTTCCTTTTTTCACAGTACACATCTCAGTGATCATCCCTCTCTGCTTCCAGCTTGTGTGGTGTAAAGAAGGCTCTAATACTACTGTATGTGACTGGTATGTGAATTTTCGAATATGCGAACATTTGCATATGCTAATTTTCGCATTTGCGAATTTTCGCTTATGTTAATTTTGTATTCGCTAATTTTTGCATATGCAAATTTCTGCATACGCGAATTTTCGCATATGCGAAAATAAAACGCGAATATTATGAATATGCGAATTTAGCGAATATATGACGAATATTCGTCCATATATTCGCGAAATATCGCAAATTCGAATATGGCCTATGCTGCTCAACATTAAAAGTGACCCGGTGATATTGTGGGGCGGTGGGTGGCAATACCAGTACCCGGGGACAAAGGTGGGTGAAAAAAGGAAAGTTTGGCATCAGATGTGTGGCATCAGGCAGGTGGCAGGGTCAGAATAGTAGCTGAGACAGGTAGGCAGAAAAAACGGTCTCTTTTCTCAAAGTGTTAGTGTGCCCAAATAAGTATTGAGGATATGCATTATGTAAAACTTAACTTTTATTAATATTCTTCGGAAAAAATCCCCTCTAAGGCCCTACTCTCGCCCTATTAATTCCCTTCTTGATATATGTTACTCGCCCTGAAAAGGGCAGCCCCACACAGGAAACTCTCCCTACTTCCACCTAAAAACCCTGGGAAATGGCAGTGTTTGTAGGTGGAAATAGGGAGAGGTTCCTGCATGGGGCCACCCTTTTTAATGTAAGTTTTTAGGGGAAATTTTACCCCCAATGGTTACAATGGACCATACATTATTCCCTTCCACCTTTTAGAGGTCTTTGCATCACATCAATACTTGGTAGTGTAGGTGGCACATGGTGCTTTTTGCACACTTTTCCTTTTGCTTGATTTAAAAAAAATGTTGGGTGCATATATTTTATCCTAAGAAAAGTTAAGTATTAGCTAATGCATATCCTCAATACTTACTTGTGGTCTGATGCGAAGGAATGTCTGTAAGTGGGGAGCAGCACCTTAAATATGTTTAGCACTAGTGTTGAGCGGCATAGGCCATATTCGAATTCGCGAATATTCGCGAATATATGGACGAATATTCGTCATATATTCGCGAATATTCGCATATTCGTAATATTCTCGTTTTATTTTCGCGTGTGCGAAAATACGCATATGCGAAAATTTGCATATGCGAATTTTCGCACGCCAGTCTCACACAGTAGTATTACAGCCTTCTTTACACCACACAAGCTGGAAGCAGAGAGGGGTGATCACTGTGATGTGTACTGTGAAGAAAAAAAAATAATAATAATAATATTCGTAATTACGAATATACAGCGCTATATTCGCGAAATTCGCGAATTCGCGAATATGCGATATTCGCGAATAATATTCGAATTGCGAATATTCGCGAGCAACACTATTTAGCACTATCTATATTTGTGAAGTGTTGGTGTGGCACCATGGTCAATCTACTCTCATGCATCAGGCATTAGTGGGTGGAAATCCTGGCTGATCCATGCCTGATTCATCTTCACAAAGGTCATTCTCTCCACATTTTTCGTGGACAGACGAGTTCTCTTTGGGGTTACTATAGCCCCCGCCATACTAAACACCCGCCCTGATGGCATACTACTGGCTGGGCAGGACAGCTTTCCCAGGGCAAACTCTGCTAGTTGCGGCCACAAATCAAGTTTGGCTGCCCAGAAGTCCAGCGGATATTTAAGGTGGGTTGGCATAGTCACGTCAAGGTATGCCACCACTTGCTGTTTCAGGTCCTGCTCCAGGTCTACCTGCTGCTGATTAATTGTTTCATTATGCAGGTGAAGAAAGCTGTTCATCAGTGACTGTAGACTCAGGCTGCTGCTAATGGAGCTGGTACTGCTCCTGCCATCCCACTCCTCCCAAGCATCCTTGGCAGTGGAAGGTGAGCACAGAGGGCCCCCTGAGTCAGACCTGCGGGAGGATGGACGATGGCACAGATAGGCATCGGCCAACTGGCTACGTAGGATGTCTCTGTAGTAGGTCAGTTTGTCCTCCCTTTCAGTGGGTGTAAAAAAGGCTCCCATTTGTGCCGGTAGCGAGGGTCCAATAAGGTGGAGAGCCAGAAGTCATCCCACTGCCGAATGGTGACAATTTGGCAGTCACTACACAAGCAAGTGAGCATGCATCGTGACATTTGTGCAAGTGACCTTGGAGGGACTCCCTGCCTCCATCTCCACTGCATACTGCTACGATGTGTCTGGGTTCCTCTGTCTCGCCTTCCTCATAATCCTCTAGCTCATCTAGTAACTCCTGCTCCTCCTCTCCTGTCAGATGACTAGAAAAACGCCCATCTCGCAAAACCTAATCTGTGCTCCACTGTGCCCTTCCCCCTCCTCCTCCTACTCCTCCAGTTCAGCCCCCACATGGTTCATGTGGCCGTGAGATGTAGGCACCACATCTCCAGTGCCCTGACCAGCCATCGTTTCTAACACGTGTTGTAGTAAATGAAACAGTGGAATGACGTTATTCATCCCGTAATCCTGGCGACTGACTAATAATGTGGTTTCCTCAAAGGGCCTGAGCAAACGGCAGGTGTCTCGTATGAGCTGCCACTGGTTGACATTGAAGTTACGCAAGGGAGTCCCTCTATTTGCTTTGATCATCAAGAAATCGGTGATGGCTTTTCTCTGTTCGTATAGTTGGTCCAAATCAGACTATGCTGGGGGACACCGTTCTGATGTTGCAGCTCAAGGAAGGTGTGCCTTGCGGTGTACGAGTGGCTGAAGTGCATGCAATGTTTTCTTCCCATTGTTAGGATGTCTTGCAGATGGGGGAACACTTCAGGAACTGCTTCACAACCAGCAGGGCGCATGTCTCAGGCTTCCTTGTCGAAGCGCAGACAAGATGTTCTTCTCGTTGTCGGTCACCATGGTTCCCATTTCCAGTTTTCGTGGAGTAAGCCATGATTCAATTTCTTGATGAATGACTTTTAGCAGTTCCTCCCCTGTGTGACTCAGTTTACCAAGCCAAACCATGTGAAGAACAGCGTGACACCGTGCACACATGGTATGCTGGAGTGGCACTGAGACTTGTCCGTGCAGTGGAGGCTGAGTACACGGTGGAGGATGAGGAGGTGGAGTCTCACACTGTAACAGGACCAAAGGCCTGAGAGCGTTGAGGCGGAAGCGGCGTGACCTGTCCAAGTTGCTGTTGTGGCTGTGCAGGAACCACATTTACCCAGTGGGCCGTAAAAGGACATGTATTGTCCCTGACTGTAGTTACAGCTCCACATGTCGGCGCTGCCGTGCAGTTAGGTACACACCGACAGCCTCAAGGACTTCCCACCTTCTGTTCCACAAAATTGTGCAGGGCTGGTACTGCCTTCTTTGCAAAGAAATGACAGCTCGGAACTCTCCACCTCGGCTCGGCACAAGCCATCAGTTCTCTGAAAGGTGCAGAGTTCCCCACTTGAAAAGGGAGGGACTGCAGCACCAGCAACTTGGACAGGAGCACATTCGGCTTCTGCGCCATTGGATGAGTGGGCGCATACTGTTGTCTCTTGGACATGGGTTCACCGATGGATTGACTCGAAGTTGGAGGAGCAGGAGCATCTGGAGTGACAGAAAATGTGTATGACATATAGCTCCCTTCAGCTGAGGTGTGGAGCCTTGGCTGGATGAAACAGGGAGCGTCGTGCCACTGGGTGATGAAGCAGGCTGGACCACCACATTGGAGCCACGGTTCTCCCAGGCCGCTTTATGATGACGCTGCATATGTTGACGCAGGGCGTGGTGCCAACATTGGGACCCTGGCCACGCTTCACCTTCTGCCGACACATCTTGCATGTGGCCAGGTTGACATCCTTGATGAAAAACTGCAACACCACCGAGTAGCTGATTTTCCCACCAACAGTCTGCACTGATTGACTGCTACTGCCGCCGACTCCAGGAACCCCTGTTCCACTACCTCCCGGGAAGGTAGGCTGCCGCAAAGCAGGTGGTCTACCCCGGGCATGTATGGCTCCAAACTTTCCACTTCTGCCACCATGCTGACTGCCATCCATGCTACCACCTTGCTGGCTCAGCTGCTGCCTCACGGGCAACTTGAAGCCCTCTTCTCCTGATGATGATGAAGCCCCTTTTGCACCCAGCTCCCAAGTGTGATTGGCTTCATCCTCATTGGTTGTGTTTGCAAGTCACTGATGTCCTCCTCAGGTTCCTCAACAGTGTCTGCTTAAAGAGCCTAAACGCATGCAACACCACCTCCCATGTTACTCTCTTCATCACTACTTGTCCACCTAGCGGAGGAAGCAGCGGATGTTTCCTACACTTCTTGGCTGGGCAGTAGCTTCTGACTCTCCTCTAGATCGTCCTAACTAAATAATGGAGCTGAACCCACAGCATAAGATACTTCTGCGGGGAGGGAACAGCATAGGACAGAGGCAATGGGAGGACAGAGGCTGCTCCCTGGCCATGCCAACTGAGGGTTGTGTCTGAGGAGCCCACCGACTGTTGACTGGGGGTGTTAGATGTCCCTTGTGAGGAATTGGATGACCGTATTAACCAATCGATGACCATAGATGGGTTGCTGGTCGAAACACGACCGCTACCTGATACCGAGAGCTCAGGCCTCTTGCTGCAACTCCTGTGGCCACTCGCCCCTAGTCTGCTGCAACATCTGCCACTCCTCTTTGCACGTCCTAGCACTTCTCTGCCTGACATACTTAGTGCGTATATGAGGGGAGTACAATACGCTCCACTATGCTTAAAACAGTATTTCTCTACAACACCGGCAGGTGTTTACTTTTGGCTGGCCTTTCACAGTATCTAGACCCTTAAGACTTTAACAGGAACAAAATGGTACACCACTTAGATGTATGTATGTGGTATGCACTTATGCGGGAAGGACAATGTGCTTCAGTACGCTTAAAACAGTATTTGTCTACAACACCAGCAGGTGTGTACTTTTGGCTGGCCTTTCATAGTATCTAGGCCCTTAAGACTTTAACAGGAACAAAATGGTACACCACTTACATGTATATATGTGGTATACACTTATGAGGGGAGGACAATGTGCTTCAGTATTGTTACGCCGAGCGCTCCGGGTCCCCGCTCCTCCCCGGAGCGCTCGCTACACTTCCCTCACTGCAGCGCCCCGGTCGGTTCCACGGACCCGGGGCGCTGCGTTACCACCTCCGGCCGGGATGCGATTCGCGATGCGGGTAGCGCCCGCTCGCGATGCGCACCCCGGCTCCCGTACCTTACTCGCTCCCCGTCAGTTCTGTCCCGGCGCGCGCGGCCCCGCTCCCTAGGGCGCGCGCGCGCCGGGTCTTTGCGATTTAAAGGGCCACTGCACCGCTGATTGGTGCAGTGGTTCCAATTAGTGTTTACACCTGTGCACTTCCCTATATCACCTCACTTCCCCTTCACTCCCTCGCCGGATCTTGTTGCCCTAGTGCCAGTGAAAGCGTTCCTTGTGTGTTCCTTGCCTGTGATTCCAGACCTTCTGCCGTTGCCCCTGACTACGATCCTTGCTGCCTGCCCCGACCTTCTGCTACGTCCGACCTTGCTTCTGTCTACTCCCTTGTACCGCGCCTATCTTCAGCAGCCAGAGAGGTTGAGCCGTTGCTAGGGGATACGACCTGGTCACTACCGCCGCAGCAAGACCATCCCGCTTTGCGGCGGGCTCTGGTGAAAACCAGTAGTGACTTAGAACCGATCCTCTAGCACGGTCCACGCCAATCCCTCTCTGGCACAGAGGATCCACTACCTGCCAGCCGGCATCGTGACAGTAGATCCGGCCATGGATCCCGCTGAAGTTCCTCTGCCAGTTGTCGCTGACCTCACCACGGTGGTCGCCCAGCAGTCACAACAGATTGCGCAACAAGGCCAACAGCTGTCTCAACTGACTGTTATGCTACAACAGTTACTACCACAGCTCCAGCAATCATCTCCTCCGCCAGCTCCTGTACCTCCTCCGCAGCGAGTGGCCGCTTCTGGAATACGACTATCCTTGCCGGATAAATTTGATGGGGACTCTAAGTTTTGCCGTGGCTTTCTTTCCCAATGTTCATTACACTTGGAGATGATGTCGGACCAGTTCCCCACTGAAAGGTCTAAGGTGGCTTTCGTAGTCAGCCTGCTGTCTGGAAAAGCCCTGGCTTGGGCCACACCGCTCTGGGACCGCAATGACCCCGTCACTGCCTCTGTACACTCCTTCTTCTCGGAAATTCGAAGTGTCTTTGAGGAACCTGCCCGAGCCTCTTCTGCTGAGACTGCCCTGTTGAACCTGGTCCAGGGTAATTCTTCCGTTGGCGAGTATGCCGTACAGTTCCGTACCCTTGCTTCAGAATTATCCTGGAATAATGAGGCACTCTGCGCGACCTTTAAAAAAGGCCTATCCAGCAACATTAAAGATGTTCTGGCCGCACGAGAAATCCCTGCTAACCTACATGAACTCATCCATCTTGCCACTCGCATTGACATGCGTTTTTCCGAACGGCGTCAGGAGCTCCGCCAGGATATGGACTCTGTTCGCACGAGGCGTTTCTTCTCCCCGGCTCCTCTCTCCTCTGGTCCCCTGCAATCTGTTCCTGTGCCTCCCGCCGTGGAGGCTATGCAGGTCGACCGGTCTCGCCTGACACCCCAAGAGAGGACACGACGCCGCATGGAGAATCTCTGCCTGTACTGTGCTAGTACCGAACACTTCCTGAAGGATTGTCCTATCCGTCCTCCCCGCCTGGAAAGACGTCCGCTGACTCCGCACAAAGGTGAGACAGTCCTTGATGTCTACTCTGCTTCTCCACGTCTTACTGTGCCTGTGCGGATGTCTGCCTCTGCCTTCTCCTTCTCTGCTGTGGCCTTCTTGGACTCTGGATCTGCAGGAAATTTCATCTTAGCCTCTCTCGTCAGCAAGTTCAACATCCCGGTGACCAGTCTCGCCAGACCCCTCTACATCAATTGTGTAAACAATGAAAGATTGGACTGTACTATACGTTTCCGCACGGAGCCCCTTCTAATGTGCATCGGATCTCATCACGAGAGGATTGAACTGTTGGTCCTCCCCAATTGCACTTCTGAAATCCTTCTTGGACTTCCCTGGCTTCAACTCCATTCCCCAATCCTGGATTGGTCCACTGGGGAGATCAAGAGTTGGGGGCCCTCTTGTTCCAAGGACTGCTTAAAACCGGTTCCCAGTAAACCTTGCCGTGTCCCTGTGCTTCCTCATGTAACCGGTCTCCCTAAGGCCTATATGGACTTTGCGGACGTTTTTTGCAAAAAACAAGCTGAGACTCTACCTCCTCACAGGCCTTATGATTGTCCCATTGACCTCCTCCCGGGCACTACTCCACCCCGGGGCAGAATCTATCCTCTGTCCGTCCCAGAGACTCTTGCCATGTCTGAATACGTCCAAGAAAATTTAAAAAAGGGCTTTATCCGTAAATCCTCCTCTCCTGCCGGAGCCGGATTTTTCTTTGTGTCCAAAAAAGATGGCTCTCTACGTCCTTGCATTGACTACCGCGGTCTTAATAAAATCACGGTTAAGAACCGCTACCCCCTACCCCTCATCTCTGAACTCTTTGATCGTCTCCAAGGTGCCCATATTTTTACCAAACTGGACTTAAGAGGTGCTTATAATCTCATCCGCATCAGAGAGGGGGATGAATGGAAAACGGCATTTAACACCAGAGATGGACACTTTGAGTATCTGGTCATGCCCTTTGGTCTATGCAACGCCCCTGCCGTCTTCCAAGACTTTGTTAATGAAATTTTTCGTGATCTACTATACTCCTGTGTTGTTGTATATCTGGACGATATCCTGATTTTTTCTGCCAATCTAGAAGAACACCGCCAGCATGTCCGTATGGTTCTTCAGAGACTTCGTGATAATCAACTCTATGCCAAAATAGAGAAATGTCTGTTTGAATGCCAATCTCTTCCTTTTCTAGGATACTTGGTCTCTGGCCAGGGACTACAAATGGACCCAGATAAACTCTCTGCCGTCTTAGATTGGCCACGCCCCTCCGGACTCCGTGCCATCCAACGTTTTTTGGGGTTCGCCAATTATTACAGGCAATTTATTCCACATTTTTCTACCATTGTGGCTCCTATTGTGGCTTTAACAAAAAAAAATGCCGATCCCAAGTCCTGGCCTCCTCAAGCGGAAGACGCCTTTAAACGACTCAAGTCTGCCTTTTCTTCGGCTCCCGTGCTCTCCAGACCTGACCCATCTAAACCCTTCCTATTGGAGGTTGATGCCTCCTCAGTGGGAGCTGGAGCTGTCCTTCTACAAAAAAACTCTTCCGGGCATGCTGTTACTTGTGGTTTTTTTTCCAGGACCTTCTCTCCGGCGGAGAGGAACTACTCCATCGGGGATCGAGAGCTTCTAGCCATTAAATTAGCACTTGAGGAATGGAGGCATCTGCTGGAGGGATCAAGATTTCCAGTTATTATTTACACCGATCACAAGAACCTCTCCTACCTCCAGTCTGCCCAACGGCTGAATCCTCGTCAGGCCAGGTGGTCTCTGTTCTTTGCCCGATTTAATTTTGAAATTCACTTTCGGCCTGCTGATAAAAACATTAGGGCCGATGCTCTCTCTCGTTCCTCAGATGCCTCTGAAATTGAACTCTCTCCTCAACACATCATTCCTCCTGACTGCCTGATTTCCACTTCTCCAGCCTCCATCAGGCAAACTCCTCCAGGAAAGACCTTTGTTTCTCCACGCCAACGCCTTGGGATCCTCAAATGGGGTCACTCCTCCCATCTCGCAGGTCATGCGGGCATCAAGAAATCTGTGCAACTCATCTCTCGCTTCTATTGGTGGCCGACTCTAGAGACTGATGTGGTGGACTTTGTGCGAGCCTGCACTATCTGTGCCCGGGATAAGACTCCTCGCCAGAAGCCCGCTGGTTTTCTTCATCCTCTACCTGTCCCCGAACAACCTTGGTCTCTGATTGGTATGGATTTTATTACTGACTTACCCCCATCCCATGGCAACACTGTTATTTGGGTGGTCGTTGATCGATTCTCCAAAATGGCACATTTCATCCCTCTTCCTGGCCTTCCTTCAGCGCCTCAGTTGGCTAAACAATTTTTTGTACACATTTTTCGTCTTCACGGGTTGCCTACACAGATCGTCTCGGATAGAGGCGTCCAATTTGTGTCTAAATTCTGGAGGGCTCTCTGTAAACAACTCAAGATTAAATTAAATTTTTCTTCTGCATACCATCCTCAATCCAATGGACAAGTAGAGAGAATTAACCAGATCTTGGGTGACTATTTACGACATTTTGTTTCCTCCCGCCAGGATGACTGGGCAGATCTTCTACCTTGGGCCGAATTCTCGTATAATTTCAGAATCTCTGAATCTTCCTCCAAATCTCCGTTTTTCGTGGTGTACGGCCGTCACCCTCTTCCCCCCCTCCCTACCCCCTTGCCCTCTGGTCTGCCCGCTGTGGATGAAATTTCTCGTGATCTTTCCACCATATGGAAAGAGACCCAAAATTCTCTCTTACAGGCTTCTTCTCGCATGAAGAGATTCGCAGATAAGAAAAGAAGAGCTCCTCCCATTTTTTCCCCTGGAGACAAGGTATGGCTCTCCGCTAAATATGTCCGTTTCCGTGTCCCGAGCTATAAGTTGGGACCACGCTATCTTGGTCCTTTTAAAGTTTTGTGTCAAATTAATCCTGTCTCTTACAAACTTCTTCTTCCTCCTTCTCTTCGTATCCCTAATGCCTTTCACGTCTCTCTTCTTAAACCTCTCATCCTCAACCGTTTTTCTCCTAAATCTGTTCCTCCCACTCCTGTTTCCGGCTCCTCGGACATCTTCTCTGTCAAAGAGATTTTGGCCTCTAAAAAGGTCAGGGGAAGAACTTTTTTTTTAGTGGATTGGGAGGGTTGTGGTCCAGAAGAGAGGTCCTGGGAACCTGAGGACAATATCCTGGACAAAAGTCTGATCCTCAGGTTCTCAGGCCCCAAGAAGAGGGGGAGACCCAAGGGGGGGGGTACTGTTACGCCGAGCGCTCCGGGTCCCCGCTCCTCCCCGGAGCGCTCGCTACACTTCCCTCACTGCAGCGCCCCGGTCGGTTCCACGGACCCGGGGCGCTGCGTTACCACCTCCGGCCGGGATGCGATTCGCGATGCGGGTAGCGCCCGCTCGCGATGCGCACCCCGGCTCCCGTACCTTACTCGCTCCCCGTCAGTTCTGTCCCGGCGCGCGCGGCCCCGCTCCCTAGGGCGCGCGCGCGCCGGGTCTTTGCGATTTAAAGGGCCACTGCACCGCTGATTGGTGCAGTGGTTCCAATTAGTGTTTACACCTGTGCACTTCCCTATATCACCTCACTTCCCCTTCACTCCCTCGCCGGATCTTGTTGCCCTAGTGCCAGTGAAAGCGTTCCTTGTGTGTTCCTTGCCTGTGATTCCAGACCTTCTGCCGTTGCCCCTGACTACGATCCTTGCTGCCTGCCCCGACCTTCTGCTACGTCCGACCTTGCTTCTGTCTACTCCCTTGTACCGCGCCTATCTTCAGCAGCCAGAGAGGTTGAGCCGTTGCTAGGGGATACGACCTGGTCACTACCGCCGCAGCAAGACCATCCCGCTTTGCGGCGGGCTCTGGTGAAAACCAGTAGTGACTTAGAACCGATCCTCTAGCACGGTCCACGCCAATCCCTCTCTGGCACAGAGGATCCACTACCTGCCAGCCGGCATCGTGACAAGTATGCTTAAATCAGTATTTGTCTACACCAGCAGGTGTGTACCTTTGCCTGGCCTTTCACAGTATCTAGGCCCTTAAGAATTTAACAGGAACAAAATGGTACACCACTTAGATGTACGCACAGGTTACACTTAATAGAGGACAATATGCTTTAGTGCTTTGCTCACCCTAACTGGCTGGCTACTATTAGCTTTTCAGTTATTGTACACACCAGTGCTGCAGCACACAGTTGCTGTTTACTACACCCAAAATTGCACTTTCTCTCTCAATCTCACTCCCTTCCCTATCAGTGCTACTAGGCTAGATTTGGGCTGTAAAAAATATTTTCTGTACAACACACTGCTCTCTGTCCCTCTCTGCCTGCAATAGAATGCTGGTGTGCCTGGGAGGTGAATCGCTGCTAAAATGTTTTTCGGTGCAAGACACACTGCTGTCTGTCCCTCTCTCTCTGTAATAGAATGCTGATGTGACTGGCAAGATGGCTGCAGATTATACAGGGCTGTGATGCATGTGATTCAGGGTCACCCCGCTTCCCAGGATTCCCGCTTCACCCGCCTTCCCAGGATTCCTTGCCCCATGTCCTCACATGTGGATCCACCATTTTAGATGCCCGGCCCCTGGAGCCTGGACGGCATTAAATGGAGTTTAATGAAGCGATTCACACAACCGAATCGCGGCGATATTCTCATTTGTTACTAATCTAATTTTTCCTGAAATTCATAATGAATTTGGATTTGTCAGATTCGATTCGCTCATCCCTAATAGTCATCAAGAAAACTATTGGTAACACACTATGAGGGGAAGGACTGAACTCCTGAAGTTCCTACAAGGTCCCCCTGCTCAAGAAATAAATAAATAAATTGTCAAGTAAGCATTCCGGGGGAGATTAAAAAAAATCCGAACAGGAAAAATATAATTAGAAAAAGATCAGTCCACATGGTATCCTAACCACCTTACTGCCAGACATACCCCCAAAAATGTACTTCTGTAAGTTGAGTCTTTTTCAGCATTTTTGTTTTTTTTTGCAGCAGTTTACTGTTTGTGCTTTACTGTGTTCATATCCCCAGACAACCCCTCTTGGATCAGCCTATTAAGTAACATGCCGAGAGATGCAGTAAACCTCCATCAAGTCTATAAAGAAAGACGTGACTATATAAAGAAAAATACAATTTGTGCTAATGACTAGACAACACCTATTACTTTTCCATTAAACAGTTTACAACATATTTCCTTTCCCCTCTTGTTTTAGAAAAAAATCTTTACCAAAGTCCACTTGTTATAGTCTTCCATATTGTATAATTGATTTAATAATTGCCATGTAATGTCGGTGAGATCCATACAAACCTTAATCTATCACAGGATTTAAAAGTTTTTTTTTATTACAAACATAATTGATTTAGTTATATAAAATTTTCATACTTTTGCCTTTTTATTTACTCCTTGCAATTCTGAATCTCTATTTGCACATTTGCGATTTTATTTCTTTCCTGCTGATGTCTAATAAACTTTTTTTTTTTTTTTTGGGGGGGGGGGGGGGGGGAGTGTAACAGGGATTTTAGAAATCAGTTATATATATATATATGATGCAACAAGTGAGAAGACTTTAAATCAAACTCATTATATAGGTTGCAGTTAAGCTGCCAAAAATTCTCCTGTAGAAACTATTTTATAGGTGGACATAGAAAAACACATAAAAATACACAGAAAAGGCATAAAAGAATACGAAAACAGCAGTAAAGAAAATAAAATAACTGCAGCCTAAGAGAAACGAGTCAGCGTCAGCCAAGAAAAAAAGGTCTCCACAGTTTTGATCCACAGGGAAGAGGCAAATAAACTAACAAAGATATAAAAAGTTATCACGGCAGCTGATGTTTTAAAGAAGGGGGAAAAAAATATATATATATATATATATATATATATATATATATATATATATATATGGGAGAGAATTGGACTTGAATTTTTGGAGTATCTACTTTTGTTAGATAATTGGGTATCCTGCACCTAAGGCCTTTAGTGATCAAATGTAATCTTCAGGAGAACCTACCAACAAGTGTTTAATCCCACTACAGCGCCACCACAGGGCAAATTGATTTCTTTATAAATCAAAAAGGCTGAGCATGAAATGCAACAACATGACGCCTGAGGAAGCCACTGATGCCGTGAAACGCGTTGCATGCTGGGTAATAAACCTGTTGTTTCTAACTACTTTGATGTGGAAGCTCTCTTGGCACCCATTGCAATCCTATCATCCATCTGGAGGAATCTTCTGTTTTATCATGAAAACAGAGAGTAGAGGGTTACAGAGGAGTGATTGGATGAATAGACCCAGCACAGCAAGCTAAGGGAGTAAATGAATGTATGGTCAGTGAGGGCAGGCTCAATGCTTGCCCTGGACACACCCTTTCCTGAGCAGAGAATGTCAGAATGAATAAGCAGCAGAACAGAGGGATTTGTGAGCCAAATACCGAAGCTAGGAACTATAAAAAAAAATTTTTTATAAATAAATAAAAACATGTCAAGGTTCTGCATGACCTACAGAGTGAACTATACAGAGGTATTATTATTTTTTTCCAGCAATTTGCTGCGATTTTTCTTTAAGACAAAAAAAAAATTGCTAAAAAATGGTAAATAACTCCTTGAAATAAAATCTTAAAGAGTTATCCCTTAAAAATGCCATTTATGACAGGGATCAGAAGAATAGGTCGTGGCAGTGTCAACTACTAATAAGATTTTTAATTGGATTGTGTCAAACACAAAGTACATAGTGGTGGTGTAGTTCACATCCAATTATACATATGCCAGGTAGTGTCATTTGGTTTAGTTGTCACTTCATTTTTTTTTTTTTTTTTTTAACTAAGACTATTTGTGCTAAAATATGAACAGAATCAAGGAAAAACAAAGGTAAGTTTAAGCTAAGTAAAGCAATTTACCCTGGTTTTCTTGGATACATTTGTTGCAAAATTTCTAAAACCCCATTTGTGAGATAATGAGTACTGCAGCTAATACATTTTGGACAAGGAAAAGGTTTTATCTATTTTGCTCCCCAATGCTCCATTTCTGTCTCTAATACATTTTGCACGAGAGGGAGAAAAAACATGTTCAGTATCTGACGGTAATTGAAAAAAAAAAAAAAAATTAAATATATATATATATATATATATATATATATATATATATATATATATTACACAGACACAGTACCAAACATTAAAGGGGTAAAACTATTTTGTTTTAAATTAACTGCTGCCAGAACGTTAAACAGATTTGTAAATTACTTCTATTTAAAAATCATAACCCTTCCAGTACTTATCAGCTGCTGTATGCTCCACAGGAAGTTCTTTTCTTTTTGAATTTCCTTTCTGTCTGACCACAATGCTCTCTGCTGACACCTCTGTCCATGTCAGGAACTGTCCAGAGCAGGAGCAAATCCACATAGCAAACCTATCCTGCTCAGGACAGTTCCTGAGACAGACAGAGGAGTCAGCAGAGAGCACTGTGGTCAGACAGCAAAGAAATGTAAGAAGAAAAGAACTTCCTGTGGACAATACAGCAGCTGATAAGTACTGGATGGACTAAGATTTTTAAATATAAGTGATTTACAAATCTGTATAACTTTCTGGCACCAGTTGATTTAAAAAAATAAAAATAAAAAAATCACCAGAGTACCGCTTTCAGTTGATCTAGTTTAACGTAGCATTATCATTACATAATATAATATTAGAGTTGAGCACATGATATTATACGCTATATTAAATCATGTGATCCCCAATCTTGATTTGGAACTCACTACACTTTACGACAATTTCTGGCAGGTTGCTAAGGTCATGCGCTTACCATTACCCCTCTCAAATACAGTGCAAAGTTGTAGAACTTTTCTCATTTATTCAGTGCTAAAAGTTTACTGTACAGTAACTACATAAAATTACAAAACTCATTTTACAGGATAAGAGCTTCTGTGCCTGTGTGCCCACGACAATACTTCCCGCTTCAACACTTCGGCAGCAAAATGTTATCACATCCTCACAGTTACCAGAGATACAAAAATAAACCTAGATTTGGATCAAACTACGGCTTGAATTTTTCTACTACAGAAGCTCATTAACTTCAAAGTTCCGAAAACAGGAAACAATAGTACCATTTTTTTTTTGTTTTTAAATGATAACAATTCCTCATGATACAGTTTATAAGATAACACACAAATACAAAAAAAAAATCTAAGAAAGATTTACTACACCAGTTGTTTCCAAACCGACGACCTCCAAAAGTTGCAAAACTACAACTCTCAGCATGTGTTGTAGTTTTGCAACATCTTGGGGTCCACGATTTGGAAAACACTGTACTATATTGATCAAAGAGCATTTGTCTAGGGAATAATAATGGCACTATCAGAATCCCCAAAAATGTATATGTTGTACATCTTGGCAAAACATGACATTTTCTATATAGTTCATAAAAAAAATTTTTTAAATGGAAAATATAGTAAATATAATAATAATAATAATGAAAAGACCCGTCCCCATACCATCCAGAGCATAATCCCGGCTGCAGCATTATCTTTGTATTAGCTGAAGCACAGGCTGGGGCAAAGTCCCGGAAGTCCCGGCGGGACTAGTACTCACTCCTCTGTGCTCACTCCTATCCTGTCTATCAGATTGCAGCATAAAAACAGAGAGGAGAGGTTACAGACCAGCCTGCAGTGATTTGAGGAAGAGACCCAGCACAGCACAGAAGTCTCAGGGAGGAAGTAAATGCATGATAAGTGAGGGCGAGCTCAGTGCTTTCCTCGGACCCTTCCTAAGCAGTGGATGTCAGAATGAGAGATCAGCAGAACAGAGGGGCTTGTAAGCTAAATACAGAAGCTAGACACATAAAAAAAAGTCAGATAAAAAAAATCTAATTTTTGTGATTCATTTGTTATTTGTTTTGTCTCTTCCTGTATATTAGGAGATAAGCGGCAATGTTATATGCATTGTAGCTTTCAGATACTATATTTGTTGGGCCATGTGGGCTGCACTTGGCACAGCTGCTCAGTGTACTGTACAGGAGCAGGGACTATTGCCTTTGACAGGAGTCCATGCTCCAGTCCGTACTTTGCTTGGCCAAACGTAGAGCAGTCGGGGCACTTCTAAAACCAAATTGGGGTCTAAATTTGAAACAAATCTGACAGTCAGACTACAAATGTGACCATCTGAAATAAGTGCCACAAATACCGCACTGGGGGAAAAAAGTACCACAAATACCGCATTGCGTTTTTTTGGTGTAAAATCACAGCAGCCAGATGTTAGCTGAAAGTGGATAGGGATTTATGAAACACCAAATCCCTGGTGTTGTTCTGCAGTTTTGGGCTCAGTGGCAGTTATCCAAAATTGCAGCATGATGAGACTATGACATTTTTTTATATTTATTTTTTAAACAAAATCTTGGCGTTTCTCTCCCATGGGAGTCTATGGGAGAAAAAAAAGCCACAACAATTGACATGTGTTATAAGCATTGGCGTTTTTTTCTGGTGTTTTGTTTTGTCCCCCCCCCCCCCTCCCCCCTATTTCTAAAATATAAATCCTTGATTCCTTGTCATGATAGAAACGCAGGGGAAAAAAATGGCAAAAATAAAAGCCACAAAAGCCACTATGTTTTTGAAAAATTGTGCCAAAAAAAAAAAAGCACTTTGGGAGTGCAAAAAAAAAAAAAAAGTGCCTAAAACAGAAGATACCTTTACCGATCCATGCATTTGCTCCCACAGCCAATCACTCGCCTCAGCAGCCCCTTTCTCCATGATGGTCGAGGCCATTATTATTTTTTTCAGTAAGTAACAGTAAATCTTTTTCTGCACCTAAATAACATCTTTGTTGTTGTATCGATGTCTATGGTGATGGCATTTAGTACTGCAGATTGAATACAGACTGCCACAGTAAATAATATCACTCCCCTTAGAAATGACAGAGGCCTCATAGTTATAGCATTGTATCAGTAATAAAGGGTTCCATAGTCTGCTCATAAAGTAAAGAATCCTCTTCTATCTTAACGTGGAAAATTTCTTTTTTCTTGACATGGTTAGACTGGGTTTACATATATCTGGCGTCCGGCATAGTTTCCCTCTGGCGTGCACCGGAGGGAAAATGATGCTAGAACTGATCCCATTCATTTGAATGGGACAGTTCATAATCATCCAGCGTCTCAATGTTGATGCCGGATGGTTGGATACGCCGGAGGGCACCCGACAGCTTACTGCGTTCCCCTGTCCGCCATGCACAAACAATGGATGCCTGGATGCCATACAACTGATGACAACTTGTCATAAGTTGTGGCATCAGTTGTGTCAAGATCTAGGCTGAGTTCACCTATGCCGGATGCCGAACATAAGTGAACCCAGCCTTACAGTCCTGAGTAGAAAAGACCATGAGACAGATTTCTGTGCTAACTCTTTGTATATCTCAAAATAATGTCCATCATTCCAAATAGTGGTGTACCAAAATGAAAAATTGTAGGCTGAAACTAAAAGAGAAAATGATGGATGTGCTTGGCCGAAAAACCGAAACTGAAACCGAAAATGCCTTTTTTCCCCATCCAACCTGTATACCCTCATACATCCCCTGTATACCCCAAAAATTCCCTGTAAACTCCAATCTGCATTGTATACCCCCGCGACATCCTCTGTATACCCTAGACTGCCCTTGTATACCCCATACATACCCTGTATACCCCTAGAGGTCCCCTGTATACCCCCAGACTGCTCTTGTATACCCCACACACATCCCCTGTATACCCCAGACACCTCCATACATCCTCTGTATACCCCCAGACATCCCTTGTATACCACAGCCTACCTTTTCATATATCCATACAGCCCCTGTATACCCCCAGACATCCCCTGTATACCCCAGACTACCTTTTTTTTACCTCCACGCATCCCCTGTTTACCCCTAGACATCTCCTGTACACAGTGATACCCTCCTCCAATGGACGGGCAGATGAGGGGGCTTATTTTTTTTTTCTCTTCTCTCTTCTATGTTAAAAATACTGAATACAGCCAAAGGCTGCCTGGGCATGCTGGGAGTTGTAGTTTTACAAAAGCTTGAGGCCACCTGGTTGGAAAACACTAACAAATGATTTTTAACCTTTGTAATCTTCGTTTGTATCAGTGCAAATCTTGATGCTTCCTATGATCTTGTTGACCTTGGCAGCAGCTGCCTGACACTAGTCTCTAAAGTTGAGTTTGCTGTCATGACCTTTCTCCTCTCAGTATTCAGGATTTGGATTTATTTTTCAACAGTTTTCATGAGAGAAGATACAGGACAACTCCATACACGTGTAGGCCCCATGAGGCGTACATAGTAAATTGCTTTATGCACATACGGTATTCCGATCTGAATATCATTTGCCTATATTAACAAACATGTATTCATAGAAACAAAAGCCCTCGAGGTATTCAGAGGACCTTTCCTCCAGCACCTTGCCTGGAAAGCTTCAGCTTAGTTATGTTACAATTCTTAACCTGACAGTCTGCCATTGTTTATGTGATTTCCAGATATTCGCGATACTTCTCCACGACACCGAGCACGAACAATAGCGTTATATAAAGATCAGTACGTTGGTGGTAATTGAGCAGTTGCTTTCCTGCATTTCCTGACAAATGGAGGAACACGCACACGTCTAGGCAAGGACGACCATTGCAGGAAGCTATTTAATAAAAGGCACAGCAGTATGGCTGCAAACACCTGACAATTCATGGCTTTAAAGAGAGTCGCAAAATCAGCTGCCGAATCTGTATTCCACTCACATTCCCAACGGATGTTATAAACAAACAGAAACAGGGTCTGGAGACTGGAGATTTTTTTTTTTACCCGTCCCTCCATGAATTTCTGTACATTTCACTGCTTATTTTGATTTCTCGGTGCCAACTTGTTACTCTCGTACAATATCCTTTTCCTCAGGGCATATAAATCAAAGATGCAGACAGAAAATCTTGTATAAAATTTACTAGACGAAAAGAAAAATAAATAACAAGTCCATTGTACACCGGGTTATTTGGTGAAAATTTTGGGGTGTATCGCAGCATGGTAATAAGGATAATGTAGTCCCATGGCAGCTCGCAGTAACTGGGAGGGCAGAGATGCTAGAGGCAGTAGTTAATCTAACTAGGGAATTATGTGAATGGAGTTTTTTCCCCATGTCCTTATGGGTTTTTTTTTCCTCTCACACTTTGCAATCATACTGAGAGACCAATTGGTTTTCTATGAAATTACACTAGATGTATATGTGTGTGTGAGTCCGAGATAAGAAATTCATAGAAAAGGAAGAGGGAAGAGTATGAGCCATAAAAGTCTTTTGTGGGAAAACTCTATTTAAGCTGGTATAGACAAGAGATTGCTACCGGCTGAACAATCACTTGTCTCACAGCTAATTTACCGTCCTCCTCCCGTAACTATTCTGGTCTAGAAATAAGACAAGATAAGCGTTGTTCTGTTTATTTGTAAGGCATAGGAAGGATAGGATAGATTAAATCCAGCCCTCCTCCTGTTGGGTTGGCCATACCCATGTTAGATATTCAAGCACAAAAGTAAACTCCATCATCTCACCATCGTCTGGAACACATGGAAATCCCACAAGTACAACTACTTCCACACAATAGGAACAATATCCAGCATTTCCAAGGCCCTTAAGAAATATTCCTTTATTCTTGGCCAATTAAAAGCATGGAAAGGCCATAGTCTCAAGCAGAAAACTGCATGAATTAAGGTGTCTCAAGGATAACCTCTTCATCAGGAACCTCAAAACACGTAAAATCATGCTGTTTTCTTCTTGAGACTATGCTATTAATGGGGCAAGAATAAAAGCAAAGTTTTTAAGGAACTTGGAAATGCTGGATCTTCTTTCTTCTGTTAGATTATTGGCTATCTAATGTGTATGGCTAAAGCTGGCCATAAATATTCGATAAATGATGACCAACTACCTCCCAACTTTGTATAGTGGCCTTTTAAGGAGCAATGCCAGGCTTATGTATGGGGGAGTCAGAAGATAGTTATAAATCAAGCCATAATTCTAAGCTTCTGCCTTTAAAGGGAATCTGCTGGCTCTATATCATGCTCAGAGCTGCAGACATGGACAGATTGCTAATGGAAAGATGATAGTTTTAAGTTATGAAAGTTATAA
The DNA here is from genome assembly GCF_029499605.1 of Hyla sarda. Classification (NCBI taxonomy): domain Eukaryota; kingdom Metazoa; phylum Chordata; class Amphibia; order Anura; family Hylidae; genus Hyla; species Hyla sarda. The sequence goes on from NC_079195.1 coordinate 199,018,358, forward strand.
AGTTGTTATTTTAGACATTGTTTGTCTTTATCTTTTCTTCTTCTGTAAGAAAACATTCAATAAAATCTGAATTAGGGAAAAAAAAATAAAAGAAATAGAAAGCTATAAAATCATGCTTTCCTTCCAAGCTCAAGAGTAGTAGAGGACGGTCTAAGCTACAGCCTGCATGCCTCCTCCTTCCCCCACTCTTCCATGTTCTGCACGATTGATATACAGGGCTCAGTGCTAGAAGCCAAATCCTGTAAACCAATCAAGCAGGACAGTAAGGGGGTAAGGAAGGGAGAAGCTATGTATGCTGCAGCTTAGCAAAGCTTATATGGCACTTGAGCTTAGAAGGAAAACAGCATTTTATAACTGTGCAAACAACCATCAGCTGAGAGAGAGGTCATTTGTTTCATCTCCCTATCAGCTATCTGATTATGTCTGCATCTCTGAGCTCTGAAGCATCCCTTTAAGGTGATGAGGGTTTTTTTGTTTTGTTTTTTTGTTGTTTGTTATCCTTCTATCTATAAGAATGAATGTACTGTTATTCGGTAAACCATACCCGTGGATATTACAAAATTGGTTTGGTTTTGAGAGTGTAATATAATGATATACTGTACATTTCACTGAGGGAAGAAGTTCCTAAAAAAATAACCCTGAGATACAATTTTGTGAACTTTTTCTTTGACGTGCCTTTTATCAGAGTAATCTTTGTCAAGGAAGCTTTTAAGTTGGTATTTAGGTATAAAGAGCAAAGAGATGAGAATGGTATAAACCAAAATAATTTCTGGAATACAATAACCAGTCAGCGGAAAATGTCTTTTTACATTAACTATTAAGGTAACATGCTCAACAGGTTTATATTATAGCTAAATAATACATAAAATACTTTCACAATTTTATTTTCTTCTACATTACCATATAACGCTCTGTTCACAGTGGTGTCATGGTTTCCATTATAACAGAGACCATGATGGCAATGCCAGAAAGTTAAACAGATTTGTAAATTACTTCTGTTAAAAAACCTTAATCTTTCCAGTACTTATTAGCTGCTGAGTACTACAGAGGAAATTGTTTTCTTTTTGGAACACAGAGCTCTCTGCTGACATCACAAGCACAGTGCTCTCTGCTGACATCTCTGTCCATTTTAGGAACTGTCCAGAGCAGCATATGTTTTCTGTTTGGATTTTCTTCTAATCTGGACAGTTCTTAAAATGGACAGAGATGTCAGCAGAGAACACTGAGTTCCAAAACGAAAATAATTTCTTCTGTAGTATTCAGCAGCTAATGAGTACTGGAAGGATTAAGATTTTTTTAATAGAAGTAATTTACAAATCTGTTTAACTTTCTGGCACCAGTTGATTTAATAAAAAAAAAAAAAAAAAAGGTTTCCACCGGAGTACCCATTTAAGGACATTACATCAAAGTTGGAACAGCCTATAGTATGGTTTTCCACTTTGATTTTGAGTGTGACTCCATATCCAGACCTCCATTGGTTGATAAAGTTGATTTCCATTGATCATTTTTGTCTGATTTTGTTGGCAGCACATTCAACCATGTAAAGACGAAAGTAGGATGTGTTATCTTAGTGTTCCCTTAAATCTTTTGAGCAGTGTAGATTAGGACATTATATATTACAGGAGACCACTTTTCATTTATTTCCATTGAAATTTAGTTTCGCAATTTTAGTTTAGTAATTTATACAACACCTGTTGTAGTAACACATATGATTGCTCTATCATCCGTTATTGCTTTTTTCTTCTTTTTATAGCATTATTATCATGATTTTTTTTTGTTTTTGTTTTTGCATATTTTACCCGTTTATTTGCCAGAGCCATCCTTTTACCGTTTATATTAGAAGTAGAGCAGGAAAAAACCCTCAGGTATGGCGCTGCAGACTCTTGTAGACAGATGAGGCGGATGCCAAAGGTAATAGGAAAGTCCTCAGCAGGACATTTTATTAAAAAAAAAAACAATAAAATGGACAAGATTATGCGTTTCGGGAGGATCCCTCCCTTCCTCAGATCAGGATCCTGTTTCCTCCTGCAACCCATCGGCATAGCAGCGACTCGCACTACAGTACCCAGATTATATCGTGGGTGATATGCTTTTTTGCATAGATCTCAAGGTGAGCGGCCAACTATAAGCCCCGTGGGGTTGCCCCCCCACCCACCACCCGATCTATTGAGGGTAAATACACGAGGCGCCGTCCGTCGGTCCTTTCTTTTCTTTTCTCTACAGATTTTACCGTTTATAAAGTTGTAGCTTCTTTCTATATACTTCACACATTTCTCCGCCGGTTCAAAGTCGTTTGTCCATACCAATCCTTCATCCTTATGGTCTATATATTATTTTTTCATTTATTTATTTTTTCCCACTAACTTTCCATTACATTTCTTCCCCCATCCCTCAACTCTTACTTCTTTAACTGCTAGCAATTTTCCTTCTGGTTATCTCTCGCTCTCACACCTTCTTTCTGGTTGGCAATGTATCATACCTCACTCTCCTTCCTTCCACCTATCCTTGTCCTTCTTCTTCTCCTTCTCGGCTCTCATTTGAAAGAATAATTTATAAAGCCAGACTTTTAATGCATTTCGGAGAAATGAGTGCAACGTCACACATTTTTATGCCTCACCGAATCCATTAAGCTCCTTAAGAGTCCGCAAATCTCACATATGAGGTTTGCGCTTTTTGTTGAAAGCCTGCATGGTACACTAAGGCACGACTGGTTTTAGACACTCAAAAGATTATTTTGTTATACAGGTATTTGCTGCTTCTTATGAAATAATTGACTGAACAGCGGTGCACCTGGTTGGTTGCATAGGCAATAATACAATGTATTCTTCATAAGTTTCTAGATATATTACTAAGAGTATTATCGTGAGTGTATTTGAGATTTGACTGTATATAATAAGCTTTCCAACTGTGGTTTGTTGGCCAAATGTACCAGCTAAACCCTTTTTGGAATCAACAGGTTGCTTTTAAATGGGTCTTATCTTTCCTTTCTGAAATGTTTTAAAAGCCGATGGCTACCATATTTTTCCCTCCATTGGACGCGCCGGCATATAAGACGCACCCAATTTTAAAGGTGCAAAATCTAGAAAAAAAAGATTCTGCACCCAACAGTGATCTTCAACCTGCGTACCTCCAGATGTTGCAAAACTACAACTCCCAGCATGTCCGGACAGCCGTTGGCGGTCCGGGCATACTGGAAGTTATAGTTTTGCAACATCTGGAGGTCTGCAGGTTGAAGACCACTGGATAGGAGGTAGTACTCACGTGTCCCCGCCGCTCCGGACCTGTCACCGCTGCCCTGGATGCCGCTCCATCGCTGTCGCCGCGTCCCCGGAGTCTCCCCGACGCTCCGGACGTCTTCTTCCCCAGGCTCCACGCTCTCCGTTGCCGTCATCATGTCGCCGTCATCACGTCGCTACGCACGCCGCTCCTATTGGATGACGGGACGGCGTGCACGACGACGTGATGACGTCGAAGGAGAGCGCCGCCATGCAGGGGATCCCGGCATGGAGCAGACACCGAGGAGGCAGGTAAGGTCCCTCCCGGTGTCCTGTAAGCTGTTCGAGATGCCGTGATTTCACCGCGGCGGTCCGGAACAGCCTGACTTTCGCATCAGACGCTGTGGTCAGCTTTGATCGCCGCGTCTGAAGGGTTAACACAGGGCATCACCGCGATCGGTGATGTCCTGTATTAGCCGCGGGTCCCAGCCATTGATGGCAGCAGGGACTAACCCGATAGGGGTGTATTCGCCGTATAAGACGCACCAACTTTTCCCCCCCCAGTTTTGGGGAAGAAAAAGTGCGTATTATACGGCGATAAATACGGTATTGAAGTTCTACAAATCAAAAATGGAGGTGTTATCCTGTATAAATGTGTTCTGCTTTACAAAATATTAATAAAAATATTGCACTTGCTGGTCATTGACTTGCTGGTCACATATCAATAGTTACACAGGAGGACCTAGACAATACATCCTTTGCTGTCCAACAGTTAATATATTGTAGCACGACTGAGGTGACCATCATAGAGCCCCGCACATAACCCCGTGCTACAGCTGGCTATAGAACAAATGTCACCCGGCAATATTGTCAAGACTGGACAACCATTTTATATGAGTGGGTGTCCCCAGAGATTGGAGATGTTGGGGGGAGAGAAGGATCATCTATGTTACATTTAAACTCACTGATCATTTTGTTCTCGGGGAGATAGACCGCCACCAGGGGAGACTAACTGCAGTTTTCTCCTCTCTTCCCATTCAGAATCCATCAGGGGAGACAGCTGTCATCTCAACAAGAATTTGTCAGGCTCTTATATTTTTGGCTAACTTAATTCTGGCACCAATGTGCCAGTATCTTTAGTGTACTGCCGTTCCCCAATTAAAATAAGACAATGACAACCTTAGCACAATTCCTTTACAATGAAATGTTATTCATTCTGTATTTTTTTTTTATTAATGCAAATTTTTTTTTGGCTTTTAAAAGACACAGAAGAACAGAAGACCAACTTATGCATTAGGGTGGAGTCACATGGGATACAAATCTGCAGCTTTTTTTCATGTAAATTCACAGCAGCAAAGCCTCACCCATGTTTTCTAATTTTAGGGCAGATTTGTTGCAGATCTGACACTACATATTTAGTTCTGTACTATACTTAGAGAATAAATAGTGCATGTACTTAAAGAGGTATTCCACCCCTAGACATCTTATGCCCCATCAAAAGGATAGACGATAAGATGTCTGATTACGGGGATCCCGGCGCTGGGATCTGCTTGATGTCCATGAAGCACCCGGTGTTCTGAATATTATGGCATGCTGGGAGTTTTAGTTTTTCAACAGCTGGAGGCAACCTGGTTGGGAATCACTGATCTAGCATAACGGAGACATGATCAGTAGTGTTGAGCGGCATAGGCCATATTCGAATTTGCGAATATTCGCGAATATATGGGCGAATATTCGTCATATATACGCGGATATTCGCATACTCGTTATATTCTCGTTTTATTTTCGCATATGCAAAAATTCGCGTATGCGAAAATCAACATATGTGAAAATAAGCATATACAAAATTAACATATGCGAAAATTCGTATATGCGAAAATTAGCATATGTTAATTTTCGTATATACGAATTTTTGCACGCCAGTCTCACACAGTAGTATTACAGCCTTCTTTACACCACACAAGCTGGAAGCAGAGAGGGATGATCACTGTGATGTGTACTGTGAAGAAAAGAAAAAAAAAAAAAAAAAAGAATATTCGTAATTACGAATATATAGCGCTATATTCGCGAAATTTGCGAATTCGCAAATATGCGATATTCGCGAATAATATTCGAATTGCGAATATTCGCGAGCAACACTAATGATCAGTTATAGGAGAACATCTTGACCTGGTAGTTAAACTTTTTTGAAAAAACTTCCGTCTTCTGGCACTGGAGAGCGCTATTTACATACCCAACACTTCAACGATTCCTCATCAAGGTCTGAGCTATTAGAAGGAGAGGAGTGTTTCTATGTCTTAGAAGAAAACACTTAACTATTATTAAAAGAAGACTGGGAGTGACAGAATGCTCTATAAATGTTCCCTTACGGTTCCCAGAAATACATACAGTCAGTCAAGCAGCTTCGAGCTGAGCGGGAGATCGAAAAAACCCGACCACTCAAAGGATCACAATGTCACTTAACTACATGCCTTTCTGGGAATAATAAAGAAACATTAATAGAAGATGTTGTCACTGCCAATTTTATCTTTCATTGTGCATCTAGTTTTCCATAGTCCAGTGGTGTCCTACTTTTTGGCTTTACTTAAAGGGGTATACCGTTCCTAGACATCTTATCCCTTATCCAAATATCTGAAGTCATTTGGAAGTTTTTCTGGAACATACAGACATGCATACATACATACACTGAGTTTTATATAAATATAGATTATCTGGGGAGAGTAATTTGGCATCCACCATTAATGCTGCAACATACTGTTCTTAGAACCTAATGGTAGTGCTGGGCGGTATGACCAAAAATGAATATTTTATAGTATTTTTGTAAGTTATGATGGTTCCATTGTATTTAACGGTATCCCCTCCTCCTCCTCCCTGGGGAACTAATCATGTGTGACTCTGGCGCTGTTCTGAGATGCCACCGCTGCACTATAAATGGTTAAGATGCCGGCCGCGGTGCTGTAAATGGTTAAGATGCCAGCCGCATGCGCTATAAATGGTTAAGATGCTGGCCACATGCGCTATAAATGGTTAAGATGCCGGCCGCATGCGCTATAAATGGTTAAGATGCGGCCGCATGCGCTTTAAATGAATAAGATGCGTTCGCGGCACTGGAAACGATTAAAGGAAAACTGTCAGATATTTTCTCCCGCACTATCCTAGTGGATAGCGTGGGAGACACTGATTAAAAAGAGCCCTACCTTGTCCGGATCCGCCCGGCCGTTCGCCTGCAATTGTAGTTTTATTCTATGTGTATATCTTGCTGTAACTGGCACAGGCGGTGCTTCTGCAAAATAACTTGCACTGACGTCAGCGCCGCTTATGAATATTCATTCCCCCTCCCTCCAGTTCTCCCTCTCTTTGCCGCTGCTAACTGGAGGGAGGGGGGTTGAATATTCATAAGCGGCGCTGACGTCAGTGCCAGTTAATCTGCAGAAGCCCCGCCCGTGCCAGTTACAGCAAGATATACACATAGAATAAAACTACAATTGTGGGCGAACGGTCGGGAGGATCCGGGCACGATAGGGCTCGTTTTAATCAGCGTCTCCCGCACTGTCCAACAGTACCTGTGGATAGTGCTGGAGAAAATATCTGACAGTTTTCCTTTAAGTTGCGAGCGGAAAGCTGTCAGCTCCCCATGCAAGCGCTAAAAGCCAGGCTTTTATTCATTTATAGCGCAGGCGGCCGGCATCTTAACCATTTATAGCGCAGGCGGACGGCATCTTAACCATTTATAGCACCGCATCTGGCATCTTAACCATTTATAGCACCGCATCTGGCATCTTAACCATTTATAGCACCGCATGCCGGCATCTTAACCATTTATAGCACCGCGGCCGGCATCTCATTAATTTAAAGCGCGGTCGGCTCACAGGATTATGATGATGATTATTTCCCCAATGTGAAGACAGCCGCTGCAACTGATAATTCATTCATTTTAGGGGGAGGGGCCCGACCGGTATTGCGGTATGGGAAAAATTCATATCGTGCAGGGAAAAAATGTCGGTATTCGGTATGAATCTGTAAACCGCCCAGCCCTACCTAATGGGACCCCAAAAGACCTGCACGTGTAATTTCAGATCACTAACCCAGTGGTATAGACAAATATAATCCCCCTGAGAGGAACTTCCGTACTGCTGCACAGTGAGATTTTTCATTAGTAGCGGTGGCATGTAATGAATAGACACAGCGCTATCTCTTCGCTTTCTCTTACTGATTCTCTGTCTCTCTCCTTACACATCTATTGGTTTATTGATATCCTATTGAATCACTTTCCTCCTTTGTCCATTTTTACACCTGTATTCATTTGTCACTGTCTGTCTCTAGGATCAACACCCACGTCCTAAGTGAGATATCGTATCACAGACTTGGTTTAACTCACATCGATGTGAAGACCATTTCACACCAGGAGTCATCCATAAAATAAGAGTCAAAGAGTGTGAGATGCAATATCCCTGTGTCCTGTACATCCTTGGACGGTTCTCTTCCTCTGGAAAATAACACTGATATAGGTTTATTTCATGTCGACACAAGGTCCAGCTTCCAACTGATTATATATATATATATTGTGTATCATACAGTTAAATTGCTATTAAAATGCCTATAAATATTTCTATAAAATCACAATCTGATGGGAACCTGACGATTATATTAAAGCCACTACAGGATACCTCAAGCATAAAGGTGCAGCTCAACATAGCATATTTCTGAGTGTAAAATCTGCAGTATTTTGTTGTTATTATTATATTTTATTCTTTTAATCTATTTATTTAGTTTTAAATAACTAATTTTTCTATTAAAAAAAAAGAAACAAAAGCAGACATTTTTTTTACAGAAAGTAAACATTTAAGGAAGTATTTTAGCCCGTGCAAAGTAAGCCAACATTCTGCACTCATTACAGTTACTTATTCTGTTGAGGTGTATTATACATAGTTGGGGATATACCTATTTATAGTTCCAGAACAAACTTCTTGTTCAACCGAGCCTTACATATTACTCAGTAAACCTTGAATATTCCAAACTTCTTTAAATAAAACTTGTTTGAAAACAATATATATATATATATATATATATATATATATATATATATATATAGTGTTGCTCGCGAATATTCGCAATTCAAATTTTATTCGCGAATATCGCATATTCGTCAATTCGCGAATATTCGCGGATAAAGCACTATATATTCGTAATTACGAATATTCTTTTTTTTTTTCCACACAGTAAACATCACAGTGATCTCTGCTTCCAGCTTGTGTGGTGTAAAGAAGGCTGTAATACTACTGTGTGATAGTGTTGAGTGGCATAGGCCATATTCGAATTCGCGAATATTCGCGAATATATGGCGGAATATTTGTCATATATTCACGAATATTTGCATATTCGTAATATTCTCGAACTATTTTCGCATATGTAAAGAATTCGCATATACGAAAATTAACATACACAAAAATTCGTATATGCGCAAAGTATCATATGCTGATTTTCGTATATGCGAAAATTCGCACACCAGTGTCACACAGTAGTATAGAGCCTTCTTTACACCACACAAGCTGGAAGCAGAGAGGGGTGATCACTGTGATGTGTACTGTGAAAAAAAAACAAAAAAAAAACGAATATTCGTAATTACGAATATATAGCGCTATATTCGCGAATATTCGCGAATATGCAATATTCGCGATTAAAAACTCGTATTGCGAATATTCGCGAGCAACACTACTGTGTGACACCGGCGTGCAAAAATCAACATGAGCTAATTTTCGTATATACGTATTTTCGCATACACAAATTTTGTATAAGCTAATTTCCACATATGCAAATTTTCGTATACGCGAATGTTTTTGCATAGGCAAATTTCGCATATATACGAAAAACGAATATAACGAATATGCGGATATTCGCGATTATTCGCGAATTCAAATATGGCCTATGCCGCTCAACACTATATATATATATATATATATATATATATATATATATATATATGTTACGCCGAGCGCTCCGGGTCCCCGTTCCTCCCCGGAGCGCTCGCCTCATCCTCGTTGCTGCAGCGCCCCGGTCAGATCCACTGACCGGGTGCGCTGCGGTACCGCCTCCAGCCGGGATGCGATTCGCGATGCGGGTGGCGCCCGCTCGCGATGCGCACCCCGGCTCCCGTACCTGACTCGCTCTCCGTCGGTCCTGTCCCGGCGCGCGCGGCCCCGCTCCCTAGGGCGCGCGCGCCGGGTCTCTGCGATTTAAAGGGCCACTGCGCCGCTGATTGGCGCAGTGGTTCTAATTAGTGTGTTCACCTGTGCACTCCTTATATATACCTCACTTCCCCTGCACTGCCTCGCCGGATCTTGTTGCCCTTGTGCCTAGTGAAAGCGTTCCCTTGTTTGTTCCTAGCCTGTGTTCCAGACCTCCTGCCGTTGCCCCTGACTACGATCCTTGCTGCCTGCCCCGACCTTCTGCTACGTCCGACCTTGCCTTTGTCTACTCCCTTGTACCGCGCCTATCTTCAGCAGTCAGAGAGGTTGAGCCGTTGCTAGTGGATACGACCTGGTCACTACCGCCGCAGCAAGACCATCCCGCTTTGCGGCGGGCTCTGGTGAATACCAGTAGTGACTTAGAACCGGTCCACTAGCACGGTCCACGCCAATCCCTCTCTGGCACAGAGGATCCACCTCCTGCCAGCCAGCATCGTGACAGTAGATCCGGCCATGGATTCCGCTGAGGTGCCGCTGTCAAGTCTTGCCGACATTTCCACGGTGATCGCCCAGCAAGCCCTAAAGATCACCCAACGAAATCACCAGCTGGCATACTTGACCACCGTGACACTGCAACTTCAGTCACAGATACAGCAGCTGCTGCCGCAGATACAGCAACTTCAGTCACAGACACAGCAGCTGCAACAACCATCTCCTCCGCCGGCTCCTGCAACTCCTCCGCAGCAACCGGCCGCTCCTAACCCCTGCTTGTCCCTGCCGGACAAATTTGATGAGGACTCTAGACTCTGCCGTGGTCTCCTTTCTGGAAAGGCCTTGTCTGGGGCCACACCGCTCTGGGACCGCAATGATCCTGCCACAGCCACAGTCCAGTCCTTCTTCGCTGAGGTCCGTGGTGTCTTCGAGGAGCCTGCCCGAGCTTCTTCTGCCGAGACTGCCCTGCTGAACCTGGCCCAGGGTGTTTCTTCCGTTGGCGAGTACGCCATTCAGTTCCGTGCTCTTGCTTCCGAGTTGTCCTGGAATAGTGAGGCTCTCTGCGCGACCTTTAAAAAAGGCCTATCCAGCAACATTAAAGATGTTCTGGCCGCACGAGAAACTCCTGCTAACCTACATGAACTCATTCATCTTGCCACTCGCATTGACATGCGTTTTTCCGGATGGCGTCTGGAGCTCCGCCTGGATATGGACTTTGTTCGCACGAGGCGTTTTTTCTCCCCGGCTCCTCTCTCCTCTGGTCCTCTGCAATCCGTTCCTGTGCCTCCCGCCGTGGAGGCTATGCAAGTTGACCGGTCTCGCTTGACACCTCAAGAGAGGACACGACGCCGCATGGAGAATCTTTGCCTGTACTATGCCGGTACCGAACACTTCCTGAAGGATTGTCCTATCCGTCCTCCCCGCCTGGAAAGACGTACGCTGACTCCGCACAAAGGTGACACAGTTCTTGATGTCAACTCTGCTTCTCCACGCCTTACTGTGCCTGTGCGGATATCTGCCTCTACCTTCTCCTTCTCTACTATGGCCTTCTTGGATTCCGGATCTGCAGGAAATTTTTTTTTGGCCTCTCTTATCAACAGGTTCAACATCCCTGTGACCAGTCTCGCCAGACCCCTCTACATCAATTGTGTTAACAATGAAAGATTGGACTGTGCCGTGCGTTACCGCACGGAACCCCTCCTAATGTGCATCGGACCTCATCACGAAAGAATTGAGTTTTTGATCCTCAGGTTCTTTGGACCCAAGAAGAGGGGGAGACCCAAGGGGGGGGGGTACTGTTACGCCGAGCGCTCCGGATCCCCGTTCCTCCCCGGATCGCTCGCCTCATCCTCGTTGCTGCAGCGCCCCGGTCAGATCCACTGACCGGGTGCGCTGCGGTACCGCCTCCAGCCGGGATGCGATTCGCGATGTGGGTGGCGCCCGCTCGCGATGCGCACCCCGGCTCCCGTACCTGACTCGCTCTCCGTCGGTCCTGTCCCGGCGCGCGCGGCCCCGCTCCCTAGGGCGCGCGCGCGCCGGGTCTCTGCGATTTAAAGGGCCACTGCGCCGCTGATTGGCGCAGTGGTTCTAATTAGTGTGTTCACCTGTGAACTCCTTATATATACCTCACTTCCCCTGCACTCCCTCGCCGGATCTTGTTGCCCTTGTGCCTAGTGAAAGCGTTCCCTTGTTTGTTCCTAGCCTGTGTTCCAGACCTCCTGCCGTTGCCCCTGACTACGATCCTTGCTGCCTGCCCCGACCTTCTGCTACGTCCGACCTTGCCTTTGTCTACTCCCTTGTACCGCGCCTATCTTCAGCAGTCAGAGAGGTTGAGCCGTTGCTAGTGGATACGACCTGGTCACTACCGCCGCAGCAAGACCATCCCGCTTTGCGGCGGGCTCTGGTGAATACCAGTAGTGACTTAGAACCGGTCCACTAGCACGGTCCACGCCAATCCCTCTCTGGCACAGAGGATCCACCTCCTGCCAGCCGGCATCGTGACAATATATATATATATATATATATATATATATATATATATATATAGTGTTGAGCGGCATAGGCCATATTCGAATTCGCGAATATTCGGCATATATTCGCGAATATCCGTATATTCGTCATACTCTTTTTATTTTCGCATATGCGGAAATTCAAATATACGAAAATTAGCATATGTGGAAATTAGCTTATACAAAATTAGTGTACGTGAAAATTCGAATATGCGAAAATTAGCTTATGTTAGTAACTTACGAAATTAGTAAATGTGAAAATTGTCGTAGACCAATATTCGCTTGTGCGAAAATTATCTAAAGCCACAATCAGTATAAGCAAAGAAATTCGCATTTGCGAAAATTAGCAAATGCTTAAAAAAAATTCAAAGATAAAATTCATACATGTGAAAATTAGTAAGTGCGAAATTCTCATAAACCTAAATTCGCTTATGCGAACATTTACATAAGTCATAATCAGTATGAGGGAAAAATTCCCATATGCGAAAATATACAAGCGCGAAAAATATCAAATAATAAACTTCGCATATGCGAAAATCTTTATAAACTTAAAAATCGCATGTGCGGAAATTCGTATAAACCATAGTTGAGTAAATATGCGCATATACGAAATTACTATACACTAAAATTCACATATGCGAACATTCACATATGCGAACATTCACATATGCGAAAATTCACATATGCGAAAATTCACGCGCCAGTCTCAAACTGTAGTATTAGAACCTTCTTTACACCACACAAGCTGGAAGCAGAGAGGTATGATCACTCTGATGATTACTGTGGAAAAAAAATAAAAAAAAAGAATATTCGTAATTACGAATAAATAGTGCTATACTCGTGAATATCCGCGAATTCGCGAATATATGATATTCGCGAATAAAATTTGCATTGCGAATATTCGCAAGCAACACTAAAACAGAAAAGGTAACTGTAATTAGTGCATAATGTTGGCTTACTTTACTCGGGCTAAAAAAACTTCCTTCAATTTTTACTTTCTGTAAAAAAAAAATTCTGCTTTTGTTTCTTTTTTAATAGAAAAATACGTTATTTAAAAAAAATTATAATAAAATACTGCAGATTTTACACTCAAAAATATGCTATGTTGAGCTGCACCTTTATGCTTGAGGTATCCTGTAGTGGCTTTAATATAATCGTCAGGTTCCCATCAGATTGTGATTTTATAGAAATATTTATAGGCATTTTAATAGCAATTTAACAGTATGATACACAATGTATATATATAATCCAACAGTTGGAAGCAAGACGTTGTGTCGACATGAAATAAACCTATATCAGTGTTATTTTCCAGAGGAAGAGAACTGTCCAAGGATATTGCATCTTACACTCTTTGACTCATAGTGTATGGATGACCCCTGGTGTGAAATGGTCTTCCTATTTCCAGTTCTGAGCTATTTTAACGCTAAGGCTAAGTTCACATTGCCATAGTGCTCTGTTCCACCAAGGGTCTGTTGGGGGGGGGGGGGACATGTCCATTAGATCTGGAACAAGGTGCACACGTATTTTTTTACAATGGCAACACGTTTGTCGTATCTAGTGTTGCTCGCGAATATTCGCAATTCGAATTTTATTCGCGAATATCGCATATTCACGAATATTCGCGGATATAGCGCTATACATTCGCAATTACGAATATTTTTTTTTTCATTTTTTTTTTTTTCACAGTAAACTTCACAGTGATCATCCCTCTCTGCTTCCAGCTTGTGTGGTGTAAAGAAGGCTCTAATACTACTGTGTGAGACCGGTGTGCGAATTTTCGCATTTACGAAAATTTGTAGATGTGAATGTTCGCATATGCGATTTTTTGATTTAAGCATTTTTGTATATGTAAATTTTCGTATGTGCGAATTTTCGCATATGCGAAAATTAAACGAGATTATTGCGAATATTCGTCCACATATTCGCGAATATTCGCGAATTCGAATATGGCCTATGCCGCTCAACACTATCTGTATCTGGGCAAATCTGTCAGTATGGAGTTAGGTACCATTTATAAGGTACTGAAGCATTCCGAATGGTTTAACCATTGGGAGGTAGATTGAGCTATGCTAAAGGCTTCTTCCCATTGCTCCTGTTCAAAGGAGCTACCTAAGTCCAGTTCCCATTTATACTTGAAAGGTAAACTTACCTTAGTTTCCAACAACATAGCTGAGTAGGCTCTAGAGGCCCCTCTGGAGTAAATCCTTTCTTGACTAAAATAAGCAAGTAGGTAGATAAACCACAAGAGATCGAAATAGGGAGAGTTGTGGCAAAATGTTGTATTTTTAAGTATTTATAAAATTCTTTATAGGAAAGATTATAATTGTGGAAAAATTTGTAGAAGGTTTGGATCTGAAGGATTTCACAAAAAATCTCATCCTGGTATCTGAGCTTTAATAACTTCCAAAAGGAGATCTAATATTTTGACAAGACGGATATTTCTAGTTAGCCTTGTCACTTGGCGCCACACTCGCAGGCCCTTCCTATTAATCAGTAAGAGTAACAGTATGTAAGAGCTAATAGATGTCTTTGATAGAGATGAAGGGGAGAGTTATTAAAACTAGTGTTGAGCGTCATAGGCCATATTCGAATTCGCGAATATTCGCGAATATATGGACGAATATTCGTATATTCGTTATATTTTCATTTTATTTTCGCATATGCGAATATTCCACGTATGCGACAATTACCATATATGAAAATTAACATACGCAAAGATTCGCATATGCGTAAATTAGTATATGCTAATGTTCGCATATGCGAATTTTCGCACGCCAGTCTCACACAGTAGTATTACAGCCTTCTTTACACCACACAAGCTGGAAGCAGAGAGGGGTGATCACTGTGATGTGTACTGTGAAGAAAAAAAAAAAAAATAAAGAATATTCGTAATTACGAATATATAGCGCTATATTCGTGAAATTCGCGAATTCGCGAATATGCGATATTCGCAAATAATATTCGAATTGCGAATATTCGTGAGCAACACTAATTAAAACTTGTGCAGAAGAAAAGATGACCAGTTTCCCATAGCAACCAATCAGACTGCTTTGTTACTTTTTAGAGGCCTTTTTATATATTGAAGAGATCTGATTGGTTGCTATAGCCAATATTTTAGAGGCTTAATTGCCCAGACATATGGGTTTCTATATTAATTAATTGTTTATTAGAGTTCTGAAGCAACCAATGCTTTAACTGGTCTAGTAGGTTTTGATACAAGGTCTTCCTAGTGGACCTTTCTAATATAGATAAGCATAAGAATGTTTGGGATGCTTTTGCCTTTTGTCCCTTGCCTAAATATAGTCTGCAAAGGGTTCAGAAACTTCATGGGGACATTTGTTGGAAAATTACAAAAAAATACAGGATCTTAGGCAGAATCAAGTCAATCCAGCCATGAAGTCAAAAACTTGACATGGAATTGGATATCTCAGTCCATAGCTGAAAGTAGTGTGTTGTGGTTCAAGGGTTTATCTGGTTAATAAAAACTTCTCCTTTCCACAGAAGGGGACAATGGAGACCTCGGTGATCAGACCCCTTACAATTTCAAGAACATCAAAGAAAAGCAAGAGACAGGTGGATTAGTCAATCAGAAGAGTTGAGAATAGAGGGGAGCAAGAATTTTTAACTAAAGGCCACAGAGGAGAATGTTATAATAGTCCATGAGAGAGATGGTGAGGGCATGTACTAGTAGTTTAGTTGAGTCAAAGTTGAGGAATGAGCAGACTCAAGAAATGTTTTTGAGGTGAAGGCGGCAGGAGTGGGGTGGGAGTGAATGTGACAGAGCAGAAGTGAAGGTGAACAGACACATTCTTTCTTCTTCTTCCCCCCCCCCCCCTGCATAATGTTATCTATCTTGAGTTTGTCTTACACCCACCTTCTGTCATTTTCTTTCACTCAGACCCTTCCTCCAATTTTTTTTCCAGTTTTATCCTCATTTTATTTATAGATCCGCCTGTAGAAGCTTTTTATGGTATTATTTAATCAATATATTTATCTAGTGCAGCTTTCTTCTATGAGGCAGCATGCAGGGTTCTTACAGTTCTGTGCCACCATATGGTGCCTACATAAAACACTGTATTACAGATATGTATGCTTTTCAGGGAATATACATGTATAGTAATGTCATTGTTTAAACTTCAAGCAGAATTTACATGGGAAATTATAGGCATTTTTTTTTTTTTGTTGAAAATCCATAGTACGTCATTTAAAAGTCCAACATTCTTTGCTCATGATTTGTTAGACTGTGGAGGCCAATACAGTGAACTCATTGTCATGTTCAAGAAACTAGTTTGAGATTAAATGAGCTTTTTGACATGGTGCATTATCCTGCTGGAAGAAGCCATCAGAAGATGGGTCCACTGTGGTCATAAAGGGATGGACATGGTCAGCAACACTACTTAGGAAAGATGTTGCATTTAAAACATGCACAATTGGTACTCAGTGACCCATAGTTTGCCAAGAAAATTTCCCCCACACCATTAAACCACCCCCAGCCTGAACTGCTGATACAAGACAGGATGTTTCCATGCTTTAAAGGAAAACTGTCAGATATTTTCTCCCGCACTATCCACAGGTATTGATGGATAGTGCGGGAGACGTTGATTCCAACAAGCCCTACCTTGCCCGGATCCGTCCTAAAGGGAGGGGGGATGAATATTCATAAGCGGCGCTGACATCAGTGCCAGTTAAGCTGCAGAAGCCCCGCCTGTGCCAGTTACAGCCAGACTTCCACATGTAATAAAACTACAATTGCGGGCGAACGGCCGGGCGGATCCGGGTAAGGTAGGGCTCGTTGGAATCAGCGTCAACCCACACTATCCATCAGTACCAGTGGACAGTGTGGGAGAAAATATCTGCAAGTTGTCCTTTAATGTTGTTTTTGCCAAACTCTGACCCTGCCACCAGAATGTTGCAGCTGTAATGGAGACTGATTGGATGAAGCAAAATTCTTCTGGTCCAATTTTGGTGAGCCTATGTGAATTGTAGCCTCTGTTTATTGTTCTTAGATGAAAGGAATGGCACCTGGAATGGTCTTATGTGTTGCTGTAGCCCATCTGCTTCGAATGGCACCTGGAATGGTCTTATGCTGCTGTAGCCCATCTGCTTCAAAGTTGGACATGTGGTGGATTCGGAGATTGCATATTGCATATCTTGGTTGTAACAAGTGGTTATTTTTGTTGCTGTTGCCTTTCTGTCATCTCGGACTAGTTTGCCCATTTTCCTCTGACATCAACAAGGCATTTTCCTCCACAGAACTGCTGCTCACTGGATTTTTTCTCTTTTTGGACCATTCTCTGTAAACCCTAGACATGGTTGTGCGTGAAAATCCCAGTAGATCAGCAGTTTCTGAAACACTCAGACCAGCCTGTCTGACATCAACAACCATGCCATGCTCAAAGTCACTTAAATCCCCTTTTTTCTCCATTCTGATGCTCGGTTTACACTTGAGCAAGTTGTCTTGACCGCATCTAATGCCAAAATGCATCAAGTATCTTCCTTGTGATTGGCTGATTAGTTATTTTATTTGTGTTAACAAGCAACTGAACAGGCATACCTAATAAAGTGGTGTGTGAGATTATGGCCCAGATTTATCAAACTGTGTGAGAGAAAAAGTGGAGGGATTTTCCCACAGCAACCAATCACAGCTCAGCTAACCAGTTCTGGTAAAGTGAAAGCTGAGCTGTGATTGGATGCTGTGGAAAAATCACTACATTTTTACCCTCAAACAGTTTGATAAATCTGGGCCTATATGTATATGGACTATTTCACTACTAAAGGGGTTGGCCCAGTACCAGCATGTACTACAGGATAGGTTATTAACATATGAACGATCAAGAGAACAGAGGTCCCTTATAGTGTTGAGCGGCATAGGCCATATTCGAATTCGTGAATATTCGCGAATATATGGACGAATACTCGCACATTCGCGAATATTCGCATATTCGTAATATTCTCATTTTATTTTCGCACATGCGAATATTCACATGTGCGAAAAATTACATATGCGAAAATTTGCACACCAGTCTCACACAGTAGTATTAGAGCCTTCTTACACCACATAAGCTGGAAGCAGAGAGGGATGATCACTGTGATGTGTACTGTGAAGAAAGAAAAAAAAAAAAAAAAACTAATATTCGTAATTACGAATATATACCTCTATATTCGCGAATATTCGCAAATCCACGAATATGCGTTATTTGCGAATAAAATTCGAATTGCGAATATTCGCGAGCAACACTAGTCCCTTAGTGTCCCATAAAAGAGGACTTGAAGTGCATCTGCAAACCCATTGCTTCATTCACCATCAATGGGGCTAATGATGCTGAGAACAGCATTATGCAATTGCTGTCAGTCCCATAAAAAGTGGGGACTGCAATTGTCCTGATCACTGAGGGTCCCAGCAGTCAGACCCCCAGCTCATACGTTTATCATCATCTATTCTTTAAGCTTAGAATATAAACAGTATGCAGGAAGTTCCCAAGTATATTCTAGTTGTGGCTGGGAAACAATATATTTCTTATAATTTAACTCTTGTAGACACTTAATAGAAGCCAAAAACAAAACAAAAATCTGTGTACCTGGTTGAAAAATGTAGCAACTGATTTTGATATCTTGAAGGTCATTTAGTTACCGTCAAATGGTCTTCACCTGTCCAATGATGTCCAAAAACTATTTACTACTGGATTTGGACTCCGAAATCCCAGGCTGTAGACAAATGCATCTTAGTCAAGCAATGTCACCATTGTTTTATTAAATCAGTCACTCGATCTCCATCACTGTAGTCCAACAAGCCAACAACATTAAAGGGGTACTCCGCCCCCTAGACATCTTATCCCCCGTCCTATACTGGAGACCCCGTGAACTTGGCTACAGCACCCCAGACATCCGGTGCACAGAGCGAACTTCGCTCCTTGCCCGATGACTGGCGGAGGCTCATGACATCACAGTCATGCCCTGGTTGTGATGTCACGGCCATGCCCCCTCAATGCAAGTGTATGGGAGGTCGTCATGCCCCCTCCCATAGACTTGCATTGAGAGGGCGTGGCCATGACATCATAAGCTGTTTGACCCTGACGTCATGAGCCACCGGCGCTATACCCGACACTCTAAACAAACGGCGGGTGCAGCAGGAAGATCGCGGGGGGTCCCCAGCAGCTGACTCCTGCGATCAGAATTCCAGGAGCGGGGTACCCCTTTAAAAAGTAAATGAAATGGGCAGAGTCAGAGGAAGCTAGTCAGAAAATGGCATTGGTATTTGCCCCGTTTAGTTCTCTTCTATTCAGTCCAGAACCTGGAGGATCTGTCCATAACATTGCTAAGAAAGCTGGAAAAAAAATCCATGATGGATTATGAACTAAAAGAGGTTTGACAGTCCCTAGATATATAAAAATTATATTTTGTCTCTGCCAATTTAATGAGTAGGTGCTCTTATTCTCCACCAGCTCTAAATATTGCCTGTCTTTTGTGATAACTATTGTCTTGTCTCTCTGTATTTATGTTGGAGTATTAGTATTGTGAATACACCAGTGACGGTACTAAGCCAGTTGTATGTAATGTAGAATCTCAGTCCACAATCCCGACCCTATGATAACAATTACGTGCGTTCTTCAGGAGCTTTCTAATACGTTCATACATAGACAAGATAGGAGAAAAAATAACATAGCTCAATCCGAGAACATCTGATTTCCAGGAGGACCACTATTCTGGTCATGTTGCTTAGAAACAAGAAGGTGAATGACCATTAGAGCTTTATTTACCCTCAACTAATCGATCTTCAACACTGGGGGCAAAATGATCAATGGTTCCTGATACTTGCCGCAAGTGGATTATACATTTTTATTTGTCTTTGAAGAGGATCAATCATGAAAAATAGGTTTGTTTATTGGATTTATATAACGCTATATATTGGATTATATAACGCTATATATATATATATATATATATATATATATATAGATAGATAGATAGATAGATAGATAGATAGATAGATAGATATAAATAAAACAAGACTTAAATTGTTACTTAATGATAGAAACATTTTTCAGGTCACAAGCTATTTTATAGAATGGGATACAGATACTGCCAATGCTTAAATGCACCATGCCTGTGTATGAGACATTATTAATCCCCAATATGTGGCTCAAGAGTATTAAAGGAGTAGTCCAGGAAAGTAAACTTTTTAGACACTTATACCCTATCCATAGGATAAGGGATAAGTGTGCGACCACTGGGACCCCCCACAATCTCCTGTATGGGGCCCCGGCTACTTACATGTCCTCTGCGCACTCCAGCCCCTTCCTTTCTGGGCGAATGAAAGTGTCGGCCTGCTCAGCCAATCACCGACTGACATCGCTGCGGCCGGTGATTGGCTGAGTGAGCCGTCACTTGCCTTTGTCCAGGAAGGTAGGAGGCTGCTCTACTCCGAGGACTTGTAGGTAGCTGAAGTCCCTGGGGGGGCATCCCATTGGCCAGACCCCCAGCAATTAATTAATTTAAAGGGGTACTCCAGTGAAAACCTTTTTTCTTTTAAATTAACTGATGGCAGAAAGTTAAACATATTTGTAAATTACTTCTTTTAAAAAATCTTAATCCTTTCAGTACTTATTAGCTGCTGAATGCTACAGAGGAAATTCCTTTCTTTTTGGAACACTGATGACATCACGAGCACAGTGCTCTCTGCTGACATCTCTGTCCATTTTAGCAACCATGCATAGCAGATGCATAGCAGATGTATGCTAAGGGCAGCCTGGTGGCTCAGTGGTTAGCACTGCTGCCCTGCAGAGCTGGGGGATTGGGTTCAAATCCCACTAAGGACAACAATAAATAAAGTGTTATTATTATTATAATAACATCAGCAGAGAGAACTGTGCTTGTAATGTCTTCAGAGAGCATTCCAAAAAGAAAATCATTTCCACTGTAGTATTCATCAGCTAATAAGTACAGGAAGGATTAAGAATTTTTAATAGAAGTAATTTACAAATATGTTTAACTTTCTGCCACCAGTTGATTTGAAAGAAAAAAGGTTTTCACCAGAGTACCCCTTTAATTGAATGTCAACAAGCAGTGATGCTCATAGATAGAATCCCATGATATTGTCAGTAGAAATTTAAGCCAAAGCCAACTGAATCCCCATAGATGGCAATGTCTTTTGGGTGAATTCCGCCTAAAGAACGACAGAGATAATTATTTTGGGGGCCGAATTTCAGCTGTGGAATATCAGCTGCTAAAATTCCGAAGTGTAGACCGTGCAATGGAATTCAATTGACAACAATGGGATTCTGCTGCACCAGAATTTCTAAGCTGAATTTTCAAAAAGAATTCTGCTCGAGAACCCAGCCTAATTCTCCATAGACATAGTGGGAATTTACAAATGCCCCTACAGTATTTTGTTTAAAATAAACATAAGATGTTGGATTTACTTGTGATTTTTATTCCAGCTACACTTCCCTTTTCCTAATTGTTTAATATTTTTTCCCCTCACAATAAATACATCAGGAAATAAACTGTTACCGTTGTTTGTGGCCATCCTGATAGGTGGGGTGGGAACTCCAAGAGGCAGGGTTAGATTCATATACATAAGGGGGGGGGTTAGATTAGGGTAGGCACTTTTTTTTCTGAATTTAAGCCATACCCCCTCCCCCTCCTTCCCCAATTTTTGTTGTTGACAGTCCAATTAAAGCTGTGACTAACACGACACATAAGGCAGATAGTGTGTATTTATATTACTTTTGGCAATTTTAACATTTTACTGAGGTGGGTTAAATGTTATATTTTATATTGTTATTCTTGCCCAATTGGTAATTTTGTTTCAGTGAATTTTCCCTTTGGCATTATTTGGTTGACTCTTGAAGCACGTATAAGGGTCTCCATTCGGTGATGTAATGATTTACATTTTAAAGGGGTACTCCGCTGCTAGACATCCTATCCCCTATCCAAAGGATAGGGGATAAGATGTCTGATTGCAGGGGGTACAGCTGTTTGGGCCCCAACGATCTCCCGCAACACCCAGCGTTCTAAACAAATGGCGGGTTCCTGCAGCAGTGGTCGTGATGTCACGGCCATGCCCCCTCGTGACATTACACCACACCCCCTCCATTCATGTCTATTGGAGGGGCCGTTTCTGCCAAAACGTCCCCTCCCATTGACATGAATGGAGGGGGTGTGGTGTTACAAGGGGGCGTGGTCGTGACATCACGATAATAGCCTCTGGCTCTGAGTGTTCTGAACAAAATGTTCAGAATGCTGGAGCACTGGAGTACCCCTTTAAAGAGTGTCCACTTTTGAGTCCATGGTTATACATTGTCTCAGTGGCACTATATGGCACTGTATTTTCTCTAGTCTACTCTAGTTACTCTAGTGGAAAACTTTTTTTTTTTTTTAATCAACTGGTGCCAGAAAGTTAAACAGATTTGTAAATTACTTCTATTAAAAAATATTAATCCTAGTATTTATTAGCTGCTGAATACTACAGAGGAAATTATTTTCTTTTTGGAACACAGAGCTCTCTGCTGACATCACGACCACAGTGCTCTCTGCTGACATCTCTGTCCATTTTAAGAACTGTCCAGAGTAGAAGAAAATCCCCATAATAAACATATGCTGTTCCGGACAGTTCCTAAAATGGACAGAGGTGTTAGCAGAGAGCACTTTCTTCGTGATGTCAGCAGAGAGCTCTGTGTTTCAAAAAGAAAAGAATTTACTCTGAAGTATTCAGCAGCTAATAAGCACTAGAAGGATTAAGATTTTTCAATAGAAGTACATTTGTTAATTAAATCTGTTTAACTTTCTGGCACCTGTTGATTAAAAAAAAAAAAAAAAAAAAAAGTTTTCCACCAGAGTGCCCCTTTAAGGTATTACTTTTGAATACATCATTTTCTTCCTCACAATCCTCTCGCTGAGCGTTCCCAATACTCTGCGGCTTATAAGCTTCCTCTGCCTTTTCAGAGCAGTAATAATTCCTCAATGGGCTCAATTTACATTTTAATGTAAACACCTCCATTTTATAGATTTCTCACAAATAACAGTTTACAGACTATGAGATAAGTGGACGGCCATGAAACTTTTTCTTATCACTTAACTGTTCAGCGAGCGCTTCAATTTACACTAATAAAATGGATCTGGCTGCAGTTCTCTTTACTCGTATCTCCCTTAGAGACATCTCTATTTTTTTTCCAGTCAATTTACTCACTGGCCAGGGGAGCTATTCATTACCTGAGCTGATGATGGCCCGTATATATATTTATGCAGAATACTGAGTAATAGCTGGAACTCATTTTATGCTTCCCGTCTGATATCAGAAAATTATCCAAAAGTGTTTTGCAAACTTTAGGAAAGTTTATGCAATGTAGAGGCTGCGCTGTCGAGTCCTTGTCGATTTTCCCTTTTTTCTCTTTACATTTGGGTAAATCGCACTCTTCCTTCCTCATATATAGACGTCTATGGATTGCTTTTACGCATCAAGGTCATTGCTCCATGACACACTTAAAGGGGTACTCTGATGGAAAAAAAATGTTTTAAATCAACTGGTGCCAGAAAGTTAAACAGATTTGTAAATTACTTCTATTCAAAAATCTTAATCCTTCCAGTACTTATCAGCTTCTGTATGCTCCACATACATTTTTTTTTATTTTTGAGTTTCTTTTGTCTGACCACAGTGCTCTCTGCTGACACCTCTGTCCATGTCAGGAACTGTCCAGAGTAGGAGCAAATCCCCATAGCAAACCTATCCTGCTCTGGACAGTTCCTGAGACAGACAGAGGTGTCAGCAGAGAGCACTGTGGTCAGACAGAAAATAACTTCCTCTGTAGTATACAGCAGCTGATAAGCACTGGAAGGATTAAAGGGGTACTCCGCTGCTCAGCATTTGCCATGCCATGAGGGGGCGGGGCTATGACATCACAAGCTCCCGGCGCCGGCTCCAGCGCTCAAAACAGTTTGTTCCAAATGCTAATCAGCGGAGTACCCCTTTAAGATTTTTAAATAGAAGTAATTTACAAATCTGTTTAACTTTCTGGCACCAGTTTATTTTAAATAAATAGTTTTCCACCGGAGTACCCCTTTAATGCCCATTGCAACCTTAAAGGGGTTATCCAGGAATAGAAAAACACAGCTAATTTCTTTCAAAAACAGCTCCACGTCTGTCCCCAGGTTGGGTGTGGTTTTACAACTTGGCTCCATTCACTTCAATGAAACTGAGCAGCAGAACCACACCCAAACTGGAGACAGACGTGGAGCTGTTTTCGAAAGAAAGTAGCTCTGTTTTCTATTCCTGGATAACCCCTGTAACCCAGCACTACAGATGCACTCGCTTACTGTCACGGACTCGACCAGTTTTATCTGGTGAACCTGAAGAAGTCACAAGAGCGTACTGAAACACATTGTATAATTGATTTGTCCTGTGCATCGCCAGTGGTCGATTATATACTGGTAATGCAGAAGTGCCTCTATGACCCGCCCTTTACTCCTCTTCCCTTCATTATAGGCTCATGCTACAAGTTACTAACTTCAAGACATCTACATTAAGAGGATTGTCATTGATTATAAAAAACATGTTTGTTTTCTTTAAGCCCTTCAGGACCCCTGGAATTTTGATTTGTGGCTTTCGTTTTTTTTTCCTTTAAAGGCGTACTCTGCCCCTAGACATCTTATCTCCTTAAGATCCCCCTTATAGGGGATAAGATGTCTGATCACAGGGGTCCCGCCGCTGGGGACCAACGGGATCTCGGCTGCATCACCCTTCTGTCATTACTGCACATAGCAAACTCCCTCTGTGCGCAACGACGGGCGATACAGGGGCTGAGCATCGTGACATCATGACCCACCCCCTTAAGGCTGTCACACCTCCCTCCATAGACTTGTATTGAGGGACGGGGCGGGCCGTGACATCATGAGGGGCAGAGCCGTGATGTCACGATGCTTCGGCCCCTGTATCGCCCGTCATTACTCACAGAGGGAGTTTGCTCTGTGCAGTAATGACAGGGGTGATGAGAGGTGCTGCAGCCGAGATCCCGAGGGACCCCAGCGGCGGGACCCCCGCGATCAGACATCTCATCCCCTATCCTTTGGATAGAGGATGAGATGTCTAGGGGCGGAGTACCCCTTTAATTTTTTTATTTTTCCACTGAAAAAGTTGTTTTTGGGCATTTTATTTTTTCAGGACTTCCTTTTAGCATATAATGTATTATGACACCAGAAAAAAAACTTATTAGTAAGGCAAAGTAAAAATAAAAAAAGGGAATTGCGCAATTTTGTGGGGTATTTTTTTTTTTTTTACAGTATGGTAAAGCTCACATGTAAACTTTAATCCATGGATCAGTACGGTTCCAATTATACCAAACTTGGATAATTTATGTTTCCTCTTATGGTTAAGAAAAAATAAATTGAAAACTTAAAAATAAAAAACTGATTCATTACCATGTTCTGACCTATAGCTTTTTTATTTTTCCACCTATGGAGCTGTTTTGGGCCAAAGGCTGTCCGGGCATGTTGGGAGTTGCAGTTTTGCAAAAGCTGGAGACACAATGGGTGATATATTCAAAACTCTTCATGTCAAAAATTTCGCATTTGCACCGAAATGATCCAAGGTTTACACTAGTCACGACAGTTTTCAAAAAGTGGGCGTGGTTATGTAAATATAATGTTTTACATGATATTGTCAAAGGGTTAAAGTGTTATTTAATCAGTTATTGAAAAAAAAAATATTAATTATTGGCTAATGTTAATTCATTTTTCTTTTCATGGCCACTGTGCCTGCATGCGTTATTAACCCATGGACATGTTTTATCCATACAGTTATTGCATATCTAGGCACTAGTAATAATGGAATATTACATGAGATGTTTCTGCGAGAATTTTCCAGGATATACAATTGGCACCAAACACAGCAAATTTTGGGGGCAAAAAAATTATTCTTTTATTTATTTTTTTGCTGACACACTCGGCAATTTTAGTGCGGAAAAAAACAATATTGATGCAAAAATGAGCTTTCACATATTTTCATATTTTCAAAACAGCACAAGAGACCTTTGAAAATGTGAGGAGAAAAAAAAGGTGTAATCGATATCGCTGGAAGAGAAATTACTGTAGTTTTTCCATTTCTCCCCCACTGTTTTTTGAAAAAAGGGAGAAGTTCTTGAGTGCTGGATAATCCTTTTGAGGATGTGTTTACTTCCTGTAAAATTGAGCAATTTTTACTTAATTTTTCTAAATTGGTAAATAAGCATAAATTGCAGGGTACTTAGTGGTGGTACTGGTTAAAAAAATAAATAAATAAATAAAAAGCCCCGTGTGAACACAGCCTTTAAAGGGGCTAAAGTGAGAATTCCTCAGTAACCTTATTCTGTGAGTTTGGTAACATGATCTTAGCTTGGTGCTGTTGCAGCTTCCAAAATCGAGCTCTGGGGCTTCAACACCATCTCCACCTCCAAAGTCTATCACCCATAGGTCTCTCATTGGTAAATGTAGCATACGCACCA
This sequence comes from Hyla sarda, assembly GCF_029499605.1. Taxonomy (NCBI): domain Eukaryota; kingdom Metazoa; phylum Chordata; class Amphibia; order Anura; family Hylidae; genus Hyla; species Hyla sarda. The sequence continues at coordinate 199,044,733 of NC_079195.1, forward strand.
GTTGCACAGTTTTGTGAGCCATTTGCACAGTTTTGGGCACCAAACTGCAACTTAATGTGGCACTGTTAGCTGGAATTTATCATTCTGGCCACACTGAAAATTTAGCAAAATAATTGTTGAATGTTGCACCAAAACTCCATTGCCGTGTGGATGGGCCCAACCAAGCCCATTGGGTGACTTGCACCAACTAGGAATCCTCCTGCCCAAATACCAGTTTTCAGTAGACAGTATTATATTTTTAGCTTGTTTGGCATTTCTCTCAATACATCATTTCAAATGTGTAGCAGCCACCAACTTCACAGCTGGCACCTGGTGACATCCACCCAGAATTTTGTTTGGACGTGTTATTGCAAAACATCACATCTATAGGCTAATGGTAAAATGATATTTGTCACATCGAAACATACCTGCCAGATAGTAATGTAACACAACATCATCTAGCAGCAAAGTGCTGGCAGATTGTCAACAAAGACGAGAAGCATCAGCTGTACCGTTGGCATCTGTTATATCTGAATACTGCTAGAAACCAAAATGTTTGGTTCACCTACTAAACGTAAAAGATCCCCATATACAGTGCTGTGAAAAAGTATTTTCCCCTTTCCTGACTTTCTGGTAATTCCTGTGAAGTGGAAAATACACTCTGATTTATCCTATGAGCAGAGAAACAGGGCTTCCATGTGGCAGCCCTTTGTGGGCAGTGTGATTTGCAGGCGGGTCCAGCGAGCCAACGTGACCGTGATGCTGCCACTTAAATTCCATGGTGTGAATGGGTAAGCAGACTCCAATGCTAGATGATTGCAGTGGAATCTCTGAGCAGAATTCCTTCCTGGAGATTCCATATTGTGAACATACCCAAAGACTCATTACTAGTTATTGCAAACGCTTAAAGGGGTAGTCCAGTGGTGAAAAACTTAACCCCTATCCTAAGGATAGGGGATAAGTTTGAGATCGCAGGGGGTCCGACCGCTGGGGCCCCCTGCTATCTCTCTGTACGGGGCCCCGGCTCTCCGCCCAGATAGTGGGTGTCGACCCCCGCACAAAGCGGCGGCCGAAACGCCCCCTCAATACATCTCAATGGCAGAGCCGGAGATTGCCGAAGGCAGAGCTTCGGCTCTGCCATAGAGTTGTATTGAGGGGGCGTGTCGGCCGCTGCCTCGTGCGGAGGTCGACACGCCCCCTTCCCGCGGGCTGTCGGGGCTCCGTACAGGAGATCACAGGGGGCCCCAGCTGTCGGACCCCCGCGATCTGCAACTTATCCCCTATGCTTAGGATAGGGGATAAGTTGCTCACCACTGAGTCACCACTGGACTACTCCTTTAATTGCAATTGTTGATGCCGAGGGTGGCACAACCAGTCCTAAGGTTTAGTGGGCAATTACTTTTTCACATAGGGTCACTACAGGAGATAGCCGTTAAAAATTCATTTATCCCCTATAAACAGGAAAGGGGAAACAAAACTGATCATGGGGGATCAGACTGCTGGGACCCATCGCAAACTCCTGAACGGACCCCGGCTCTCAGTGAGGAGCATGTGCTGCGGCCTGCACATGCTCCATTCAATTCTATGGGAGCGCCGAAAAGACCTGAGTACAGCTCTCGGGCATCATCGGTGCTCCCATAGAAATGAATGGAGCATGTGCCGTCTGCCGGAAGACTACACGCGCTCTTCAGTAAGAGAGCCGGGGTCCCGTTCCGGAGATTACGAGTAGTGTTGAGCGGCATAGGCCATATTCGAATTCGCGAATATTCGCGAATATATGGACGAATATTCGTCATATATTCGCGAATATTCGCATATTCGTAACTTTATCGTTTTATTTTCGCATATGCGAAAATTAGCATATACAAAAATCAGCATGAGTAAAAATGCGCATATGCGCGAATATTCGTATATGCTATTTTTTGTATATGCGAATATTTCGCGAATAAAATTTGCATTGCGAATATTCGCGAGCAACACTAATTACGAGGGGTCCCAGCAGTCAGTTTCCCCCATGATAAGCTACTTAATCGCCATCCTGTGGATAGGAGACAAGTTAATATTTGCTGAAGTTCGTCTTAAAGGTTCAGATAGCTTTTTCCCCAATATTAAATGAAACTATCACTTGAAAACTGTATTTTGTGTTTACTTGGGTTACCTTTGTGTTATATTCAAAATGACGATCTGTAACATTTCAGTGTGACAAATTAGCAAAAAACAAGAAATCAGAAACACAACTAGTGTTGAGCGGCATAGGCCATATTCGAATTCGCGAATATTCGCGAATATATGGACGAATATTCGTCATATATTCGCGAATATTCGTATATTCGTAATGTTCTTGATTTATTTTCACATATGCGAAAATACGCGTATGCGAAAATCAACATATATAAATTAACATACGTGAAAATTCGAATATGCGAATATTCGTGTATGCTAAATTTTTGTATATGCGAATTTCCACACCGGTCTCACACAGTAGTATTAGAGCCTTCTTTACACCACACAAGCTGGAAGCAGAAAGGGATGATCACTGTGATGTGTACTGTGAAAAAAAAAAAATGAATATTCGTAATTACGAATATATAGTGCGATATTCGCGAATAAAATTCGCATTGTGAATATTCGCGGCAACACTACACACAACATGAAAAATTATAATTCTTTAATAACATTACAAAGACTACGAGAAAAACGTCTCATACTTCATAACTTAACTACGGGAGAATTTGGCAAATCGACCAGGAGAATGAGGTTAGATTACTTTGCTCAGTTTAATAAACCAACTAAACTTACGTCCCAAAAAGCAAAGGGACACACAATGAAATGCAGGATTCCCCATTATAAACAAAACAAACAATTCTAAAATTTTCCACCCTACAGAAATAGCGGACGAAATAGACACATATTATAAAAAATTGTATAACTTAAAGGAAGACCCTAGTACTCTCCAACCTGACCCGCCCAATATTGTATTGTACCTAACATCATGCCAACTCCCACAAGTACTGCAGAAATAGAAGAACTTCAAGACCTGTCTAAACCAATAAGAGAATTGGAAATTATACTAGCAATTAAGAACCTAAAGAAAGATAAATCACCAGGCCCCAATGGATATACAGCTGAATACTTCCAAACATACAGCGACATCCCTCAGGAGATGCTGAACGCTACAAAAATAACGTTAATGAAACCAGAGAAAGTCCCTGACCAGCCATCTAACCTCTGCCCCATATCCCTTTAAAACCAAGATATAAACATGTATGCAAAGATATTGGCTTCACGCCTTTGACACCTTATCCCAAAATAAGCTCAAAGAGATCAGGTAGGATTCCCAACGGGACGGCAGTCAGTTGACGGAACGAGGAGGGTTTTGAACTTGGTGTGGTGGACCGGTGGAAAAAGAATGCCTTCTACCTCCCAGAGAAGTATTTTATGGCAGTATTGTCACTAATAGTTTTGCTCACGAATATTCGCAATTCGAATATTATTCGCGAATATCGCATATTCGCGAATTCGCGATATGCGAATATCGCATATTCGCGAATTCGCGAATTTCGCGAATGTAGCGCTATATATATTCGTTTTTTTTGTTTGTTTTTTTCACAGTACACATCACAGTGATCACCCTGTGTGAGACTGACGTGCGAAAATTCGCATATGCTAATTTTCGCATATGTGAACTTTTAGCGAATGTTAATTTTCCCATGTTATTTTCGCAAATGCGAATATTCGCATATACGAAAATAAAACGCATATAACGGATATGCGAATATATGACGAATATTCGTCCATATATTCGCGAATTCGAATATGGCATATGCCGCTCAACACTAATTTTCAGCTTCCCAAAAAATACTTTATGTTTGGAACCATCCCGATAAGCATCTCTAAGTCATATATCATTAAACTGTAATCACAAATGACCAAATTCATATGGGGCACATCCAGAATTTCCAGAGTGACTCAAAAAAACTGACCTATGGCGGGTTAGCCATACCCAACTTATTGGCTTATGATAAGACCAATGTGTTTAAACAGTCATTGGAGTGGATGAAACCATGTGGAGAGTAGTGTTGCTCGCGAATATTCGCAATACGAATTTTATTCGCGAATATCGCATATTCGCGAATATAGCACTATATATTGGTAATTACGATTTATTTATTTTTTTTAATAAATTTTTTTTTTCTTCACAGTAGTGTTGAGCGGCATAGGCCATATTCGAATTCGCGAATATATGGACGAATATTCATCATATTCGCGAATATTCGCATATTCTTAATGGCCCCGTTTTATTTCCGCATATGCGAATATTCGTGTGCAAAAAATTAACATATGCGGAAATTTGCATACACAAAATTAACATAAGCTACAATTCGCATATGCGAAAATTAGCACACCTGTCTCATACAGTAGTATTAGAGCCTTCTTACACCACATAAGCTGGAAGCAGAGAGGGATGATCACTGTGATGTGTACTGTGAAAAAAAAAAAAAAAAAAATATTCGTAATTACGAATATATAGCGCTATATTCGCGAATATTCGCGAATTCGCGAATATGCGATATTCGCGAATAAAAATTCGAATTGCGAATATTCGCGAGCAACACTACTTCACAGTACACATCACAGTGATCACCCCTCTTTGCTTCCAGCTTGTGTAGTGTAAAGAAGGCTCTAATACTACTGTGTGAGACTGGCGTGTGAATTTTCGCATATGTGAATATTTGCGCATATTAATTTTTCGTGTATGCGAATTTGTACTTGGCCGAATTTTCGTATATGTTCATTTTTCTCGCACGCGAATATTTGTATATGCGAAAATAAAATGCGAATATTCGTGAATATATGACGAATATTCGTCCATATATTCGCGAATATTCGCGAATTCCAATATGGCCTATGCCGCTCAACACTAGTGGAGAGAGAAAAACTGGGTGACCTTAGAAAAGTGACTTATATGCCATCTCGGATTGGCGGGATATTGTGGTGAACACAAATAGGCCCAAAAATATCAACTTTAAACCTAACCCTATAGTTCATGCAGCCTTAAAGGTGTGGAGCACGCATACAAAAGAAAGTGGTAGAGAGGAAATATACACTGAAACTGACATTCCGTTCAACTCCATAAAATGGTTCACAAGACCAGGAATTGTAAAACAGTGGAGCGGACATAATATACAGTTTGTCTCAGACTTAAAGGGGTACTCCGCTGCCCTAACATTCAGAACACTTTATTCTAAATGCTTGAAGCGGGCGGCGGGGGTTGTGGCTGCACTGCCACACTCCTTATGAGGTCACGCCATGCCCCTCGTGACCTCACGCCACACCCCCTCAATGCAAGTCTATGGGAGGGGGTGTGGTGGCTGCCATACCCCCTCCCATAGGCTTGCATTGAGGATACGTGGTGTAAAATCACGATGGGAGTGGCTGTGACATCATGACCCCTCCGTCCGCACCTAGCGTTCTAAACAAATGCCGGGTGCTGTACAGAGATTACGGGGGTCCCAGCTGCAGACCCCTGCAATCAGACATCTTATCCCCTATCATTTGGATAGGGGATAAGATGTCTAGGGGCGGAGTACACCTTTAATGATTGGTAACACCATGGTCCCTTTTGAAACACTTTGCCAAAAGTACCATATCCCTATTACAGATAGGAATACATACAACAGTACCAAAGCACATCTCCGCAAATTCCCTGCCACAAAATCCAAGATTCCCCAATTTAGGGTAGGTTCACACCACGTTTTTGCAATACAGTTTTTTATCAGGTTTTTGATAAAAAAAAACGGATTCCTCAAAACCTGACTAAACTGTATCAAAACGTGTGTGTACAAAGTTTTATCTGCATACGGCTGAAAACATATACGGTTTGAAAAATGATGTCCGGTTGCATCTGTTTTTTAAGAAAAAAAACTTATACTTTTTGAACTTTTCACTCCATTAGGAATAAAGTTTAAATTGTTTGATTGAAATTCCAAGAAAAAAAAACTGTGCAAAGTCAAAAACTGTATGGTAAAAACTGGATGGAACTGTACACACATACAAGTCTGTACGGTTCCCATTGACTCCCATGTAAAAAATTAAAAAAAACGTATACGGGTCAATCCGGTTTTTCACCCGGACCAAAAACCATGGTAGGCCACGGTTTTCTGTTTAGAAAAAAAAAAGTAAAAAACCGTATACAATATGGTGCATATGGTTTTGAAGGGAAAGTCTATGGCCACAGTTTGACTGGAAAAAACACAAACAAAGCACCTATACAAGTTTTTTTTTCAACAAAGACACTGCTATAGATTATGGTACAAAATGGGAGAAAGAATTAGATAAAACATTATCTCAGGATATGTGGGTTAAAGCATCAGTCCAATTTAAACGCACTACTAAGTGCACTACTCACAAGGAACAATACTTTAAAACCGTGTCACGTTGGAATTATACACCCACTTGTTTACACAACATGTACCCAGATTCCCCTCTCATATGCTGGCAGAAATGCGGAGGAAAAGGGTCTCTTAAACACATATTCTAGTACTGTATTCTGGGACTGCCCAAAATTATATAAGCTCAGAAAGACCTAAATACTTTCCTACATTTTGTACATTCGAATACAGTGATCCCTCAACCTACAATGGCCTCAACATACAATAGTTTCAACATACAATGGTCTTTTCTGGACCATTGTAACTTGAAACCAGACTCAACATACAATGCTATGGAATCTGCAAAATATGTCAATGGCTGGAAGAACCGACCAATCAGAATGGATATTTCACTGGTAAAACCACTGTATTCCTAAAGTGCATGCACTGACTGGTGTCTGGTAGCGCCCCCTACAGTACAGGGAGGTATTACATGTTCTGGACTCTTTACCTGTATTACTGAAGTGCATGCACTGACTGGTGTCTGGTAGCACCCCCTACAGTACAGGGAGGTATTACATGTTCTGGACTCTTTACCTGTATTACTGAAGTGCATGCACTGACTGGTGTCTGGTAGCACCCCCTACAGTACAGGGAGGTATTACATGTTCTGGACTCTTTACCTGTATTACTGAAGTGCATGCACTGACTGGTATCTGGTAGCACCCCCTACAATACAGGGAGGTATTACATGTTCTGTACTACTTTTAACCTATGCCATGGTTTGGGCAGCTCCATTTAACTTTTTTGGGGGCATTGGGTGTACTGTAGAGGACCCTGAAGAAGCTCCTGTCCTCTACATAGACCAGTGTTACCCAACTAGGGTGCCTCCAGCTGTTGCAAAACTACAACTCCCAGCATGCCCGGACAGCCTTCGGCTGTCCGGGCATGCTGGGAGTTGTAGTTTTGCAACAGCTGGAGGCACCTTGGTTGGGAAACACTGACATAGACAGTGATTTACAGCTCCCAGCAGATCTTTCTTACTTTTATATATAAGAACTTGCTTTAACTGTATTACTTATCTACTTATTTTTCTTTAATCCTCACTTTTTTCCTATTTTTGGATGACATTTTGGTGGCTTCAGAACCAATTACCAGGTTTCCATAGAGTTCTGGTCTCAACATACAATGGTTTCAACATACAATGGTCATCCTGGAACCAATTAATATTGTAACTTGGGGGACTACTGTACATCGTCTCTGTGTGTCACATCGCAATCGGCACTAAAGCCTGCATTGCCAAAAACTGGAAGTCAGATGAAGTTTCTACCATTGCAGAAATTACCAAAAGGGTATCGACAGTACAAATCTATGAGGTAGCGTTCACCTGGAAAAATGACAACAAATGCAAAGTCTTATGGGAATGTTGGCTCCTCCACTGTCCCCCCCAAAAAAGGCTATAAAGTCACAACTAAGGTTAGAACAACATTATATGAATAGACATTAAATCGGTATAAACCCCATCTAAATCAGAAACGCAAGATACAGATCTGGAGATTGTAGACATTATTAAGATACATGTTATGTTCTTTCACCTTGTTGCACGGATACCACAGACAATGGCCCTCATTTACTAAGAAAATCGGGTTGTAAGTCTATGTTACTTTCTTACCCGACTGCTTTTTCCCCCTGGTATTTATTATTATGTCGCATCCTGTTTGTCGCACGTGGGTTTTGTTGGTTTTGGTTTCCAACTCCTCTGAGCTGTCGGGGAAAAAATCCACAACAATTCAACAAATTCGGGTTGGAAACCTTAATAAATACGTGGGAAAGCTCAGAAATGTCGGGTAACGCCCCTTTTTCGGGTTTGGGAGAATCCACATCGGGTCCGTCGGGAAAAAATGTTGCATCGTGTCGCAGACTGGCGCAGGATGTCTGCGACATGGCGCAGACAAAGATGCGACAAAAAAACCCGACAAAAGAGGTCGGGTTTAGAATAGTAAATGAGGGCCAATATACTATAATTTTGCACATTGTATAGGAGGATGAGACATGAGGAGTGTCTACAGGATGGACTGGAACACAATACTGAAGGTGGATCTGCAGACATAGAAAATGATGAGTAAAGTCTCATACAACACTACCTCTCCTTGGTGAGATAGAAATTTAAGCCAGACACTGATAGCAAGCAGAGATGGAGATAGCCCTTTAAAGGAGTACTCCGGGATATGAAACTTATCCCCTATCCTAAGGATTGGGCATAAGTTGCAGATCGCGGGGAACCCAACTGCTGGAGCCCTCCACGATCTCCCGTACGGGGCCCTCGACTCTTTGCCAAAATAGCACGTGTCGACCACCGCATGACCCCTCAATACATTTCTATGGCAGAGGCGAAGACTGACGAAAGCAGGGCTCCGGCTCTTCCATAGAGATGTGTTGAGGGGTTGTGTCGGCTGTCGTATCATGCGGTGGTCGAACACACCCCCTGGCCGCTAACTGGCGGAGTCCCGTACAGGAGATGGCGGGGGGACAGAGTGGCCGGACTCCGCGCAATGTGAAACTTATCCCAGAGTATTTCTTTAATATGTATAGATGACTTGTTGTATTTTGCATACATTAAATTTGCTTACATTTTGTAACATTATGTTATTGCTTGATTTTCGTGATTGCTTATACCACTAATTGACAAACTCTGATAGATTACACTCATGTTTATGTAAAGCTTTACTCCAATAACATCGCTTTCTTGTATTGTTGTGTTTAAAACTAATAAAAAGCATTTAAAAAAAAAAAAAAAGAAATCAGAAAAGGGGCAAATGCTTTTTTTTATAGCACTGTAGTCTAGTTTTATTCTATTAGGACCCCTGCAGTCCTTTATTCTAGCGTAGTTCTTGGCTGTAAGGCCGAGACATGGATAAAGCCTGTATTAGGCTGGGTCCACACTACGTTTTGTCCCATACGGGAGCGCATACGGCAGGAGGGAGCTAAAACCTCGCGCTCCCGTATGTGACCGTATGCGCTCCCGTATGTCATTCACTTCAATGAGCCGACCGGAGTGAAACGTTCGGTCCGGTCGGCTCATTTTTGCGCCGTATGCGCTTTTACAACCGGACCTAAAACCGTGGTCAACCACGGTTTTAGGTCCGGTTGTAAAAGCGCATACGGCGCAAAAATGAGCCGACCGGACCGAACGTTTCACTCCGGTCGGCTCATTGAAGTGAATGACATACGGGAGCGCATACGGTCACATACGGGAGCGCGAGGTTTTAGCTCCCTCCTGCCGTATGCGCTCCCGTATGGGACAAAACGTAGTGTGGACCCAGCCTTACACAGCCTCTGTGTGCTGGGATGGGGGCTCCATTGGGTGCCATCTTTACTTAGATCTTCTCCTGTAGAGAATGTATTATGGTAAGGGAGAATACTTCTGTACAAACAAAACCCAGTGGAGCATGCCACATTACTTTCTGTTAGATATGTATAGAATCCGACAGAAAGAAGATGATGTATGACTCTGTATGTTCTATGTGAAAAATCAATAGTGGTTGTAGTCAACAAACTGTCCCCAGTATTAAAAGGAACCTGTCTTCAGATTTTACCATATATAATGTGTGGCAATGCATTATATATGGTGAAATCTTCTTCCTTACATCTCCTGGAGACGTTCCTGCCTGCAGGAATGGTGAGGATATGTAGTTTGAAGGGGTACTCCACCCTTAGATATCTTATCCCTTATCTAAAGGATAGGGGATAAGATGTCTGATCACGGGGGTCCCGCCACTCGATCTCTGTGCAACACCTAGTGTTCTTTTAGAACACTGTGTCCAGCTGGCTGGGGTTGTGACGTCCGCGATCTCTGTGCAACACCCAGTGTTCTTTTAGAACACTGGATGCAGGTGGCTGGGGTTGTAACGTCATGGCCCCACCCCTCGTGACGTCACACCACACCCCCTCAATGCAAGTCTATGGGAGGGGGCGTGGTGGCCACCACGCCCCCTCCTATAGACTTGCATTGAGGGGGGGTGAGGTCACGAGGGGCATGGTCGTGATGTCACCACCCCCTGCCGCCCACTCGAAGTGTTCAGAACAAAATGTTCCAAACGCTGGAGTAGTGGAGTACCCTTTAAAAGTAGTCCCCTGGGCGGGGCTCTATACTTACTTACTCCTGCTGCTCCGGCTGCAATCATGCCCCCTCATCGTGATTGACAGTCCAGGCATGGCCCACGTCATTGCTCTGTTCCGTCTACTTAGGGAATTGCCCCCGAATTACCCCATGGTTCTCGATTAGGGATGTTTTTATAAAAAGGCATAATACAGCAGCTGTCTCGGGAAGCGTATTCTAAAGGAGAAAAATTAACTATTGGTAAAATGCTGAAGTGACTCAAACACCAATGTTTATAAGACTATTAATGGGAAAGAAGGAAGACTTAACTTACACTGTGTGCATAGTCTACATGAACAGAAGGCCACTCTATTACACCAGCGTTAAGATTGTTTAATGTTTTCTATAGAACCCAGTGAAAATCCCAGCTGTAGGCACGAGTGCCATGGGTGAAGCCGGGCTATTAATACACATGTGTGGAGGTTATTTTTAGCCTTGAGACACAACAATGGATGCACTGTGTTACTGGATTCTAGCAACCGCCACTATGCAGAACAAGATTAAAACTACCAAAAAAATAAATAAATAAATAGTTAATAGTCAATGCCGATAGGATACCGGTAATGCCGAGAGGATTACATTTTAATTGGAATGAAAGGTATGGCTGCTTTTGACATTGTAACATAGTAACATAGTTTATAAGGTGGAAAAAAGACCAGAGTCCATCAAGTTCAACCTATATCCCTAATGAGTCCCTACTGAGTTGATCCAGAGGAAGGCAAAAAACCCTCATACTTGAGGTAAAAATTCCTTCCTGACTCCAAATATGGCATCAGAATAAATTCCTGGATCAACGCTCTGTACCTATAAATCTAGTATCCATAACCTGTAATGTTTTTATTCTCCAAAAATGCATCCCTTTTGAACTCTTTTACAGAGTTCACCATGACCACCTCCTCAGGCAGATAATTCCACAGTCTCACTGCTCTTACAGTAAAGAACCCCTGTCTGTGCTGGTGTAGAAACCTTCTTTCCTCTAGACGTAGAGGATGCCCCCTTGTTATAGATACAGTCCTGGGTATAAATAGATCATGGGAGAGATCTCTGTATGTCCCCTAATATGTTTAAACATAGTTATTAGGTCGCCCCTAAGCCTTCTTTTTTCTAAACTAAATAACTCTAATTCTGATGACCTTTCTGGGTACTGTAATCCTCCCATTCCTCATATTACCCTGGTTGCTCGTCTTTGAACCCTCTCCAGCTCCAGTGTATTTTTCTTGTACACTGGTGCCCGGTACTGTACACAGTATTCCATGTGTGGTCTGACTAGTGATTTGTACAGCGGTAGAATTATTTCCTTGTTGTGGGCATCTATGCCCCTATTGATGCACCCCATGATTTTATTTGCCTTGGCAGCAGCTGCCCGACACTGGTCACTACAGAAAAATTTACTATTAACTAAGACTCCTAAATTCTTTTCCATGTCAGTCATCCCAAGCGTTCTTCCATTTAATACATAATCCCAGCCCGCATTTTTCCTACCCATGTGCATTACCTTACATTTATCAGTGTTGAACCTCATCTGCCACTTCCCAGCCCAAACCTCCAACGTATCCAGATCCATTTGTAACAGTGCACTGTCCTGCAAAGATTGCTACTTTACTATTCAACCCCTCTACAAGGTCATTCATGAATATATTAAATAGGACAGGATCCAAGACGTACCCCTGTGATACCCCACTAGTAACAGTCACCCAATCAGAATAAGTACCATTAATAACCACCCTCTGTTTCCTATCACTGAGCACGTTAATACTACTGTGTGAGACCGGTGTGCGGATTTTCGCATATGCGAATTTTTGCTTATGTTAATTTTGTATATGCTAATTTTCGCATGTTATTTTCGCATACGCGAAGTTTCACATATGCGAAAATAAAACGAGAATATTACGAATATGCGAATATTCGCGAATATATGATGAATATTGGTCCATATATTCGCGAATATTCGCGGATTCCAATATGGCCTATGCCGCTCAACACTATTACACACATTCTCCCCCAGCCCGATCCTTCTCATTTTATGCACCAACCTTTTATGTGGAACTGTATCAAATGCTTTGTAAAAATCCAGATATACGACATCCAGCGATTCCCTTGGTGCAGTCTGGAGCTCACCTCCTCATAAAAGCTGATCAGGTTAGTTTGACTGGACCGATTCCTCATAAATCCATGCTGATATGGGGTCATACATTTATTTTTATCAAGATACTCCAAAATAGCATCTCTTAGGAAACTCTCTAACAATTTACATACAACAGAGGTTAAACTAACAGGTCTATAATTCCTGGAGTCACCTTTTGTCCACTTTTTAAATATTGGCACCGCATTTGCCATGCGCCAGTCCTGGGGTACAGTCCCTGTTACTAGAGTCCCTGAATATTAAAAATAGGGGTCTGTCTATTACATTACTTGATTCCTTTAGAACACGAGGGTGAATGCCATCTGGACCTGGTGATTTGTCTATTTTGATTTTTTGTAGGCGGCACTGTACTTCTTCCTGGGTTAAACAGGTGACCTGTACTGGGGAGTTTACCTTATCTTGCTGTATTTCACCTGACATTTCATTTTCCTGAATTTTTTATAATATATTTGCTTTTTCCTATCCCCGTTTATAATTTCTTCCTCATCATTTTTTAAAGGGCCAACACTTTCATTTTTGACCTTTTTGCTATTTATATAGTTAAAGAACATTTTGGGGTTAGGAAGATCATTGTCACTCACGTTTCTGAAGACAGGAACTCCGGTGCATTTGGATCCGCTGGACCTGCGTGGCAGATGACTCGGACCGTGCCAGGGAATGGAGTCTAAGGTGCCGCTGGTCTTCACCAGAGCCCGCCGCAAAGCAGGATGGGCTTGCTTCTGCAGGCGACACCCAGGTCGTAACCCCCCGGCAACAGCTCGACCACACAGGCGGCTATGGAGATGCGAAGCACAGAAGGGATAAGACAACTCATAGTCAGGATAGCTGTGGGTCAGGGCAGGCAGCACAGTAGCGTAGTCGGGACGTAGCAGAAGTTCAGTAGGCAGGCAGCAGAGAAGCAAGGTCAAGGTCACAAGAGCAGGAGATCTGGTACACGGCAAGGCAATACAAAGGAACGCTTTCTCTAGGGCACAAGGCAACAAAGATCCGGCAGAGAACTGAGGAGGGTGGAGGAATTTATCAACAAGACACAGGTGATTACACTATGAGCATACTGGCCCTTTAAACCTTAAAGCTCCGGCTCGCACACGCCCTAAGGGACGGGGACACATGCTCCGAAGCAGAGAGGTGGAAGCAAAGGCAGGGGAAACACCCGGAGAGTGACGGACTGAGGCTCGCATGTGGGTGCGTCCCGCAGTGCGAGTCCCAGCCCCGTTGGCAACAGAAGGTAAGGGGACCATGCGCTCACGGCCAGAGTATGAGGCCGGAGCGCATAGCGTAACAATCATAAGATGAAAATGAATCACACTCACCACGTTAGATGTCCCAGGTAATGAAATCCTTTATACCACGGAATATGATGCAGCTATTGAAACCGCACCACCCATTTTAGCAACAAGTTATCAAACTTGGCAGCAGATACAATTTAACATACGGAGTGGTACTATTTGTTGCCTTGCATGACGGCTACTTTTCTTTTCTCCCGCTATTGTGACATTTTGGGGTTAGTCTTACTCTCTTTGGCAATGAGTCTTTCTGTCGTTATTTTTGCGGCTTTTATCAGTTTTTTTTACATATTTTACATTTTTCTTTACAGCTATTTAATGCTTCTTCACTGCCGTCCTCTTTTAGTAGTTTAAATGCTTTATTTTTGTCATTCATTGCCCCCTTAATGTTTTTATGTATCCACATTGGTTTTCTTTTATTCCTGATCCTTTTATTCCCATAAGGTAAAAACATCTTATAGTGAGAATTTAAGATATTTTAAAAAGTCTCCCATTTAGTGTCAGTATTCTTGTTTTTGAGGACATTATCCCATTTTATATTGTTAAGGGATTCTCTGAGTTGGTCAAACTTTGCCTTCCTAAAGTTCATTGTTTTTGTGGCCCCTCGCGAGATTCCCTTACTGAAGAACAAGTTATAATGTATTATATTATGATCACTATTTCCTAGATGTCCTTCTACCTGCACATTAGTTACTCTGTCAGGTCTGTTGGTTAATATTAAGTCCAGTAGGGCGCCCCCTCTGGTCGGGCTCTGCACCATTTGGGACAGATAATTGTCTTTAGCTATAGTCAGAAACCTGTTTCCTTTATAAGATTTCAGTCTCCCAGTTTATATCAGGATAGTTAAAGTCCCCCCATTATTATCACCGCATTCTGATTTGCTGCCTTGTTTATTTGCCTCAGTAAAGGATCTTCTGCCTCTACCATTATGTTTGGTGGCTTACAGCGAACCCCTATCAGAATTTTTTTTATTCTTATCTCCATATATTTCTACCCATAATGACTCCACTTTATCGTTTCCCTCTCGTATATCTTCCCGCAGTGCGGCCTTCAGACTGGACTTTGCATAAAGACAAATTCCTCCCCTTTCCGTTTTGTCCAATCCTTCCTGAATATACTATAACCCTGTATGTTGTCCGCCCAGTCACAGCTATTGTCCAACCAAGTCTCTGTTATACCCGCTATGTCATAATCCTTCTCAGACATCAACCACTCAGGTACATCAGTTTTATTGGACAGACTTCTGGCATTAGTCAACATGCAATTCAATGGTGTATGTTTTTTTTTCTATGAAGCCTATCCCTATTAACTATTCTAACCCCTCCCTTCGCCCCCGCCCCCCAGGTACATTAATAAGTCCCCCCTCTCTATCTACACCATCTTCCCCCTCTATGTTGCAGGTTTCCCCCCCCCCCCCCCGTCGCTAGTTTAAATACCCCTCCACCCTTCTAGCCATCTTCTCCCCAAGCACAGCTGCACCCTCCCCATTGAGGTGCAGTCCGTCCCTACGGTAGAGCCAGTAACCGACAGCGAAGTCGGCCCAGTTCTTCATGAACCCAAACCCCTCCTTCCTACACCAGCTTCTGAGCCACTTGTTTACCTCCCTGATCTCCAGCTGCCTCTCTGGTGCGGCTCGTGGTACAGGTAATATTTCAGAAAATACTACCTTGGAGATCCTTGCGTTAAGCTTTCGGTCTAAGTCCCTGAAATCATTTTTAAGGACACTCCCCCTACCTCTTACTTTGTCATTGGTGCCAATATGTACCATGACTGCTGGGTCCTCTCCAGCCCCACCCAGTAACCTGTCAACCCGATCCGTGATGTGCTGAACTCGAGAGCCAGGAAGACGACACACTGTGCAGCGATTCTGGTCTTTGTGACAGATCACCCGGTCTGTACCCCTAAAAATTGAGTCCCCCACTACCAGAACCTGTCTGGCCTGCCCTGCACTCCTCCCTCCCTCCTTACTGGAGCAGACACCCCCTGGCGGTCAAAGGCGGTATCTTGCTGCAGTACTGCTAGCTCTGAAATGGCATCCCCCTCATCTGCCAACCGGGCAAACTTGTTGGGGTGTGCCAGTTCAGGACTAGCCTCCCTGACACTTTTCCCTCTACCCCGTTTTCTAACTGTAACCCAGCTAGCTGCCTGACTGTCCTGCACCTCCGTCCCACTATCCTCCCCCCCCCCCCTCTACCCCAAAGAGTGCTTGCTCAATGAGCAGGAGACTCCTCTCAAGTTGTCAATGCATCTCAGTGTTGCCAGTTGCTCCTCTAGATCCAGGATCTGGGCTTCCAAATGAACAACTTGCGCACATCCTGCACAACAATATGCACCCTCAAACTGCTTTTCAAGGATTACATACATTGAACAGGTTGTACACCGGACTGTATTTTACAATATGGAGGCCATCTAGTTATGGAGACCTTGTGAGTTAAAGTCTCTACAGTGTAAGCAAAGTAACATTCACAGCGATCTCAAACTCCTGATTTCAATCTCTCAGGTTTTCTAACTCTCTTACAAGTGCCTCTCTTTCCAAAGCCCAATCAGACAGAGCATGCTCAGACTGAGTCCCAAACTAAGATTTAGCACCTGTGTGTGACCAATCTACCCCTCCCCCTAGAGGTGGAGTGGAGTAAAAAAAAAAAAAGGTGAAAAAGGCTGTTTAATCCCTTAACGACGCAGGACGTATATTTACGTCCTGCGCCGGCTCCCGCGATATGAAGCGGGATCGCGCCGCGATCCCGCATCATATCGCGTCGGTCCCGGCGCTAATCAACGGCCGGGACCCGCGGCTAATACCACACATCGCCGATCGCGGCGATGTGCGGTATTAACCCTTTAGAAGTGGCGGTCAAAGCTGACCGCCACTTCTAAAGTGAAACTGAAAGTATCCCGGCTGCTCAGTCAGGCTGTTCGGGACCGCCGCGGTGAAATTGCGGCGTCCCGAATAGCTGATCGGACACCGGGAGGGCTCTTACCTGCCTCCTCGGTGTCCGATCGACGAATGACTGCTCCGTGCCTGAGATCCAGGCAGGAGCAGTCAAGCGCCGATAATGCTGATCACAGGCCTGTTAATACACGACTGTGATCAGGATGAGCGATCAGTGTGTGCAGTGTTATAGGTCCCTAAAAAAAAGTGTTAATAAAGGTCATTTAACCCCTTCCCTAATAAAAGTTTGAATCACCCCCCTTTTCCCATAAAAAAAATAAAACACTGTAAAAAAATAAATAAATAAATATGTGGTATCACCGCGTGCGTAAATGTCCGAACTATAAAAATATATCATTAATTAAACCGTACGGTCAATGGCGTATGCGCAAAAAAATTCCAAAGTCCAAAAAAGCGTATTTTGGTCACTTTTTATAACATTAAAAAATGAATAAAAAGTGATCAAAAAGTCAGATCATACCGATAAAAACTTCAGATCATGGCGCAAAAAATGAGTCCTCATACCGCCCCGTACGTGGAAAAATAAAAAAGTTATAGGGGTCAGAAGATGACATTTTTAAACGTATAAATTTTCCTGCATGTAGTTATGATTTTTTCCAGAAGTGTGACAAAATCAAACCTATATAAGTAGGGTATCTTTTTAACCGTATGGACCTACAGAATAATGATAAGGTGTAATTTTTACTGAAATATGCACTGCGTAGAAACGGAAGCCCCCAAAAGTTACAAAATGGCGTTTTTTTTCGATTTTGTCGCACAATAATTTTTTTTTCCGTTTCGCCGTGCATTTTTGGGTAAAATGACTAATGTCACTGCAAAGTAGAATTGGCGACGCAAAAAATAAGCCATAATATGGATTTTTAGGGGGAAAATTGAAAGGGTTATGATTTTTAAAAGGTAAGGAGGAAAAAACGAAAGTGCAAAAGCGGAAAAACCCTGAGTCCTTAAGGGGTTAAAATTCTAGCAGTGATCCCTCCAAAGGATAGGGGATAAAATGTCTGAACGCGGGGGTCCCACCGCTGGGGACCCCCGCAATCTTACATTCGGCCCCCAGACATTACATCAAGCTTGTGTATTTGGCTGACAAATCCCTCTGTTCTGCTGCTTACACATTCTGACATCCACTGCTCGGAAAGGATCTTGTCCGAGGCAAACACTGTGCTCGACCTCACTCACCATGGATTCACTTTCTCCATGAGTCTACTGTGCTGTGTCTCTTCATCCAGTCACTGCAGGCTGCTCTGTAACCCCCTCCTCTCTGTTTTTATGCTGCAGTCTGATAGGACAGAAGTGAGCACAAAGGAGTGCTAATCCTGCCCTCACTTCCTGTACTTTATCCCAGCCTGTGCTTCAGCAGGGACAAAGATAATTCTGAAGCGGGTCAGGATTATGTTCTGGATGGTATGGGGACCCCTAGTTGTACTTCTTTTTTTTTTTTTTTTTTAAACCATAATTTCTATAAAAAGGAAATTACGTTTTTTTATGAAGTATATTAGAAAGGTTAATGTTTTGCCAAATGTACAACATATAAACCATTTTTAAATTCTGACAGTGCCCATTTAAGGATTCTCCATTTTGACTGCTGCACAAGTCAATAAGTATTTCTACACACAACAAATTCCTGAAACAAGCAACAAAAAATTCATATAAAAAATTGAGCAGGCAGCAAGTATAGATCAGAGCTTTGCATAAAGAGTATTTCATTCTTTTGCCTCCAGTGCTAGAAATCTAAACAGGGGGATTATTTATACGTCTTGAGAGCACCTAATAAAGATGTAAATCATGTGTGAAGGAGCCTGCAAGCAAAAGAAAGAGAATAAGAAAAGAAACAAGTCAGCAAATCCACATCCACAGGTACAACCAGGCAGGGCTAATGCTGAATATGATTCTATAGTTTACACCTATATTTACGTAGCTATTAAGAATTATACTAATGTGTTTGTGCCAATGACTAGTAATGGACTGCCTAGTGATAGTCAATAACTATGCAATGTCTAAGTGTCTTCGGCTAAGTTCACATCTGCGTCAGAGGCTCCATTAGCAGATTCCATAAAAAAAAGAAAGAAAAGACAAAACAAATAGTGCAGAATGCAGAACATTATTTATAGCAAAATGATGGAAACCCAATAATTTCCATTGACTGTACATCTGGGTACATCTGGTTTCCGTCATGTGATGCTTTTCAGCGCTGCCATTATTTTTGGGGTTTTGTACAGAAAAATGCTCAGAGAATTATTTTTACAGATATTGTAAATTAACAATAAGGTTTACATGTAAATGAAAAACATAATTCCTATCAATCATGCTTACAAAAAAGGAAAGCACAAACAATAGTGAGCAGAAATGAGTGAATTGATTTGGTCAAAGAAAATTTAGATTTGTTTTGGACAATTTACTGATACAAGTGAAAGGACTCCTGTCAAGGGCAGGAGTCCCTGTTCCTGTAAACTGAATGGCTTGGAGGTAAGCAACAATGTTTTCTCAACCTACACTCACTACATTCACCGTGTCGGATGCACTACACCCAGCCTAGAAAATGTGTATTTTTCGCCGTATAAGACGCTCTTTTTCTTCCCCAAAACTGGGGGGGAGTTGGTGCGTCTTATACGGCGAATACACATTAAAACCCTGTCCTATCGCAGCGGTCCCTGCGGCCATCAACGGCCGGGATCCGCGGCTAATACAGGACATCAACGATCGCGGTGATGCCCTGTATTAACCCTTCAGATGTGGTGATCAAAGCTGACCGCCGCGTCTGAAGCGAAAGTGACACTAACCCAGCTGCTCAGTCGGGCTGTTCGGGACCGCCGCGGTGACCCGAACAGCTTATAGGACACCGGGAGGGACCTTACCTGCCTCTGTGGTGTCTGCTCCGTGCCGTGATCCCCTGCATGGCCGGCGCTCTCTTTTGTCGTCATCACGTTGTCGTGCATGCCGTCCCATCATCCAATAGGAGCGGCGTGCGTATGGACGTGATGGCGGCAAAAGACAGCGAGGATACCGGGCAGCAGAGACGTTGCGGAGCAACGGGGACATCCCAGGGACGCGGCGACAGCAATGGAGGGTGACATCCAGGGCAGCGATGACGGGTCCGGAGCGGCGGGGACACGTGAGTATTGCCTTCTATCCAGTGGTCTTCAACCTGAGGACCTCCAGATGTTACAAAACTGCAACTCCCGGCATGCCCGGGGTTGTAGTTTTGCAACATCTGGAGGTCCGCAGGTTGAAGGTTCAGAATCTTTTTTTCCTAGATTTTCAGCCTTTAAAATTGGGTGCATCTTATATGCCGGAGCGTCTTATATGGCGAAAAATACGGGTATATTCCATACAGATAGAAAACAAACAAGATATCTCCAAACAAGTATAAATCTTAATCTGCCCCATCTATAATAAGGGCACAGGAATGCTAAACCCATTAGTGATGTACTGTGCTTCTTAAGGATGACATGAGGATAAGACAGGGGATCTGAGACATATTTGTGAAATGTCTCATGTTTAATGAAGAATAAGTCGCATTTCTAATTTTTCTGGCTCAGATCTACACAGCCGAGTTCCCTACAGTAGCTCAGAGGAGTATGTGATTGATGACATCTCCACAATGATTTTCCTCCTTGTATGTGAGGCGCAGGGGTTCTGACAAGTAAACCATCCGCTTAAAAATTAAAACCTACAGACATTAAAGGGAATTTTTATTCTCTTTGCTGCATTGTCTTAAAGGGACTGCCACGCTATCACAATATAGGGCACATTGGAATTATAAGGGATAGTCTCATTAGGGACCCATTTCTCTATGATACAAAAAAAAAATAGCTTTTTAAATGTGGTGTCCTAGTACTGTAGTTTAATTGCTCCCATTAGATTTGTTGGTACAGGTTTTACTGGAGAAGTGTACGTCTTTGTATTATACTTTATATTCATGCATATGCTTAAGGAAGTGCAAAGGGTTAATGTTTTTACATGTCTTGCATTATATTGTACACTGTATTGGTTGATTTGGTCACATATGTTCTCCTAGCCAATCATTGCTGGAGCCAGACCCAAGTCCTACCTTACTCTCCTAGGGAAAGAGATGGAACAAACCAGTTCTACAGTAGTTAGGGCTTAGCCTTTGCCTAAGCCACACGTACTTTATCTAGCTCCAGTCAGTGCCACATTCAATATAAGTTGTTGTCCTTAAGTATAGTTCCAGTTCCGATACATCTTCCAGAAAGAACAGAGCTGAGCAAGGGCCTTTCTAAATTTTGATCAGTGGTTGGATCAGTGCTAGTCTGTCTGCCAAATCACGGTGGACTTCCCTGAGGCACCTTTTAAAGTGATGTATAAGAGTGCCACCAAAAAAGAACAAGTGAAGTGGAGTCCTATATTGCACCTTACACCATGGTTAACCATGCATAAAGATCCTCGGCCAGTAGTTTCAATAGTTTAAACTTGAGAACTATAGAGCTTGAAAACCTTACTATACTGCACACATATCTGCAGAAGTTATTCTCACGTACAGATGCTGGAGCATTTCAAGATTTCCAAAGCCCTATTTCAAGTGAACAAATCTACAATCTTCTGACTCCTAAGCTGTACTATTCGAAGCTGTATTTAAAGGGGTACTCCATCCCTAGACATCTTATCCCCTATCCAAAGGATAGGCGATAAGATGTTTGATCACGGGGGTCCCGGCGCTGGGGACCCCCGCGATCTCTCCTGCTGCACCCCCATACATCAGCAGCCTGGAGCTATGTTTGCTCCATGGCTGATGACAGGTGATGCAGGGGACGGGGTATTGTGATGGCATGGCTCCGCCCCTTGTGATTTTATGCCCCGCCCCCTCTATGCAAGCCTATGGGGGCGTGGCATCAATGATGGGTGGGACTTGATTTCATGAGGGGGTGGGACTGTGACATCCCAACATTTTCTGTGTATTGCCTTAGTCTGTATTCACACTTTGTGTTTTGTCAGTCCTGTTTTGACCTTGTTAACCTGCTACTCCTAGGACAGAATTCCTGAGCCTTGTGGTAATCTGTCTATTTAGGAGTGAGTGAGTCTTGTGTATGTACCCGTGTTTGTTTGTATTTAGTATTTCTATTTCCTTCTAGGCCAGTATCCTGATCACTCGGTGGAGAGTGCCCGCTGGCTAGGAGTCTATTTGGCTTTGGTAATGTTGTTCCTCCATGTTTGGAGTGAGGTGTCTAGTGTGTTCCTTGTTCTGAGTCCAGTGTGAACAGTGCTCTTCATTTCTTGATCTGTCTTGTCTGTAATTATATACAGTATCTGTTAGTTGGTTATTGAATGCCGTTTTGTTCCTGACCTGTTCCCCGACTATGTACAGTTACGTTTGTTTTGTTGACTTCAATGCCAATGCACTTTAGCGCAAGGAAGGGACTGACTCCAAGTTGTCACTGCTAGGTTGTTTAGGCAAGTAGGCTGGGAGAGATTAGGGCTCACTTCTCCCTGTCCCCCGTTCATGATACCTACATTACATATCTGTTAAGAGAATAGAGTTGGGGGGTGGTGTGGGTACCATGGGGTGCTTCAGTACCAAGACAACTTTTTTTTATCCCTGTACCCTAATTTAGCACCAACAATGATGCACACTTAGGGCCTGGCTGTGGAAGAAATGAGCACCTAAGAAAGCTAAACCTTGACTGGTTTATCATCTTAGAAAAGTGTTTCACAAGTGCGGTCCTCAAGTACCCCCAATGGGTCATGATTTCCATAGTCTTTCACAGGTGATATCATTGTGGTGATGCCTGATTCACTGACCATAATTATATCACCTGTGAAAGACTAAGTAAATCCTAAAACATAAAAAAAAGAATATGTAAAACATAAAAACGAATATGTATAGTACAATTTAGGTTCCTTGGACAATCGAAACACAACCCTTTTCTCCTTGCCTTATGTAAACGGTGTCTTATCAATACATTTTGCATCTTCTCAAAGGACTGCTGTGCTGGACAATCCTTTCCTTCGACTAAAAATAAAGAACAATAATAAAAGTTTGTCGCTATTATAAATACGCTTGAAACTTTCCATTTTTTTTTTTCAATTGACCGCCATCCACGGTTCGTGCATTGATCCGAGCATCCGACAGCCAACGCAGCTGTGCTGGGGAAAGGGAAAGAGACATTTATATAGAGTAAAAAGAATGGTAGCAGAATAGTGTAATGGATGGTGCCTTATTGTGAATGTCAGAGGCATTAGGATGTATAACCTTTACCATGAGAGAGGGAGAGAGAGAGAGAAGCCGTAACCGAACAAGACAAGATGTTGTATGGGGGGGGGGGGGGGGGAAATAAATGGAAACTGAACATTAGAAATTCAAGGTAAAAGACAAGTGGAGGAGAAATGGCGGAGTGGATTGGAGAGGAATAGAAATAAAATGGCTGTGATTAAAAGGATGAGAATCTATGAAGGGTGATAAATAATTTTAACAATGTGCTTTTCCCGTCCTCCGCCCCTCATCTGCTCCGGGCTGGCAGTGCGCTTTCACCTGGATAGTATATTTCTCACTCTCTATGTTAAAATGGTGAAGATATCAACCTCCCGCTGCGTCGGTCAGAGACATTCGCACAGATTCGTCTGCCGGCTGATTACTGCTCCGCAGCTCCCCAGGTGCAGTCTCATTGACTGTCCTAATGACAAGCAGAATACTGAAGGGTTTCTAAGCCTTGATTCCTCTATGGGTTTTTCTGCCACTTGTCTCCTCCAGTCCCTCATCTCTCTCCTCTTTTTTTTCCCATTCATTTCCATAGTTTTTCAGAAAAACATTAGATATTTCTATAAAGTTCTAAGTGGGCTAGCAGCAGGACGCTGCATACATTGGGCATCTTGAGACACAATGCTACTTTGATTTTTAGCATTATTAAAGTGACTTGTTTATGCGGTGGCAGCTACAGAACCCCTTGGATAACCCAACCATCAATCAATTTTCAGCTTTGTGATACCGAGCATTGATTGGGCCAGTGTTCAATAATGAGAGTGTGGTGGCCCAGTACAGTGAGTTATACCCCTGTACCCTTGCTGCTCTGTCAGGCAGTCTCCCTGCAGTGTCCCCTGGGCCCCCGACACCTGTCCCTTTATGTATATATATTTTCTTCCTTGTGTTATACTGTAAAATGTATACAAGAATTGCATGTAAGAATTGCTTTAAGAAATGTTAACATGTGATCACCAGTTGTCATGTGAGTGTAACCCAGTGAGGTATCAGTGACCATGTGACCTAAGGGGGACCTATGGGACCCCACCAGAGTTTTCTCTATATAAGCCCTGGGAGGAGTCTCATCTCCCTTTTTGAGCTCAACTCTGAGCCTTTGCTGAGGTCCAGTGCAGTCAAGTCCTAAAGTGTAGAAAGTGCAGCTCACAATTAATGCCCCGAGGTGTACTATGGTTTTACACCTATATCTTAGGTGTTAAATAGAAAATAGTAACACAATTGTAACCATATACCTCAAGGGGAATACCAGGGTTACTGGTAAATGATATAATGTAGATATTAATATATTAGACCGTGCTTCAATTATTAGATTTGATTAAAATTGGCATATGTATTAAATTTGCACCCCACAATTATAAAGATATTATAAATAAAATGACAAATAAAAATGAAAAGGACATATAAAAAATATAATGGACAGTCATTTCTTTAAATCCAGCATATGTATAAGGATATAGAGTTCTGTAGAGATTATCTCAATATACAGTTCGTATGCAGGGATTTCCCCTATAGAGGATATCAATAAATATCTGCTGGTATCACCTGCAAAGTCGGACGCCCAGTATGGAGTGATATTGCTCATGATTTAGTCAGGCACGCTGCATGAAAAGCGCTGGCAGGCGCAGCTGCGCTTGGTCCGTATGCTCCAGATCCTGTATAAACCGCAGATAGTTGGAATAGATGGAATTGTGCAAGGCGTGAGGAGCGTGGGCAGGCACTGGTGTTCCGGCTGGGTCCCATAATAGATATGATGCAGATGGTAGAGGGCGCTGGCAGGCGCTGACACTCCGGCTGGGTCCCGTTGCTGCAGCACTTGGAAGGATTGAGAAACCCAGGAGAATCCTCGTGGCTGGGCGTCTGACGTCAACGATAGTTTGCAGGTTTCCGGAAAGTTTTGGATATAGTCCCAAAATGTTGATAACTGGACTATTTAGACTGATATTTGCTGGGTAAATAAGGATGATGCAGTGTCCAAAAATAATATTCCTAGACGCTTTCAGGGTACTTAAGGATATACAATGACCCTTTCTTCAGTAGGTATAAGGTCATCATCAGTCTAAATAGTCCAGTTATTGACATTTTGGGACTATATCCAAAACTTTCCGGAAACCTGCAAACTATCGTTGACGTCAGACGCCCAGCCACGAGGATTCTCCTGGGTTTCTCAATCCTTCCAAATGCTTCAGCTACGGGACCCAGCCAGAGTGTCAGCGCCTGCCAGCGCCCTCTACCATCTGCATCATATCTATTAAAGGACCCAGCCGGAACACCAGTGCCTTCCCGCACTCCTCACGCCTTGCACAACTTCATCTATTCCAACTATCTGCGGTTTATACAGGGTCCGGTGCATACGGACCAACAGCAGCTGCGCCTGCCAGCGCTATTCATGCAGCGTGCCTGACTAAATCATGAGCAATATCACTCCATACTGGGCGTCCAACATTGCAGGTGATACCGTCAGATATTTATTGATATCATCTATCATCATCTATAGGGGAAATCCCCGCATACAAACTGTATATTGAGATCATCTCTACAGAACTCTATATCCTTATACATATGCTGGATTTAAAGAAATTACTGTCCATGATATTTTTTTATATGTCCTTTTCCTTTTTATTTGTCATTTTATTTTTAATATCTTTATAATTGTGCATTTATTCCTGCCACAAGAGCCCTGTGTCAGGGGGTGCAAATTTTATACATATGCCAATTTTAATAAAATCGAATAATTGAAGCACGGTCTAATATATTAATATCTAAGTGATATCATGTACCAGTAACCCTGGTATTCCCCTTGAGGTATATGGTTAAAATTGTGTTACTAAGTCCTAGAGTGTGTCTGGAGTCCATAGAAGGCCTCAAGTCTGTCCTGCAGCCACAAGCCTTCAAGTCTACAAGTAAGCTACATTTACAGGTTAGTCAGTCTCAAGTCAAGTCAGTCACAGTCATCTATTGTCAAGTCAGAGTGGCCGGCACTAAAATTGTCCAAATCCACTGCAAGTCCCAGCAAGTCCTTAAGGTCTCTGAAGTCACTGGTCTCTGTGGACCTGGCTGAACTGTATAGACTGTTCCATCTGTCACTCAGTAAAGCTACTGTTGTCCTTAACTTGGCATTGGAATCATTATTGGCCCTGTGCCTAGCCCATAATCCAGTGGTATACCTTCAGGTGGTATTGAGGATAAACCTCACCCTGGCGTCACAAACACAACTCATCTGCCAATATGCACTGAGGCCAATCTATGCAAGAGCTTCAGCTGGAACTAGCTCTTCCACAATATTATCAGCTGCCCAGATGACTTTATGTGTAATACTAAAGAGTGTTCAGATTTTATGGGCTAGTTGTGCATTTATTTATTTACTTATTTATTTTTACAAAAATAGAGCCACCCTTCTTCACAGGCTGTTTCTGGTATTGCAGTTTAGCAACATTCACTTGAATGAGGATTGAGCATCAATGGAAAAGAAAAAATGCTCCGCATAGCATAAACATAGCAGCTTTCAACTGTATTCATATCCTCAGGACGCAGATACAGTTGTGTAGTGAGGGTGTGATGAGGGCAGATATAATTACCCTAGGGGCAGATGGCATTAACCCCTTGTGTTCGTGATGCCAGGGTGTGGTTTTACCTCTACACCACCCGAAGGTATACCGCTGGATCCTGGGCTAGGCATGGGGCAAATAATGACTCCGACGCCAGGTTATGGAACAACAGCAGCTTTATGGAGTCAAACAGGTGTAACAGTCTACACAGCTTGGCTAGGCCCAAGGGGGTTGACCATTGACTTCAGAGACCACAGGGCTTACTGGGACTTATAGTTGACTTGAACAATTTGATGCAGGGCCAAGCTGACCTGAGACAAATAGACTTCGACTGACTTGACTGAGACTAACTATGACGGACTTCACCCCGGCTGCGTGGTAGACTTTAGGCCTCCAGACACCAGATGCTCTCTACAGACTTGACCTCACTGCAACTCAGCACTAAAGAAACTGAACTAGCTCCTCCCAGGGTTTATATGGGGGAGACTCGGGAGGGGTCCCATAGGTCACCCTGTAAGTTACATGGTCACTGGTACCTTCCCTGATTACAATCACATGGCAACAGTACTTAAAGGTATAGAACAAATTATGTACATTGCATTGGATAACATATACATTGTTTAAAGGGGTATTCCAGGAAAAACAATATATATATATATATATATATATATATATATATATATATATATCAACTGGCTGCAGAAAGTTAAACAGATTTGTAAATTACTTCTATTAAAAAAATCTTAATCCTTCTAATGATTATCAGCTGCTGAAGTTGAGTTGTTCTTTTCTGTCTGGCAACAGTGCTCTCTGCTGACATCTCTGCTTGTCTTGGGAACTGCACAGAGTAGAAGAGGTTTGCTATGGGGATTTGCTTCTACTCTGGACAGTTCCCGAGACAGGTGTCATCAGAGAGCACTTAGACAGAAAAGAACAACTCAACTTCAGCAGTTCATAAGTACTGAAAGGATTAAAAAAAAAATTATAGAAGTAATTTACAAATCTGTTTAACTTTCTAGAGCCAGTTGATATATAAAAAAAAGTTTTTTCCTAGATAACCCCTTTAACTATTCAGGGCACATAGGTGAAGGGGAGGCCCAGGGGTCACAGAATGGAGTCTGCCAGACAGGGCGGCTATGGTACAGGGGTGCAACTTCTGTACTGGGCCACCAGAGTTGAAAATCATGGCAAAAAAGGGAGCAAAAAACTCAACACAGGCAATGCAGCAACATCATCCTGCCTTCTGTGCGGAGCCAATGCAGGCCTGAGCTTCTCTATTCAGTATGGGAACAGGGTTAGCTGCGGAGCTCAGGAGTGCTCATTAGAGATGAGCGAACTTACAGTAAATTCGATTCATCACGAACTTCTCGGCTCGGCAGTTGATGACTTTTCCTGCATAAATTAGTTCAGCTTTCAGGTGCTCCCGTGGGCTGGAAAAGGTGGATACAGTCCTAGGAGACTTTTTCCTAGGACTGTATCCACCTTTTCCAGCCCACTAGAGCACCGGAAAGCTGAAATAATTTATGCAGGAAAAGTCAGCAACCGCAGAGCCGAGAAGTTCGTGACGAATCAAATTTACTGTAAGTTCGCTCATCTCTAGTGCTCATGTAAAATACATTTTTTTTAGGGTGGAGGAAAATTTAATGTGTGGAGACACTAAAAGGAGACTTAAGTGTTTGGGGACACTTTCACTAAGTAGCAGTGTTTCCCAACCAGGGTGCCTCCAGCTGTTGCAAAACTACAACTCCCAGCATGCCCGGACAGCCTTTGGCTGTCCGGGCATGCTGGGAGTTGTAGTTTTGCAACAGCTGGAGGCACCCTGGTTGGGAAACACTGCTATGTAGGGACAGAAAGGAGGCATTATTAAAGAATGGAAGGCACTAAACGAGCAATACTAATGTGTGCGGGGCAATCGGGCCAATGTGTAAGGGGCAATTTGAGGAGGGCACTTTAGAGACAATTTTCGGGGGGGGGGGGGGGTGATGGCATTCAGGGGGCACTGTGCTGAAGTCACTATTACTTTGTGTGAACACAAAGGGGACACTGTTAGGGTGGGTTCACACTACGTTTTGTCCCATACGGGAGCGCATACGGCAGGAGGGAGCTAAAACCTCGCGCTCCCGTATGTGACCGTATGCGCTCCCGTATGCCATTCACTTCAATGAGCCGACCGGAGTGAAACGTTCGGTCCGGTCGGCTCATTTTTGCGCCGTATGCGCTTTTACAACCGGACCTAAAACCGTGGTTGACCACGGTTTTAGGTCCGGTTGTAAAAGCGCATACGGCGCAAAAATGAGCCGACCGGACCGAACGTTTCACTCCGGTCGGCTCATTGAAGTGAATGGCATACGGGAGCGCATACGGTAACATACGGGAGCGCGAGGTTTTAGCTCCCTCCTGCCGTATGCGCTCCCGTATGGGACAAAACGTAGTGTGGACCCAGCCTTACTGTGTGGAGACTATGAAAAGACAATATTGTTCATGGGACATTATGATCATTTGGAACGCTCTCTGGCACCATTTTGGGGGAGAAATTATAGTTTTGAGGGTCCCAGGATGCACTATTACTTTGCAAGGGGTACTAAGGAGGTACTTTTATATAGGGCACTATTACTCTGTTGGCGATGCTGTTACTGTGTGAGGACTCAACAGTAGTGTTGCTCGCGAATATTCGCGAATATAGCACTATATATTCGTAATTAAGAATATTCTTTTTTTTTCTTCACAGAAAACATCATAGTGACCCCCCCCTCTCTGCTTCCAGCTTGTGTGGTGTAAAGAAGGCTCTAATACTACTGTGTGAGACTGGTGATCGAATTTTCGCATATACGAAAATTTTCGCATGTGCTAATTTTCGCATTTGCGAATTTTCGCTTGTGTAAACTTTTGAATATGCTAATTTTCGCATATACTAAATTTCGCATACGCGGTTTTTCGTATATGCGAAAATAAAACGCTCATATTACGAATATGCAAATTTAGCGAATATATGACGAATATTCGTCCATATATTCGCAAAATATCGTGAATTCGAATATGGCCTATGCCGCTCAACACTACTCAACAGGAGACACTGTCGCTATTACTGTGATTATGTGACTTCATAATATTGCTGTGTGGGACACAAATAGGGCATTATTGTGTGGGGCACTGTTACTTTTTAAAACTATAATGGGGGATAACTATAGATATTACGGCTCTAGGGACAGCAACACTCACAGTACTGGTGATTAGTGTTGAGTGGCATAGGCCATATTCGAATTTGCGATATTTCGCGAATATATGGACAAATATTCGTCATATATTCACTAAATTCGCATATTCGTAATATGCGCGTTTTATTTTCGCATATGTATAAAAACACACGTATGCGAAAATTAGCACAAACTAAATTTCGCAAATGCGAACATTAGCACAAATTAAATTTCGCAAATGCGAAAATTAGCATAGGTTAAATTTCGCAAATGCGAAAATTAACATATGAAAAAAGAAAATGCATAAGCGAAAATTGGCAAATGCGAAAAAATAGCATATGCACATTTTTGTATATGCGAAAATTTGTACACCAGTCTCACACAGTAGTATTAGAACCTTCTTTACACCACACAAGCTGGAAGCAGAGAGGGAGGATCACTGTGATGTGTACTGTGAAGAAAAAAATAAATAAAAAATATTCGTAATTACAAATATATAGTGCTTTATTCGCTAATATTCGCGAATTCGTGAATATGCGATATTCGCGAATAAAATTTGCATTGCGAATATTCGCGAGCAACACTACTGGTGATAGCACTGGGTAGACGCTAACAAAGAGTCAATAGAATAGAAAGTTTCTGAAGAGGATGGGGAATAGGTTGGAAGGTGCTGGAAAGAGAGTGGACAATGATGTTTGGAATTGTGTAAGTTATCATTTTATTGTCTTTGGCTACTTATTTAACCCCTTAAGGACCACAGGTTTTTCCATTTTTGCACTTTCATTTTTTCCTCCTCACCTTTTAAAAATTTTTTGCGCCACCAATTCTACTTTGCAGTGAGATAAGTCATTTTACCCAAAAATCTACGGCGAAACGGAAAAAAAAATCATTGTGCGACAAAATTGAAGAAAAAATGCCATTTTGTAACTTTTGGGGGCTTCCATTTCTACGCAGTACATTTTTCGGTAAAAATGACACCTTCTCTTTATTCTGTAGGTCCATACGGTTAAAATGATCCCCTACTTATATAGGTTTGATTTTGTTGTACTTCTGGAAAAAATCATAACTACATGCAGGAAAATGTATACGTTTAAAATTGTCATTTTCTGACCCCTATAACTTTTTTATTTTTTCACATATGGGGCAGTATGAGGGCTCAATTTTTGTGACGTGATCTGAAGTGTTTATCAGTATCATTTTTGTATTGATCGGACTTTTTTATTTACTTTTTCATTATATAAAAAGTGACCAAAAATATGCTATTTGGGATTTTGGAATTTTTTTGCGCGTACGCCATTGACCGTGCGGTTTAAATAATGATATATTTTTATAGTTCGGACATTTACGCACGCGGCGATACCACATATGTTTATTTTTATTATGTTTATATATTATTTATATGGAATTTGGGAAAAGGGGGGTGATTTATAGTGTTGCGAATTCGCGAATTTCGCGAATATAGCACTATATATTCGTAATTACGAATATTCGTTTTTGTTTTTTTTCACAGTACACATCACAGTGATCATCCCTCTCTGCTTCCAGCTTGTGTGGTGTAAAGAAGGCTGTACTACTACTGTGTGAGACTGGCGTGCGAAAATTTGTATATGCGAAAATTCGCATATTCGAATTTCCGCGTATGCTAATTTTGCACATGCTAATATTCACATATGTTAATTTTCGCATATGCGAATGTGCGCATATGCGAAAATAAAACGGGAATATAACGAATATGCGCGAATATATGACGAATATTCGCCCATATATTCGCGAATATTCGCGAATATTCGCGAATTCGAATATGGCCTATGCCGCTCAACACTAGTGATTTAAACTTTTAATAAGGAAGGGGTTAATGTGTGTGTGTTAAACTTTTTTTTTACCTTTTTTTCTTTTACACTTTTAGTCCCCTTAGGGGACTTTTAGGAGAAATCGTTTGATTCCTCATACAGATGAATGGGATTACATACAATCCCATTCATCTGTGTGCTCTGCGCTCGATTGATAAAGCCTGGTCCTGCCAGGCTGTGTCATTCAGAGAGCTGGAGCCGACACAGGAGGAGAGGTAAGCCCTCAGGCTACATCAGTAGTGGATCGGTCCCCCGCGATCGCGCTGCGGGGGAGCGATCCAGACCACTGGACCACCAGGGACTGGATACAGGCACCTTTAGACGCCTTCAGACTTTCAGCTTTGACAGCGGCGATCTAAAGGGTTAATAGCCGGCCGCGGTGATCGCCCCATGTCGACTATTAACGCCGGCCCCTAGCTACAAGAATCAGCTGGGGGCCGGCCGGTATGACGCGGGCTCGAGTCGGGAGCCCGCGTCATACCTCGGTAACGGCCATTGGACGTGTATACACGTCCATGGTCGTTAAGGGGTTAAAGGGGTACTCCGGTGCAATTTTTAATTTTTTAATTTTTTTTTATCAACTGGTGCCAGAAAGTTAAACAGATCTGTAAATTACTTCTATTAAAAAAAATCTGAATCCTTCCAGTATTTATTAGCGGCTGTATACTACGGAGGAAATTCTTTTCTTTTGGAATTTCTTTTCCGTCATGACCACAGTGCTCTCTGCTGACACCTTTGTCCATGTCAGGAACTGTCCAGGGCAACATATGTTTTCTATTGAATTTTCTCCTGCTCTGGACAGTTCCTGACATGGAAAGAGGTGTCAGCAGAGAGCACTGTGGTTGTAAAAGAAATCCAAAAAGAAAATAATTTCCTCTGTAGTATACAGCTGCTAATAAGTACTGGAAGGATTAAGATTTTTTTGATAAAAGTAATTTACAAAGGTAAATAAGGGTCTTATCCGAAACGCGTCCACGCTGTCTCTCCTGCTGTTGTGTTTTATACTGGCTGTACTGCTTGCTTTGCAGATTTTATCTGGTTCTAATTAAAGGGGTACTACCGTGGAAAACTTTTTTTTTTAAATCAACTGGTGCCAGAAAGTTAAACAGATTTGTAAATTACTTCTAATAAAGAAATCTTAATCCTTCCCGGACTTTTTAGGGGCTGTATACTACAGAGGAAATGCTTATCTTTTTAGATTTCTCTGATGCCATGACCACAGTGCTCTCTACTGACCTCTGCTGTCCATTTTAAGAAATGTCTAGAACAGGAGAAAATCCTCAAAGCAAACATATGTTGCTCCGGATAGTACCTAAAATAGACAGCAGAAGTCAGCAGAGAGCACTGTGGTCATGACATCAGAGAAATCTAAAAAGAAAAGCATTTCCTCTGCAGTATATAGCCCCTAAAACGTACTGGAAGGATTAAGATTTTTAAATAGAAGTAATTTACAAATCTGTTTAACTTTCTGGCACCAGTTGATTTAAAAAAAAAAAAGTACCGGAGTACCTCTTTAAGGGCACCTCAACCAACTCAAGCCAGTAGACATTCATCATTGTAATGGAAAAAAACTGCATGCAAAGCAATTTTTTCCTACCAAATATGCCAGAATCTGTGATGAAAGTTCCAAACAGAGCCTCTGGCACAGATGTGAACAGTGCCTTACAGGTTCCCACTGATCAAAATGATTAAAGGGGTACTCCGGTAGAAAACTTTTTTTTTTTTTTTTTTAATCAACTGGTGCCAGAAAAATAAACTGATTTGTAAATGACTTCTATTTAAAAATCCTAATCCTTTCAGTACTTATCAGCTGCTGCATGCTTCACAGGAAGTTCTTTTCTTTTTTAATTTATTTCCTGTCTGACCACAGTGCTCTCTGCTGACACCTCTGTCCATGTCAGGAACTGTCCAGAGCAAGAGAAAATCTCCATAGCAAACCTCTCCTGCTCTGGACAGTTCCTGAAATGGACAAAGGTGTCAGCAGAGAGCACTGTGGTCAGACAGAAAAAAAATCAAAAATAAAAGAACTTCCTGTGGAGCATACAGCAGCTGATAAGTACTGGAAGGATTAAGATTTTTTAAATAGAAGTAATTTACAAATCTGTTTACATTTCTGGCACCAATTGATTTAAAAAAAATATTTTCCACTGAAGTACCCCTGTAAATAATAAGATATTGTCCTTTTTACAGTATTTATATAACAAAATGAAACATGGCTCTGTCAATATTAAAGGGTACCTCTCATCAAATAAACTTTTGATATATTTTAGATTAATGAATATTGAATAACTTTCCAATAGCATGTTAATGAAAAATATGCTTCTTTCTATTGTATTTTTCCCGATCAGTCCTGTCAGCAAGCATTTCTGACTCATGCTGGAGTCCTAAAAACTCAGAGCTGCCAGCCTGCTTTGTTCACAGCCAAACAGGCTGTGAACAAAGCAGGCTGGCAGCTCTGAGTGTTCTCCTTTGTGAACAAAGCAGACTGGCAGCTGGTAGTGTTTAGGACTCCAGCATGAGTCTGAAATGCTTGCTGCCAGGACTGGTAGGGAGACCCCTAGTGGTCATTTCTTCAAAGTGGAAAATTAAATAGAAAGAAGCATATTTTTTAATAACATGCAATGGTAAAGTTATTCTGCATACATTAATCTATAATATATCAAAAGTTTTTTTGATGAGAGGTACCCTTTAACAATCTTCTATTACTTATAAATACTGTATGGGAACAATTCTGTACCTGTAATGCAGTGTTTCCCAACCAGGGTGCCTGTGGCCGTTGCAAAACTACAACTCCCAGCATGACCGGACAGCCTTTGGCTGTCCGGGCATGCTGGGAGTTGTAGTTTTGCAACAGCTGGAGGCACCCTGGTATAATGTATAAGGCTCCATTTGACATAAAATTTATGAAAGACATGGACAGGCCCAGAGGCTGCATAATGCCAACATTATTTAGTGCCACTGGTAAGAAACTGATGAATTATGTGTACATTTGACTAACGGAGATTTATTCCACACGGGCATATATATTAGCATAGAGATATAACCAGAGATGAAAAGGTATGAAGGTGCAACGGCGGCAAAATGTCAAAAGAAGGCTTGATACATTATCAAAAGTGCCTGGCAACCTATATAATACTGGAGGAACACTATATTTCAGAGCAATGTTAAATACAAAGAGTATGCATTGTTACATGTATTAAATAAACAGATGTAGAAGGTCACAGTAATTTATATTGAAACATATTGTTATATAGTGTTCAGGGCTGATACAATAAACTATTATAAAAACCAAAGCCTTATTTTTATCATTTCAATAAGCATAATACCGTCATACCATCATATAGTGCAAAGACAATGCTAAAACCGGTACAATAAAACCGGCAAATGACGTGTAAATTTCCATTGCCTTTTTTTTTTTTTTTAAAGGGGTACTCCGGCGCTAAGACATCTTATCCCCTATCCAAAGGATAGGGGATAAGATGCCTGATCGCGAGGATCCCGCCGCTGGGGACTCCCGTGATCTTCCACGCCGCACCCCGTTAGAAACAGTCCCCGGAGCATGTTCGCTCAAGGTCTCATTACTGGCGATCATGGGGACAGAGCATGGTGATGTCATGCTCCGCCCCCTCAATGCAAGGCTATGGGAGGGGGCGGCGTGACAGCTGCTCACGCCCCTCCAATAGACTTGCATTGAGGGGGCGGAGTGTGATGGCGGAACCGTGACGTCACTATGCTCAGTCCTCATGGTCGAGATGGACTCAGCCTGAGGACCTCCAGCAGTTCCGGAAGCCGCTAAAGGTAGATGCTGCATGGTAGATGACGTCACGGCTCCGTCCCGTGTGACGTCATGCTCCACCACCTCAATGCAAGTCTATTGGAGGGGCGTGACAGCTGTCACGCCGCCCCCTCCCATAGGCTTGCATTGAGGGGGCGGAGCATGACATCACATGGGGCGGAGCCGTGACGTCACTATGCGCCGTCCTCGTGGTTGAGATGGACTCAGCCTGAGGAACACCAGCAGTTCCATAAGCCGCTAAAGGTAGATGCTGCATGGTAGATGGCGGGGGTCCCCAGCGGCGGGACCTCCGCGACCTGACATCTTATCCCCTATCCTTTGGATAGGGGATAAGATTTCTAGGGGCGGAGTACCCCTTTAAAGCAGTACTCCGCCCCTAGACATCTTATCCTCTATCCAAAGGACAGGGGATAAGAGTTCTGATTGTGGGCCCGCCGATTGGACCACGGAGATCTCTGCACAGCACACGGCATTCAATTAGACCGGCGGGTTGCGGTCGGTGGGGTCGTGATGTCACTGCCATGCCCCCTCGTGATGTCACGCCCCCTCAATGAAAATCTATTGGAGGGGGCTTTGCGGCTGCCACACCCCCTCCCATAGACTTGCATTGAGGCACCAAGAGGGGCGTGGCCGTGACTTCACATCCCTGCTGCCCCCTCCTAAGCATTCGGAATCGCTTTAAGCGGCACTTGCCCCTTAATATATCCACCGCTGCCAGTGCACCGCAGAAAAAAATCTATGGCAACGCTGAGCTGGCCTAAGATTTCTGCCACAATTTATGCCAGTTCACTGCCAAAGGTCATGCCCCTTTCACGACACAGTCCGCCCAAAATTTTGCCCAAAAATTATAATTTTTTTGTTATGGTCAATAATATGCAGTATCCAAAAAGTACTTCCTTGGGCTAGATTGTCTCATTACTAACAATAACAAAAATAATAATGATTGATAATATTAATAGGAAGGAGATGAAGAAGAAAAATAATTCTTTGTATAGCGCAGAAATATTCCACAACGCTTCGTGCGATCATCACTCAAATTGGTCCCTGTCTCCGTTGGGGCTCAAAATCAATATTCACCTATCAGTATGTTTTTGAGTGTGGGAGGAAGCTGAAGTATCCGGAGGAAACCCATGTGAACACGAGGAGAACATACAAACTCCTTGCAGATGTCGTCCTTTGGTGAGAACCAAAGCCACCCTCAATGGGAATGCCAGATGAAACAAGCTGTATGCATTGCACCCGGCATCCTTTTTAGCACTCCATAGGTTAAAATCTGGCATGGTTTTACATCTAGAGGATCAACATGTTCAATTCACCAGAGAAGTCCTGTTTTACAAAGGTGATCGGCCATAGACATAATTGTTCATTTACCATGGAGGAGGATGATCATAGATCCACAGAAGAATGAATTTCCTTAGTGTGAACATACCCAAATACAGTACAATTGTTCTCCTTCACACATATATGTAGGTGGCACATATCTGATTATACCAACTTTGACAGGTATAAAAAAATAAAAATAAAAGCAAAAGAAAAAAATACTAAAAATTGGAGAGCGGACCAGATCGAATTTACATGCCGAAACATACAGTGATTTACGTTTTCCACTTACTTCACTGAGAGGGGTTTATTTCGTCCAGAAACACCCCCCCCCCCCCCCCCCCAAGGAAAACTACACAACACTCTTAGTAAATCAGGGCCAATGTCTTACTGACTCCTGTGCTAGATATATTGCTATTTTACACGCGGATTACAGGTCATGCCCCTTTTCCGTACTCTACTGAACTGTTTTAGTTGTATGCTTACTTGTAAATTAATAAAAATAAAAAAAATATATAAAAAAATAAAAAGATACGCCCATCTAGGCCATTTGTCCTGTCTTGAATGTTTTCATTATGTTTAATGCCCATAAATTGCTGGACAGATGAACCAATGCTGATTCCGAATATGTTATTTGTATTCCATGTACTCAGGAGCAATAACCTCCCATAAATAGTTTGCATACTGAGGACTATTAAGCTGAGCAAAATATAAGGGAGACTACTAATATGTGCCTCAGTGCATGCACTCTTTGCAGACTAGCCAAGGGGCAGTAAGGGTCTATTCACAAGGCAGAATTTCCTCATACGGAATTCCGCCTCAAATGAAAGCCCAATAGACTTCAATGGGATTCTGCACTCCCATTCACAATACATTTTCGAGCAGCTCTCCCAAAAGATCGACCCAGAAATGCATTGCCGTCTATGGGGACGATCTATGGCAGTAATTCTGCCCAGAGATTCTGCAGTGTGAACCCAGCCTAAGGCTGGGTTCACACTACAGAATCTCTTGGCAGAATTTCTGCCGGAGATCAAGCCGGCGGCACTAAGACTGTGCAGACTGCATTGCCTTCCCCATAGACAGAAATGCATTTCTGGGTCGATCTTTTGGGAGATCTACTCAGAAATGCATTTACATCTATGGAGACAACATTGCAGTCCGCACGGTCCTAGGGCCGCCTACTTGATCTCCGGCAGAAATTCTGCCCAAAGATTCCACAGTGTGGACCCAGCCTAAGTGTTGAGATAATAATGACATATTGTGAGTCAGGGTCCCTTCACCTATCTAGCCATAACACCCATAGAGACAGATTCCCTTCCATAAAACATGTGTTTTCCATAAGCCCCTAAACTCCCCATATTGGCAAGGGGTATAGTATCCTTTAATGCTGCTGTTATTGCGGAGATTTAGAGGTCTGCATTCGATAATTCCATAATTTCTGATTTATTTAGGTTAAAAAAAAAAAAAAAAGCTTCCCCTAATGAACCTTGATGTTATCATAGCCCGTCACAATAAGACTTTATGGCCTTTATATGATGCACAAAAATGACAGAAAATGCCAAATAATGACCAATCCTATTTTCCATTGGCTGCCTCTTCACACTTCTCTACCTCAGGTAAATGGAGCTGCTTATACTGCATCATCGCGCTCTTGATCCATCACTTTTCTCGCACAAGGTCTATTTTAAGCCTCCTGAACTCTTTGCTCTACCTCTGTTAACAATTACACTTACAATCTTGCTTCATTTGAAGACTAAAACATATGCTCCCTATATCTATTTATTCTGTGTTCTCTCCTCACTTATGTCAAGTTCCTCACCCGGCGCTCTTTAATATTTCCTGATTGAAGTCCGCTTTAGGAGTCTTGATTGTGAAATTATTGCAGCACAAAGCTTCATAAACCACTTTATTACACACATGAACAACCTTCCCGCTGGACCGTTGAAAGGTGTTATAGAATAGAAATACCCAATGCATCTTTTAAAGAGTTCCATTGGAGAAATTATGTTTTCTAGACCCCCATTGCCATACCCTCAAAATGAATGGAATTTTAACAAATAAATGTTCAAAGCTGGCGACTGACTTTGGTAAATTCACCATATTTTGCTTACTAGTTAGTATCTTTTTTTTAGTTCTTATTCAAATTGTTTGAAGTACAAAAGAACAAAAAAAAATAAAAACACAAAAAACATTTAAATATGGGAATCAATAAAAACTGTCTAGTACACGATTGTTCTTATGTTAATAAAGGAAGGCGTAAAAATCATCTAAAGAGCATAATAAACGGTACACGTCATATATGCCATTTCCCTAACGTCCTACCAGCAACACAGATGGAGTTATGGACTGGTAGGACAGCAGAATTTTTAATGAGCCCAAGTAATTATAATATAATAAAAAAATTTAGTTCCCCCCACTAAAAGGGGAGATCACCCCCTGCCCACTGTGTTTTTTTCTAGCCTCCTAGACAGTGAGTGAACCTTGTACCAAGTTTCTTTAAAGAGTACCTGTCACCAAACTAAACGTTTAACATATTGTTCTTTATGCAATTATAACACACTTTGCTATTTACTTGCTATTAAAATTCTCACCCTTCATATGATTTTAATGTGATTGGAAAAACAGCCACTAGGTGGCTCTGTTCTGTTCCCTGCCACAAGTCAAATAGTTAGTTTGGTCTCCTCCCAGCCTGGCAGGAGACCAAACTAAGGAAGTGGGTGCGGGGCATAGTGAGGCACAGCTCTCATAGGCTTCAGTGATGTCACACCTGCTGGGGAACGCCCACTTTCTCCTGCCAGAGGTTCACACAATGTGAGCAAGAGGAAAGGTATGATACACAGCTTTTTAAACCTTGGGAATAATTTTTAAAGGCAGGAGGGGTGTTAGGAGTAGTTAGAGAATATAATCTGAGTTAGTTTAGAAAATATGGTTTGATGACAAGTACTCTTTAAGGTTAGGTCCTCTTGAGGTTTTTCCCAACCTTCGTGCCCCCTCTGAGGAACATAGCCTACGTTATCTGGATGTCTCAAGATGTCTCCCAATCTATATGGATAGATCTATAGAGTTAAATGTCATAATCCTATTTGCAGGTATTCACAAAGTTCGCAAGGAACCTAAACTCACCATCAGTCGATGGATTAAGGATGCTATCAGATTGTCATTTGCTTTTCAGTCTTTAGGCCCTCGGTGATTTTTGAAACTACTTTCCACTAGGGCTGTGGTAACCTCTTGTGCTGAGAGGAGCTTACAGCCTCCTAGAGCACTGAATCTACTTTAACCACCTACTTTAGGTTATATTCCAGAATATCAGAATTCTCTACCTTTGGGCAGAATAACTGAACTCTGCCAGGTAGGAGAACCCTTCCATAGGGTCATCTTCTTGTTAACTCCCCATCTTCGCTGCTGGTAAGACATAAGGGAATTGTTAATTTCTAATGATAATTTTTCCCCCTTTGTCCTAACAGCAGCACAAAAATATTAGTGATGAGGGGCAGGGGCCATATTCTATTTCACAATATTTTGCGAATATATGGACGAATATTCATCCTATGTTTGCGAAATTCACATATTCTCTATGTTCGTTCTCTCTTTTTTTTCCATGCGAAAATTTTTCATGAAATTTGCATAGTGCGCATGCACTAAAAGAACGGAGGGATCAGTGTCCAGTCTGGAAGTGCTGATATTCGCATAAATATTTGCATAAATTTGCATAAAAAACAAACGAGTATTCATCATTCCGAATATGTATCACTATATTATAAATATAAGTGAAATTGCGCATTGCCGATATTTGCGGCAAAAATTTGCCTTAATATTCGCACTCAACATAAAAAAAATATTCCACTCTAGTTACTGTGTTGCTTGTTATAACACAGTGGGCTATGGGTGATCTCCCTCTTTATTGGGGGAACTAAATTGATGTATGATATTTTAATTACTTGGGCTCATTAAAAATTCCACCATCTTACCTGTCCACAGGGATGGTTAATCCCATGTGTGCTGCTGTTGGGACTAAGGGAAAAGAAATGAATGTTGAAAATTACAGATTCTTTGTAAAAGTATTCTACAAGTGCAATCCATATTAAACAACCCAAAGTATATGCACTTACAGTAGTCACGATGCATCTGTGGAGGTTAAAGTGAAATTATGCAGCTGAAATATATGTGTGTAGATAACCATAATGTTTGTGGAACTCTGTTTGTTGGACTGACCTTTTACTTACTCGTATTC
The DNA here is from genome assembly GCF_029499605.1 of Hyla sarda. NCBI lineage: Eukaryota > Metazoa > Chordata > Amphibia > Anura > Hylidae > Hyla > Hyla sarda. The sequence continues at coordinate 199,085,765 of NC_079195.1, forward strand.
CCACAGCTGAAATGTGTTTTTTATTTTCCAAATGTCATCATTAGTTTGGAAAGTCAGTGAAGATATGTTATTAAAATGACAATTTCTAAAACCAAAGTTGGATGACCCTAGAACCAGGCAAATCCAGAAAAAGAAGCCAAAAAGATTTCTGGATTTCCCACTAGTTTTATTCTTTCCCATGACTTTAGTATGCATCTCAGTACTCTGCAGGATCGAGGACTTTGGTGCAGGGTGGTCCACCTGGAATTTAGTTTTTATGGAATAAATAAAAAAGGAACCAAGTAACACTTATCATGATGAACCATGGGCATGCCAGAAAGGGACCATTATAAGACTAAATCAGTTTTTAAGTGGCAAAGCCTATATTTGGAACAATGCATTGGGGTCCTGCATGGTACAATTGAAGCATACAGCTCAAGTAGGTGTTAGAATAGCTTCATGGCTAATACACTTTCTATAGCTGTGGGACGCCAGCTATTCCAACTAAATGCACCATATGCAGACATGCTTGGTTGGGCAGTTCTCAATGGGAACAGGAGTGTAAGGCCCTACCACATACCTCTGTTAACCATTACCACATACCTCTGTAAGCCACTACCACATACCTCTGTTAACCACTACCACATACCTCTGTTAACCACTACCACATACCTCTGTAAGCCACTACCACATACCTCTGTTAACCACTACCACATACCTCTGTAATCCACTACCACATACCTCTGTAAGCCACTACCACATACCTCTGTAAGCCACTACCACATACCTCTGTAAGCCACTACCACATACCTCTGTAAGCCACTACCACATACCTCTGTTATCTACTACCACATACCTCTGTTATCCACTACCACATACCTCTGTTATCCACTACCATATACCTCTATAAGCCACTACCATATACCTCTGTAATCCATTACCATATACCTCTGTTATTCCCTACCACATACCTCTGTAAGCCACTACCACATACCTCTGTAACCCACTACCACATACCTCTATAATCCACTACCACATACCTCTGTAAGCCACTACCACATACCTCTGTAAGCCACTATCACATACCTCTGTAAGCCACTACCACATACCTCTGTAATCCACTACCACATACCTCTGTAATCCACTACCATATACCTCTATAAACCACTACCACATACCTCTGTAATCCACCACCACATACCTCTGTAATCCACTACCACATACCTCTGTTATCCACTACCACATACCTCTGTAATCCCCTACCATATACCTCTATAAAACACTACCACATACCTCTGTAACCCACTACCACATACCTCTATAATCCCCTACCACATACCTCTGTAAGCCACTACCACATACCTCTGTAAACCACTACCACATACCTCTGTAATCCACTACCATATACCTCTATAAACCACTACCACATACCTCTGTAATCCAACACCACATACCTCTGTAATCCACTACCACATACCTCTGTTATCCACTAACACATACCTCTGTAATCCCCTACCATATACCTCTATAAAACACTACCACATACCTCTGTAATCCACTACCGCATACCTCTGTAAGCCACTACCACATACCTCTGTAAGCCACTACCACATACCTCTGTAATCCACTACAATATACCTCTGTAAGCCACTACCTCATACCTGTGTAAACCACTATCATATACCTCTTTAAGCCACTACCATACACCTCTGTAAACCACTACCACATACCTTTGTAAGCCACTACCATATACCTCTGAATGCCACAACCACATACCTCTGTAATCCACTACCACATACCTGTAATCCACTACCACATACCTCTGTTATCCACTACCACATACCTCTGTGTTACGCCAAGCGCTCCGGGTCCCTGCTCCTCCCCGGAGCGCTCACGGCGTCTCTCTCCCTGCAGCGCCCCGGTCTGACCCGCTGACCGGGAGCGCTGCACTGACATTGCCGGCGGGGATGCGATTCGCACAGCGGGACGCGCCCGCTCGCGAATCGCATCCCAAGTCACTTACCCATCCCGGTCCCCGGCTGTCATGTGCTGGCGCGCGCGGCTCCGCTCTCTAGGGCGCGCGCGCGCCAGCTCTCTGAGACTTAAAGGGCCAGTGCACCAATGATTGGTGCCTGGCCCAATTAGCTTAATTAGCTTCCACCTGCTCCATGGCTATATCTACTCACTGCCCCTGCACTCCCTTGCCGGATCTTGTTGCCTTGTGCCAGTGAAAGCATTTAGTGTTGTCCAAAGCCTGAGTTACCTGAACTCCTGCTATCCATCTTGACTACGAACCTTGCCGCCTGCCCCGACCTTCTGCTACGTCTGACCTTGCCTCTGCCTAGTCCTTCTGTCCCACGCCTTCTCAGCAGTCAGCGAGGTTGAGCCGTTGCTAGTGGATACGACCTGGTTGCTACTGCCGCAGCAAGACCATCCCGCTTTGCGGCGGGCTCTGGTGAACACCAGTAGCCTCTTAGAACCGGTCCACCAGCACGGTCCACGTCAATCCCTCGCTGACACAGTGGATCCACAACCTGTAAACCGAATCGTGACACTCTGTAATCCACTACCATATTCCTCTGTAATCCACTACCATATACCTCTGTAATCCACTACCATATACCTCTGTAATTCACTACCACATACCTCTGTAAGCCACTACCATATACCTCTGCAAGCCACTACCACATACCTCTGTAATCCACTACCACATACCTCTGCAAGCCACTACCATATACCTCTGTTATCCACTACAATATACCTCTGTTATCCACTACCACATACCTCTGTAATCCACCACCACATACCTCTGTTATCCACCACTACATACCTCTGTTATCCACTACTACATACCCCTGTAATTCCCTACCACATACCTCTGTTATCCACTACCACATACCTCTGTAATCCACCACCACATACCTCTGTTATTCACTACTACATACCTCTGTAAGCCACTACCATATACCTCTGTTATCCACTACCATATATCTCTGTAATCCACTACCATATACCTCTATAAGCCATTACCACATACCTCTGTTATCCACTACTAGTGTTGAGCGGCATAGGCCATATTCGAATTCGCGAATATTCGTGAATAAATGGACGAATATTCGTCATATATTCACGAATATTCGTGTTTTATTTTCGCATATGCAAATATTCGCGTTTGCGAAAATTAACATATGCGAAAATTTGCATATAAGAAAACCTGTGCAAGCAACAATTCGCATATGCGAAAATTCGCGCACCAGTCTCACACAGTAGTTTTAGAGCCTTCTTTACACCACACAGGCTGGAAGCAGAGAGGGATGATCACTGTTATGTGTACTGTGAAAAAAAAGAAAAAAAAAAGAATATTCGTAATTACGAATATATAGTGCCATATTCGCGAATTCGCGAATATGCGATATTCGCGAATAAAATTCGTATTGCGAATATTCGCGAGCAACACTATCCACTACCACATACCTCTGTTATCCACTACCACATACCTCTGTTATCCACTACCATATACCTCTATAAGCCACTAGTGTTGAGCGGCATAGGCCATATTCGAATTCGCGAATATATTGACAAATATTCGTCATATATTCGCTAAATTTGCATATTCGTAATAATCGCGTTTTATTTTCGCATATACAAAAATGAGCATATTCGAAAATTTGCATATGTAAATTTCCGCATATGCGAAAATGCGCACGCCAGTCTCACACAGTAGCATTGGAGCCTTCTCTACACCACACAAGCTGGAAGCAGAGAGGGATGATCACTGTGATGTGTACTGAAAAAAATAAAAATAAAAAAACGAATATTCGTAATTACGAATATATAGTGCTATATTCGCGAATATGCGATATTCGCGAATAAAATTCATATTGCGAACACTATAAGCCACTACCATATACCTCTGTTATCCACTACCACATACCTCTGTAATCCACTACCATATACCTCTATAAGCCACTACCACATACCTCTGTTATCCACTACCACATACCTCTGTTATCCAATACCATGTACCTCTATAAGCCACTACCACATACCTCTGTAATCCACTACCATATACCTCTATAAGCCACTACCACATACCTCTGTTATCCACTACCACATACCTCTGTTATCCACTACCATATACCTCTGTTATCCAATACCATGTACCTCTATAAGCCACTACCACATACCTCTGTTATCCACTACCACATACCTCTGTTATCCACTACCATATACCTCTGTTATCCATTACCATATACCTCTGTTATCCACTACCATATACATCTATAAGCCATTACCACATACCTCTATTATCCACTACCACATACCTCTGTTATCCACTACCATATACCTCTGTAATCCACTAACATATACCTCTATAAACCACTACCACATACCTCTGTAATCCACCACCACATACCTCTGTAATCCCCTACCTTATACCTCTATAAGACACTACCACATACCTCTGTAATCCACTACCACATACCTCTGTAAGCCACTACCACATACCTCTGTAAGACACTACCACATACCTCTGTAATCCACTACCATATACCTCTGCAAGCCACTACCACATACCTGTGTAAACCACTATCATATACCTCTTTAAGCCACTACCATACACCTCTGTAAACCACTACCAAATACCTTTGTAAGCCACTACCATATACCTCTGAATGCCACAACCACATACCTCTGTAATCCACTACCACATACCTCTGTAATCCACTACCACATACCTCTGTAATCCACTACCATATACCTCTGTAATCCACTACCACATACCTCTGTAATCCACTACCACATACCTCTGTAATCCACTACTATATTCCTCTGTAATCCACTACCATATACCTCTGTAATCCACTACCACATACCTCTGTAATCCACTACCACATACCTCTGTAATCCACTACCACATACCTCTGTTATCCACTTCCACATACCTCTGTTATCCACTACCATATACCTCTGTAAGCCACTATCATATACCTCTGTAAATCACTACCATATATCTCTGTAATCCACTACCATATACCTCTGTTATCCACTACCATATACCTCAGTAATCCACTACCACATACCTCTGTAATTCACTACCACATACCTCTGTAAACCACTACCATATACCTCTGTAATCCACTACCACATACCTCTGCAAGCCACTACCATATACCTCTGTTATCCACTACAATATACCTCTGTTATCCACTACCACATACCTCTGTAAGCCACTACCATATTCCTCTGTAATCCACTACCATATACCTCTGTAATCCACTACCATATACCTCTGTAATCCACTACCACATACCTCTGTAATCCACTACCATATACCTCTGTTATCCACTAACACATACCTCTGTAATCCACTACCACATACCTCTGTAAGCCACTACCACATACCTCTGTAATCCGCTACCACATACCTCTGTAAGCCACTACCATATTCCTCTGTAATCCACTACCACATACCTCTGTAATCCACTACCACATACCTCTGTAATCCACTACCATATACCTCTGTAATCCACTACCATATACCTCTGTTATCCACTACAATATACCTCTGTTATCCACTACCACATACCTCTGTAATCCACTACCACATACCTCTGTAATCCACTACCATATTCCTCTGTAATCCACTACCATATTCCTCTGTAATCCACTACCACATACCTCTGTAATCCACTACCATATACCTCTGTAATCCCCTACCACATACCTCTGTTCTCCACTACCATATACCTCTGTAATCTACTACCATATACCTCTGTAATCTACTACTACATACCCCTGTAACCCACTACCATATACCTCTGTAAACCACTACCACATACCTCTGTAATCCACTACCACATACCTGTTATCCACTTCCACATACCTCTGTAAGCCACTACCATATACCTCTGTAATCCACTACCACATACCTCTGTTATCCACTATCACATACACCTGTAATCCACTACCACATACCTCTGTTATCCACTACCACATACACCTGTAATCCACTACCACATATCTCTGTTGTTCACTACTACATAACCCTGCATGCCACTACCATATAGCTCTATCCAATGTATAGCAAATAATTATTAAGGTGTCTTGAATGTGATGAACTTCTAATACTTGCTCTTTAAGACATGTTCAGATTAAATAAGCATCAATAATATTTTATTAGTGAAATACCCAAACCAATCTAAACCCCCTATAACAGTCAGCATGTAGGTAGTGCACACTGCTATAATACAAAAGAGAATGGCGGTATAGAATGATCTGAGGAGAGTGAATTGCAGTAATGAGATACTGCTCCACCTTAAATTCTCACTGCAGATTGTCCATGTTCATAATTCTATAGACAGGTGATTTATTCAGGAATTAGCTCTCAATCAATAATGATACCTGGCTTACTAAAGAAATAATGCACAGCCCTGGCTTCCTATTATAATAATTAATGGAACCTCCCTCTAATAGAAATAGCAGGCCACGTTTCCTGTTAGCAAAAGATCTGCTTGTCATTCTCTATAATCAAAACAAAGGTTTTAAGAACTTTAAAGGAAACATCCAAACATCCTTTTGTTTTATAAAGGTTTGGTATGAGGATTTCTTTATATTAAGTTGGCAACAGAGAGCACTATGGTCAGACTGGAAAGAACTACACAATTTCCTTTGGAGCATACAGATAAGTACAGCTGATAAGTACTGGAATGATTAAGATTTTTAAACAGAAGAAATTAAAAAATCTGCATAACTTTCTGGCATCAATTGATTTGGAAACATATATATATATATATTTTTTTGTTAAGTACCCCTTTAAGAGCTTTTTGTGTGCAGATTTATTATTGAGTTTAAAGAGTACCTGTCATCAAACCATATTTTCTAAACTAACTCAGATTATATTCACTAACTACTTCTAACACCCCTCCTGCCCTTAAAATTTTTTTTCAACCTTTGAAAAGCTCTGTATCAAACCTTTCCCCTTGCTCACATTGTGTGAGCACCCGGCAGTAGAAAATGGGCGTTCCCCAGCATGCGCAATGTCACTGAAACCTGCGAGAGCTGTGCCTCACCATGCCCCACACACACTTCCTGAGTTTGGTCTCCTGACAGGCCAGGAGGAGACCAAACTAACTGTTTGATTTGCCGCAGGGAACAGAACAGAGCCACCTAGTGGCCATTTTTTCAACCATATTAAAGATATGTAAAGGTTGAGAACTTTAACAGCAAGTAAATAGCAAAGTGTCTTATAATTACATAAGGAACAATATATTAAAAGTTTCCTTTGGTGACAGGTGCTCTAGTAGTTAGTGTCCCTGCCATTAAATTAAACTTTTGACATGTTGCAAGGACAGTTTTGATTCGTTGGAGTTTGAATGTTCAGACTCCTACAGATATCTAGGTATATTCGGCTGAAGTGTGCAGTACTGTGCTTCACATATGAGGGGGTGGACCGTGAAACGTTACGGCAGATCCTGACCTGTCACTGAAGGAGATGGACCTCGTTTGTGTGGGATATGGAGTCTGTAGACTTTTTATATGCTGCATCTACTTAAATTTGCAAAGTATTGGCGATATCACGAAAACAGTGAGTTGCTCTATGTTTGTCTGAAATGTTGCTGCCTTTATAAGATGTGTATATCTCTGGCTTACCTGTTAGTACTTGTGAAGTGGAACTGGGTGAAACTCCACACCAGAGCATCGATCCATGTGCACACTACTGAACTGTTCTGAAGTAGATTTGAGCTATAATTGACTCCAAGTTTGGCATACAATATTGGTAATCTGTTCGGCTAAAGGAAGCCATGCCCTTTAATGTTTGCCTGGGTAAGAAAAACTCTAAGTTAAAAGATAAATATCATGAAGAAAAACTTATCCCCTATCTGAAGGAGTTTTAGATTGCGGGAGTCCTCCCATGATCTCCTGTTTGGAGCCCCGGTTCTCCAGCACAGGAGCGCGTCACAACCCCCGCCCAAAGCAGTGGCCACCACGCACACCCCATAAAGCTCTAAGGGAGAGCCAAAGACTGCCGAACGGCTCTCCCATAGAGCATTATGGAGGGGATGTGGTGGCCTCCCCTTCGACTTATCCTTTAAGGATATCATAGCCCTTCTGGTAACATTTCCTATAAAATTGTCTTTCCATTGTTGCTGATATTTGCATCAACCAGCGTTCGGAACCCCTTTAAATCTAATGGTGGGAGACACCTTGGATTTTACTGTTTCCAAGATAACCATTCAACGCCCAAAGCTGCTCTTACATAAAAGCTTTGCTGGAGAAGCTTTGGATGACATACAACTTACTCAGAAACCCCCCTGATGGGTTCTGGAGGGCGATGAGAACACCATAAACATGGGAAGCACCTTTAAAATTCATATCGGAATTTTGACAACATCCGTCTCAAAGGTCAAACATAATGGCCTTGATTTACTAAGAGTGCAATGTAGTTTTCTTTGTGGGATTTTCATAACAGATATTTTTCCACAGTATTTACAAAGATTTTGCACTTTTTCCTACATTTTGCCTTTTTTTACACATGCTCTGATCTGTTGGGTTTTCCAGAGCTCAAATCCACAGCATTTTTTGTGGAAATCTTAATAAATATGTTGAGATTTTCCTAAATTGTCTTGGAAACGCTCACTTTTCTGTGACCATGCTCCCTTTTCCCAATGGCCACACCCCTTTTTGGGGTTTTCTCAGTAAACTGGATTTGTTTTTTTGGGCGCAAATTCTGGCGCAGACAGAAATTCGGGCGCAATGGTAAATGACATTGCAGAAACATATCCAAGACATAGATAAAAGTAGACTGTAACCTATATATGTTCAACTGTAAATGTACAGCTATACTGCTATTTAATGTATTAACTACATTACCACGTGTTTTCCCAAATTGTAATCCCCTAAATCCATGTCACGCCATTCTCTGTATAAGCCTGTCCCCTGTGAGACGGCAAATGAGGATTATGCAAAGAAAGCAATTAAAAGGCTTTCTGATATCAAGATTGGGCCATCCATATTGTCTAATACTGAAAGATTGCACATACCAGGATTTCATTGTATAGTAAGTAACTAATATTAGCAAAACATTTAGCTACAATCCGACAACTAAGGATTTCAAATTGAGCCATCAAGTTATGGAAAAAACAAACAAAAAACAAACAAAAAAAAAACAGCCAGACGCATGTTAGACATTAAACAAGGCTATCATATAAATAAATGCAATTCTTGGAGGAAATATACATGTCTATTCGTCAATAGGAGTAAATGTTTGCTTTGAGGCACTGTTCTATTTTGCAAAGCATTGAGTTCTAAGTGAAAACATTTTAATACCGCGCTGTTATTAGCGGAAAATTGGGAGCATTGTAGTGTAGATCATGTTGCAAATTTTTCTATTGCAGCAATTTTTTAAAATTTATATTTCATTCTTCATCCACTATGACTTGACACAATGAGGAGAGTAAAACTGTAGGATCATAAGACAATAACTTATTATCATGGGATAGGGAGTGTCTAAAAAAGTGTCATGGTGGTATGTAGAGGAAAGTACAATAGTCTTTACTTAGCTATACAATGGGCCAACATTAAAAAAGCGAATACCGTACAATATACTTTTTATTTCCACATTGTAGCTAATGGTCGAATTACCAGACATATCCCTAAAATGAAGAGTATTAAAGTGTTGTGGACTCTACCTAAAATGAATGCGTCTGGCACGTACCTACAAAGTAGAGTATTAACTTTAATACTGAATGAACGAAGCCTTAGTCAAGCATGCCTCATTTATGCCTCCAAACTACAATATTAGCACAATGTAAACATAGCCTTGTACTTGTGTTCTCAATGCATGGCTCCAACATATAGCATTAATTCAGTGAGAACATAGCTTTTGACCAGTGAATTTCAAACTGTGAAGTCTTCCTGCTTAGGTATCCCATAGTTCTTGATATGGCGCAAAATGTCTCCACGATACCTCAAACTAAGTAGAATAGTCCTGCTTTCACAGAACATGACTCTTCTGTCCAAGCAGAATGTGGCTGAATGACACAGCCTGGAGGTGGCAAAAGCATGAGGAGACCATATAGTGGCTGAATGACACAGCGTAGTGGTGGCAGCAGAATAAGGAGGACATACAGTGATAGAGATGAGCAAATTTTTGAAAAATTTGATTCGGCCAATTAGCCGAATTTTGCCCAAAAATGTGTTTTGTCCAGAATTTTTTTGGGGTGAATCACTTTTAAAAATGTCTATTTATGGCCTACAGAGAGCCTCAATAAGGGTGTAGAACATTTTGCCTTGTTGTTTACACGCATAGGCTGTGTGCTGGATTTGTGAAATAATACTGTTATTCAGTATGACATGCAGATCAGAGGAATCGCTATTAGAATCACTGAGGAGACCATATAGTGGCTGAATGATACAGCGTGGAGGTGGTGGCAGCATGAGGAGACCATATAGTGGCTGAACGACACATCGTGGAGGTGGCGGCAGCATGAGGAGACCATATAGTGGCTGAATGACACAGCGTGGAGGTGGTGGCAACATGAGGAGACCATATAGTGGCTGAACAACACAGCCTGGAGTTGGCGGCAGCATATAGTGGCTGAATGACACAGCCTGGAGTTTGCAGCAGCATGAAGAGAACATATAGTGGCTGAATGACACAGCCTGGAGGTGGCGAAAGCATGAGGAGACCTTATAGTGGCTGAATGACACAGCGTATTGGTGGCAGCAGAATAACGAGAACATATAGTGGCTGAATGACACAGCCTGGAGTTGGTGGCAGCATGAAGAGACCATATAGTGGCCTAATGACACAGCCTGGAGTTGGCAGCTGCATTAGGAAAACATATAGGCCCTCATTTACTAAAAGTGGAGTGTAGGTTTCTTTGTGGGTTTTATTTCCCTACAATTTTTTCCCACAGTATTTACTAAGGTTTCCCTAAATTTTCCACTTTCCCTACACTTTGCTTTTTTTACACATGCTCTGATCTGTAGGGTTTTCCTCAGCTGAAATCCACCACATTTTATGTGGGAACTTTAGTAAATATGTTGTTTTTTTGTGAAAATGTCGGGAACACACACCTTTTCGGAGACCACCCCCCCCCCCTTTTCCCGGTGGTCACGCCCCTTTTTCGGGTTTACTTAGCAAAATGGAGAGCTAGTCAGGGTTTTTCAATTCTGGCGCAAATTTTGGAGCAAAATCTGACGCAGACAGAATTTCTTGCGCAATGCGACAGAATCTGGCACACAACCTGACAAAACATGTCGGGTTTAAAATAGTAAATTAGGGCCATAGTGGCTGAATGACACTGCCTGGAGGTGGCAGAAGCATGAGGAGACCATATAGTGGCTGAATAACACAGCTCAGCAGCATGAGGATAACATATGGTGGCAATATGAGACAGCTTGAAGCTGGCATCAGTATGAGGAAAACATATGGTGGCAGACTGAGACAGCCTGGAGCTAGCATCAGCATGAGGAGAACATATGGTGGCAGAATGAGACAGCGTGGAGCTGGCATCAGCATGAGAACATATGGTGCCAGAATGAGACAGCCTGGAGGTGGCATCAGCAGCATTAGGAGTCCTGAAAGTGACCTGGTGACAGAGTGGTGCGATGGGTGGCAATACCAGTACCCGGTGATGAAGGTGAGTGAAAAAGGAGAACTTGGCATCAGATGCATGGCATCAGGGGGTGGCAGGATCGAAATAGTAGCCGAGGTAGGTGGGCAAAAGAAAACGGTCTCTTTTGTAAAGTGTTAGTGTGCATAAGTAAGTATTGAGGATATGTAAAATGTAACTTTTAATAATATGCATAGGATAAAATATATGGGCTGAATTTTTTTTTTAAATAAAAAAAAAATGGAAAGTTGTGCAAAAATCACCATGTGCCAATTAGACCACCAAGTATTGATGTGATGCAAAGAACTCTAAAAGATTAAAGGGAACAACGTATTGTCCATTATAACCGGTGGGGGTAAAAACTTCCCCTGTAAGGCCCTACTCTCGTATTATTAATTCCCTTCTTGCCAAATGTTACTCGCCCTATAAAAAGGCGGCCCTACACAGGAACCTCTCCCTATTTCCACATACAAACACTGCCATTTTCCAGGGTTTTTAGGTGGAAATTGGGATTGGTTCCTGTGTGGAGCCGCCCTTTTTAAGACGAGTAACACTTTCCTCGAAAAGGATAAAGGAAATTATGTATTGTCCATTGTAGCAGGTGGGGGTAAAAACTTCCCCTGTATGGCCCTACTCTCGCCCTATTCATTCCCTTCTTGACATGTGTTACTCACCCTAAAAAGGGCAGCCCCACACAGGAAACTCTCTCTATTTCCACCTAAAAACCCTGGGAAATGGCAGTGTTTGTAGGAGGAAATAGGGAGAGGTTTCTGTGTGGGGCTGTTCTTTTTAGGGCGAGTAACACCTGCAAAGAAGGGAATAAATAATGCGAGAGTAGGGCCTTACAGGGGAACTTTTTACACCCACCGGTTACAATGCACCATATGCTGTACCCTTCCACCTTTTAGAGGTCTTTGCATCACATCAACACTTGGTGGTGTTGGTGGCACATGGTGTTTTTTGCACACCTTTCCTTGATTTCAAAAACAATTTGCACACCTTTGTTTGATTTCAAAAAAATTTGGGGTACATATATTTTATCCTGAAGAATATTATTGAAAGTTAAGATTTATGTAATGCATATCCTCATTACTTACTTGTGGTCTGATGGCGAGGAATGTCTGTAACTGGGGAGCAGCGTCTTAAATATATTTAGCACTATCCATATTTGTGAAGTGTTAGTGTGGCACCATGGTCAATCTACTCTGATGTATCAGGCATTAGTGGGGGGAAATCCTGGCTGATCCATGCCTGATTCATCTTCACAAAGGTCAGTCCCTCCATATTTTTCGTGGGCAGACGAGTTCGCCTTGGGGTGACTATTGACCCCGCCGCACTAAACACCCACTCTGATGGCACACTACTGGCCGGGCAGGACAGCTTTCCGAGGGCAAACTGTCACAGGACCAATGGTCTGACAGCATGGAGGCAGAAGCGGCGTGACATGTCCTAGTTGCTGTTGTGGCTGTGCAGGAACCACATTCACCCAGTGGGCCATAAAGGACATGTATTGTCCCTGACCATAGTTACAGCTCCACACGTTGGTGCAGCAGTGCACTTTGGTACACACCGAGGACCAAGGACTGGCCCACCTTCTGTTCCACAAAATAGTGCAGGGCTGGTACTGCCTTTTTCGCAAAGAAATGATGACTCGGAACTCTCCACCTCGGAGGGACTGCAGCACCAGCTAATTGGACAGGAACACATTCAGCTTCTGTGCCGTTGGATGAGAAGGTGCATACTGTTGTCTCTTGGACATGGCTTTGCCGATGGATTGCTGGCGGAATGACTAACTCAAAGTAGGAGGAGCAGGAGCAGCTGGAGCGACAGAAGATGGGTGTGACACACAGCTCCCTTTGGCTGTGGTGGTGGAGCGTTGGCTGGTTGAAACAGGGAGAGGCATGCCACTGGGTGATGCAGCAAGCTGGATCACCACATCGGAGCCTTGGTTCTCCAAGGCCGCTTTACAGTGAAGCTGCTTCTGCTGACACATCTTGCATGTGGCCAAGTTAACATCCTCCGGATACTTGATGAAAAACTGTCACACTGCCGAATAGCTGATATTCCCACCAACAGTCTGCACTGATTGCCTGCTACTGCCGCTGACTCCGGGAACCCCTGTTCCACTATGAAGCAGGTGGTCTACCCTGGGCACGTTTGGCTCCAGACTTTCCACTTCTGCCACCATGCGGACTGACAACCATGCTACCGCCTTGCTGGCACAGCTGCTGCCTCACGGGCAAACTGCAACCCTCTTCTGATGATGATGATGATGATGATGAAGCCTCTTCTGCACCCAGCTCCCAAGTACGATCGGCTTCATGATAATCAAGTTGTGTCTGCACGTCACTGATGTCCTCCTCAGGTTCCTCTACAGTGTCTGCTTCATGAGCCTGAATGCTCACAACACCACCTCCTATGCCACTCTCCTCATCACTACTTGCCCACCTAGCGGAGGAAGCGGCAGATGTCTCCTCGCATATGCAAATTTTTGCTTATGCTACTTTTTGTATATGCTACTTTTCGCATACGAAATATTACGAAATAGTACGAATATGCGAATATTCGTCCATATATTCGCGAATTCGAATATGGCCTATGCCGCTCAACACTAATGATGTGGACATTGAAGTCTTTACTGTATCACACTATGCATGCCACTTCTCTAGGTACCTCTTTTGGCATGAATGTTCCCTGCTGGTAAAGTCTGGGTGTCACCACTGTTTGGCAGCTGAGGCCCCAGAAGATAAAGCTTGGAAAGCCCTATTCCAGATAAGACCTAGGACAAAGGCTATCAGCTCTCCTGCTGCATATGATATGGTGAGGAAGCCAAGTCTAACAATGGATCATGTGTATCAGGCCCTTCAGGATAGCATCCATGATGAGATTAGAGGAATTTCCTGGTTGAAATGTATGACTGGCACCAGAGGCATAACTATATGGGGTGCAGAGGTGTCAGTTGCACCTGGGCCCTGTGATTGAGGGGGCCCCAGGACCCTATAAAAAGACACCAATAGTATGACTGGCAAATGGTAGACATGGGCCCCATTACTGTTTGTTGTTGACATATACGTAATATGTGTGCCAGGTTTCATGTTAATATCTTTAGCCGTTTGGACGTGATGCTGGAACATACACACATACACACATACATACATATATACATACACACATACATTGAGTTTTATATATATAGATTCAGTCGCATCAGAACCTTCTGCAGAAATGGCAAACATATTTCCTTTACTATAATAGAGATAATTGAATTATTCATTGCCGAGGAATGAACTCTCTAATAGTGCTTGTCAGGCAGATGTTTGGTAGAAGGCCAATGATGTGAAGGTTCGAAACAGTAGAATGCGAATAATAGGTTTGGAGTAGAGTAGAATAGAATTATGGGAATCAATTGAGTGAATCGTAATGAATCGTACTCTAAAAAGTCAATGGAGAATATAATTTATAAATATTTGCTCGACTCTAGTTTGGGGTGACTAGTAATGGATTTCTGGTTCAAGAGGTAAAGAGTTGCAAGGATGAGATGGTAAACAGAGTTAGCTAGAAAGTCATGAATTCTAAGTTTCCACACACATAAGAAAGCTATAGATTGGCCAAGTTGTCCACCCATGATGGTGCTTATTTCTATGGAGAACAAATTAAACAGATGCCCCTAGACATCTTATCCCCTTTCTAAAGGATAGGGGATAAGATGTCTGATCGCAAGGGTCCCGCTGCTGGGGACCACTGCAATCTCCCTGCTGCACCCGGCGTTCATCGGGTGCAGAGCCAGAGGTGCCCCGCTTGTGACGTCACGGCCATGCCCCCTCAATTTAAATCTAATGGAGGGGGCATGACCAGGCTACTAGAGACAACACATTGCCCAGAGATCGGAACATTTAGTTCCGAACGCTATGTGCGATGCAGGGGTTGGTCACGCCCCCTCATGACGTCATGCCACGCCACTCACTGGAAGTCTATGGGAGAAGTGGCAACCACACACCCTCCCATAGACTTGCATTGAGGTGGCGTAGCGTTACGAGGGAGCGTGGCCGACACCCGCACATCACACTCAACTAAATGTTCCAAAGGCTGGCCAGTGGAGTACCTCTTTAATGGTCAAACATTGGCTTGAAAGTATGCTGCCTCCATAAGGTGTCAGCAGAGAACAAGCTCTTTTCCTTCCAGGGTAGAGCTGCTTTGCATATTTTCTTTCACATAGATAACAAGTAGCTGATTTCAGAGGGAACTACAGATGGGACCCCCAGCAATTTTCGGAATGGGACCCCGGCTGTCAGTAAGAAACACATGTACTTCATTCCTTTCTATGGGAGAGCCGGAGATGCCCGAGTGCTGTAAGCAGGTCTCTTTGGCGCTCCCATAGAAATGTAGACTATGGGCCCATGCTCCTCTCTGTGAGTCGGGTCCCATTCCGGAGATAGTGGGCGGTCCCAGTGGTTGGTCCCCCCACGATCAGCTACTTACTCTCTATCCTGTGGGGGATAGGGGATAAGTTAGTTTGGCTGGAGTTTTTCTATAAACATGCATCTTTTCTCTCAAGAAAGATATTACGGGACAGCTGGATTGTCCCGATACACATTAGATGGCGTATAAAACAACTAGATTAACCAACATTTATGTAATGTATGTGGCTGTCCTAACCAGTTAATGCATCTGTTAAAGTCTAATGTATGTAAGCCAGTGCACACTATCTACACACTTTCAATCATGGGTTTAGAATTAAGTGTACCCCATATGTGAATGCTGTTTTCGCCTCCTCATTAAATCCTTTTGGCCAGACCGTCAAGACAGGTCAAGGGGTTATTTCTATTTCATAAACTTTATGATCAGGGGCAACAGCACTGATATAGTTCCTGTCACTGTTGTTTCATGAACGGCAGTTCTCTCAGGCACCCACTGAGCACAGAACAGAAGCCCATCCCTATTCAAGTGACTGGTAGCCCCATTCTCAGGATCAGTGAGGGTCTAAATTCTTGAGATATTCTGTCACTTTAATAGATAGGGATAACTCTCTAACTCTTTCTTCTCTATGGGAGCTGCTGAGTACGGACATCTCTACAGCTACTATAGACAATAAATAGAGTGGCGGCACACATACGTGACCTTCCACTCAATTCTAATGTGAGACTCAGATCCCTGTTCTTAAAGGGGTCTTCTGGCTATATACAACTTATCCCCTATCCAAAGGTTAGGGGATAAGATGTACGATCGCAGGGGTCCCACCGCTGGGGACCCCTGCAATCCCGGTGCGTTCTGTGCCGGGCACTATCTCCAAGACGGGGAAGTCACATCATGGCCACGGCACCTAGTGACGTCACGCCACGCCCTCTCCATAGACATGAATGGAGGGGGTGTGGCCTGACGTCACTAGGAGGCATGGCTGTGATGTCACGTCCCCATCTCACCGAGATAACTGAGGTCCCCAGCAGCGGGTCCGTTGCGATCATACATCTTATCCCCTATACTTTGGATGAATACCCCTTTTAGATCACTAGGGGCCCCAGAAAAGAGTATAAGGGATAACTTTCCAAAAACGGAAACTATAGTCTGGAGTTGACTTATTAGCTTCTACGGAAGCATGCAAGTAAGATTCCTTTTAGTTAATATAAGACATGAAACTCTTTCTATGAACATATTTAGGGAATGATCATTGTGTTTTTTCACCTCCTTTTAGCGTATACCCTGGAAATGCTTCTGACGTATGGTAAAAGGAGGCTGGGATGAATGCCTGATATTGGCATCCGTCACCCAGAATATGTGCCATCTGTTTAATCAGTACCTTGGGACATCATACGTGGGCATCTGTTGAATGAATTTGTCACTCACAGGCTATAATGGCAACTGAATGCTAGTGGCAAATCTGTTTAATGGATGCTATACTCATCACCCATAGACTAATATGGTATCCATTTAACAATGTGATACAAGGTAACAAGAGATATTGAATATATAGAATATTTCCAACTGCGTTACTGCTCTGTCTGCTTCAGTCCAGACTTGAAATCGTGTACATGCGCCGTGATTTTAAATCTTTAGAAACATGGCGCATACACAGGATTTCAGATCAGGGCCTCAGCACCAAAGGTGAGCCCCTATTGTCACTGAAGATGGGCGCCATCTCTCTGACTGTTTAGAAAGATTAGATAAAGGTCTTCTTTGGTGTTTTTGCTACACGGACACGAAAACAAAGATCTTTGAAATGCTAATGGGTGGTGAAAGATTTCTTTAAAAGAGATTTGCCACATGAGTCTTACCCATCTATCCATTTCCTTTCTGGGAGAGAATTATGTTCCAAGACTCTTTAATGGTCAAACATTGACTTGAAGGTTTGCTGCCTCCATAAGATGGCAGCAGAGAGCAAGCTCTTTTCCTTCCAGAGGAGAGCTACTTTTCATATTTTCCCATAAAGCATTGCATGGCTTATTAGCCACTATACACCAGTTTGGCGCTCTACTGAAGGAGATACACTAACCCCCACCCAGTTAACCATTTTACAAATTTGTTTTGTTGAAGGACCCCAATGGGTGAAAAATCGTGGTCTTCTACATCATTTTCTGCTTTAAGTTTTGTAGTATGCTGACATATTATCCAGAAAGAGCCTGAAATAACACTCTTTTGGGCTCCATCTGAAAAGGAATCCCCATGGACACGCATGGAGTGCATTGGGTGCTTCCCCAATGTGCAAATTAATCTCCGGTGATCAATGTAAAGCAAAGACTTATTCTCAGCATTAACATCTAATTTAGGACTCTGGTACTAGGGACATTTTGCTTTTTAAGCCATTTTCTACAATATGAAGCAATTCTGCAGCCAGATTGAACTGGCAGAGGTTGGCAAATGTCCTTACATGTTCTGCTTGGCACCAACTCAAGAGCTTTGCTCTTGTTTGTGCTGTCTGTGCTGGACATTGGAGTATTCCCACAATTACTGCACCGGCGCTAATTGATCGCTGATTAAATTAAATGAGCAGAGGGAGGCATCGATCAGCTGATCAATCAGGGATGTTCTCGCTTGCCAGGGCTTCGTTAACTTCAAACCAAATGCCGCAGGGTTAATGGGGAGGAGGGGCGGCAGCTGCCAGAGTACAGGAAATGAAGACCACACAGCGGAGGGCAGCATCATCGTATGTTAACCTCTATTTTATGGTCGGGTTCTGTGCAGAGGGAATCTACTGTTATGTGACAATAAAACTGCTGAACTCCCAACTACACTATGTAAATCCTCTGTACCATATGCCGAATAAGCTGCAAAAACATATGGTAAAATATTTTAACTAGATACCTTCAACCCTTCATTTTATGTTGAGATAGGAGATAGCCAACCATGGTTCACTCCCAGTATATGAAGGTCAGTTCTTGATCTGTGGTTGACAGGAGGATGGATTTCTATCTTGATTATAATTTAGAGGACGCACGGAACCCTACTGAGCAGCGTATGTTTCATAGCAGGCTACATCGATGGGGAGGGGTGAAGACTAGTCAGATGTCCATCAAGATAATGGGGTGGCAGGCAGTTGTCAGTTTCAAGCTGTCATATATTATTGGCATATGGCTGCACTCAAAAGGATTAGCTACTCAATTTAAACATATCTCCAGGAATATCTTATTAGGTCAAATTCTGAGTAAATAGAACAGAGTCCTTCATAGGTGAAGAGGGCAAACATAGAGTACCTTTCGCTATCTGGAGAACCTCAAATGTCTATATGTTACACAGCCAGCCAACTAGAAAAAAAAGACAAGAGTCCATGAAGTTTTGTGGATAGAACGTTGATCCAGGGATATATTTTGGTTGCCTCTGTCATGGGGCAATTGGCATCAGCCTCATGGGGTTTATTTAGGGGTTTTGGATTAAACTTGAAAGACTCTTGTCTTTGTTCAACCTTATAAACTATGTAACTGTATAATATATAGTTAAACCTACAACCCTACTGTGTTGATCCAGAGGAAGGCAATTGTTCCACAAAAAGATTGCTCCACAAAAGAAGTAAAATTCCTTCCCGACTCCAATATGGCATCAGAATAAACCCCTGGATATATGTTCTATCCACATAAATCTACTATCCATAACCTGTAATATCATATTTATCCAGAAAATCACCCAGGCCCCCCTTAAACTTGTTTAGTGAGTCAGATGTTAGTCACATCATCATGTGGCAGAGAGTTCCATAGTCTCACTGCTCTTACAGTAAAGAATCTCTGTCTGTGATGATAGTGAAACCTTCATTCCTCTAAACGTAGAAGATACTCCCTTGTCATAGTTACCAGCCTAGGTATAAAAATTCCACTAGAAAGATCTGTACTGTCTGTTCATATATTTGTAAATTGTGATCAAATCGCTCCCCTAAGATGATTTTTTAATAGGCGCCGTGTAATGCTTAATTGTACCTGTGGGGGGTGTGTGAGTCGTGTCTAATTTACCGGCAGGCGGCTTCTATAGACGAGAAGATTTTGCCCAAAAATATGCCATAGTCTCAACATGCTGTCATTTTGGAAAACTGCCACTGAGCCTAAAATTGCAGAAAACACCAAAGATGAGTAGAAAATGGCAAAGGAAAAAAAGTGACAGATTGACAAGCGGTTGTCCTCACCTCGGAGTCCATCTAAGAGGTCTGCGCTCCTTCAGATGTTCCATTTTTTTGTGATCGGATCATCCGCTCCACCTTTCTATATAGTTCTTAACTATTCAAAATATCTAATAGCTATAACTGTACTAAGCTCCCTTAGAACACAGGGGTGTATGCCATCTAGAAAACTCTGGGAAACACTGATCTAGATATTAATTCTTTAAAAACAAACATAAACAGGTCATTGGAGGAATTTTTTTATTCTTGCACGCCAGTTTTCGGGCACACAAAGGTTGCATAGTTTGCACAAAAATGTGGAAAAGAGGACGGGGCTTAGCTGGAAGGGCGTGGCCTTCAGAATCCCTGCGGATTTAATATGACTAAATTTACATAAGTTGTGCCACAAACTTTCTAAATATTTTTAAAATCTGGCGCACAGGGGATGAGAAAAATGCGCCATATTTTTGCTCTCAATACATCCGGCTCATCTTTTTACCAGTACTTTCTAACTAGAATTAAAAAAAACATCCATGGGAATCAGGTTTCAAAAACTTTGTCAATAAGCCTGTCTGTCTGCCTAATTTGCAACCTTCTTTTAATAGGAACTGGGATTCAATACGGCCGCGTCTATGGACAATAAATTACACGATTGACTCGTATTCCCTAAAGAACCCTAAATACGTTACTGGCTTTGTCTAATCATCATCCGCCCTTTTGAAGTCCTTTCCAATATTCTAGAAGGTCACTCATCCAGCACAGATCCAAGGCTATCCTTGTACTGTTCTTCATCTGAGGTTCACCGTCATCTTTCCCTTTGGCTTTCAAAATCATGGGATTTTTAGCTTTTCACATCTAAAATTCCTAAAACTTTTGTAGTTTAATGTATTAAACCAGTCCCCTCAACCCTCAAGCTATAAGAAACAAAAAAAAAAAAATGAATAAATAAATTATGTGAAAAATAGATAAAGGCAGCAAAACTGGAGACAGCTAAAGACGTTAAAACAATCCCTAAAATGTTCAACAATTATAGGAATGGTAAAGAAAAAAATGTTAGAACTGATAGGTTGGCCCCGCACAAAGTAATGAGGGAGAAACTGTGGGGGAGGATGAGGAGAAAGGGAATTTTTTGAAATATGATTTGTCTCTATTTTATTCACAGAAAAAATAAATGTCAGATAAAATGCAGAAGGATCAAGTAAACTCTTTATTGAGTGTTGCCGTTGAACCAAAGAACATATGCAGCCCCACCTTACTATATTACGACAGATGATTCACCGGATTGTATACACCCAGGGCCGGCTCTGCCTTTAGGCAAGATAGGCAGCCGCCTAGAGTGTCCTTTTGATGGGGGTGCCGCTCTGTCCACTGCAATAAAGTTAGCCAGCATCAAAAGCCCCCGCCCATCTGAAGCACCTGTCCATCAAGCAAAACCCTGCCACACTACCCCCACCCCACCTGTACTACAATAATCGGCATTTTTCAGCCTGTTGGAGGAGCACAGTGCAGTGCAGACAGGGGAGATCACTTAGGTCAGGCCCATACGACATCCTAACATTGTGCGTGCCTCCATACATCGGAAGGAGTCAATGGGCGAGGTCAAGGGACGGCAAAATTAGCTTTCACCTAAGGTGGCAAAAATCCTTGCATACACCCCTGTGTTCTAAGGGAGCTTAATACAATGATAACTATTAGATATTTTGAAGCATTAAGAACTATATAGGGACGAGGACTGACACATAGAGAATAGGGTGCCAATAGTCAAAAGGGAGCCTGAAATTATAAGCCTGCAAATTTTAAAGGGAGATTATCAGATTTACACTGCCTGAACTATGGGCAGCAATAAACGGGGACACACATTCTCATTGCAACCTGCTATGGATTAAACCACTGTGCCCTCAGCTGTTGCAAAACTACAACTCCCAGTGTGCTGGGATTTGTAGTTTTGGAACAGCTGGAGGCACACTGGTTGGGAAACACTGGCTTAGACACTAACTGTAGTAACCCGTGTCAGGCAGCTGCTGTAAAGGCAAAAAAAAAAATGTTGGGGGGCATCAATAGATTTATCAATGTTTACGTGGGTAAACCATTTATTACTTTTTATTTTATTTATTTTATGTATTTTGGTGTACATGTGCCAAATTTATTAAATGTAAAAAAAGAAAAGAAAATGGCAGCAGCACACTTGGTCAACAAAATGGAGGCTCTTAGCGCACTAAGAGCCTCCATTTTGTTGCCCAAAGGTGATGCTGCCATTTTCTTTTTTTACTTGCCACAGCAGCGTGCACCCGTGTATTGGGTTTAGATGCTGGCTACATTTTTTTTTTTTTTTGTTTTTGGTGTGCAATTTGGGGGGAGTGGCTCCCTCTGTAGCCGTGCATCCCCTCCCCTATTTCACAGGAGGTGGTTTGGATTGTTAGTGGATCCAGCATGTCGCCCAGCCTGAGGTGAGTGAATGTTAGGGTCCCATCCGATATGAGGCCACCTCCACGTGGTGGATGGGGGGACACGTTTTGATCAAAAAGTGCACTAAGAGCCTCCATTTTGTTGACCAAGTGTGCTGCTGCCATTTTCTTTTTTTACATGTTTTGTACTTGCCACAGCAGCGTGCACCTGTGTATTGGGTTTAGGTGCTGGCTACAAATGTATTAAATGGTTACATGTCATGGGATAACTATGTTGCTAGTAGACATTTTGGAAGAACACTTTAAGACCCCACTTTGTATGGTCCATCTGCTGCGACAAATTTGCAACTTTCTTACTTGTTGCGCCAAAATGTGCGAGTTTTGACAAATGCTGTCCACAGACAGTTTTGTAAGCCAGGTCTGAGTTGGTGTAGATTTGCGACAATTTGAGGGCATTGCACATGATAAATTCATGACCACTGCAGAGAAACAACACAGCCTACATGCCTACACAACCTAAACAACCATGAAAAAATCACCTACTTGAAAAGTCATAAAAAAAAGTTGCACAAAAGTAATCACGTCACACTTAGAACACAACTGCGATGATCAAATTTTTAGAAAAATTTGATTTTCCGAAAAAATTTGGTTAGATCTGAATTTATTTGCGGCAAATCACTATTAAAAAACAGCTATTTCCGGGCTACAGAGAGCCTCAATAGGAATGTAGAACACTTTGCCTTGTGGTAACACGCATAGGGTGTGTGCTGGGGTAGTGATATAATACTGTTATTCAGTATGACATGCAGCAGTACACCCCAGTGCAGCAGTACAGAGTCGCTGAGTAGTACACCCAAAAGTGTACTTTCTCTCTCTCCCTTCCCTGTCAGTGCTTTTCTGCATTGATTTTGGTTTGTGGTGAATCGCTGCTGTAAAACAGCTGTTTTTCTGTGCAACACACACACACTGCTCTGTCTTTCAGCAATAAAACGCTCTCTCTGAACTAAAACTCTGAAATGGCAGGCTGCAGCGATGGCTGCCGATTATATCGGGCTGTGACATCACAGGGCTGGCTGACTGCTGTAATTCAGGGTGATCCCGCCTACCCGCCTTCTCAGAGTTCCTTGCCCCATGTCCTCTCATGTGGAGCCGCCATTTTAGATGCCCTGGAGCCTGGACCGCACTAAATGGAGTTTAATGAAGCAATTTGTTTTATCGAAATATTCGGATTTGTTACGGATCAAATCAGATTTGTCAGATTCGATTCGCTCATTCATAGTCTACGCATAATGATCACTAGTCAGACAACACATGGCATTCCCCTCTATATCTATAACAAGAGAACATCCTCCACATCTAGAGGAAAGAAGGTTCCTGCACAAACATAGAAGATGATTCTTTTCTTTACTATGATAAAAGCGAAGTTGTCATGGGGAACTAACTAAAAGAGTTCAAATGTTGCCTGATACCTTCCTGGATGGAGTAATAATAACCCCCTGATGAAGGTTTTTAAGGACTGAAACTCGTGTCGGGGGTGGTGGTATCCCAGGATCCACACTGTAACCTCTTTTACTGTGGTTGGTTTGACTATGTTAGGAGTGTGATCCTTTCTACCTTTTATGTATGAGCTACTGCACTTATCACTTTATGGTTGTTCCTATGACGACCTATACCTACGGCTGGAGTATTTATACTATCTTCAGGGTATGTTCACAATAAGGAATTGATGAATAATTATTTTCAGCCAATTTGTGCTCTCCTTTTAGTTGACGTAAAATTGGGCGGACTTGGAGTGGAATTCTGTGCCTATTTTTAGGGCGCCGTTTAGGAGGTGTAATCAACAAATGCTGATTGGGAAGTTCAGTGTGTAAATTCTGCACCCATTTCATTCAAGACTGATTTAGGGTGCATTCACGCGTACGGTGTCCTGTGCATATTTGATGCTGCGTTCAGTCATTTAGTTTAGACTGAACTCTGCGGCATAAAATCATCAGCTTTAAATCCTATCGGATACTGTACGTGTGAATAGTCCCTTAGTCAGGAAATATAAAGTCCTATTCAATTTGTTCAATGGGGTTTTAAAGGGGTATTCCGGGTTTATACCTCTTATCCCCTATCCAAAGGAGGGATAAGATGTATGATGCAGGGGTCTCGCCGTTGGGGACCCCTGCGATCTCGGTGCAGCCCCGTCATTCTGTGTCCGGCGCTGTCTCCAAGACGGGGACTTCTAGTCACGCCCCCTCCATTCATGTCTATGGGAGGGGGCGTGACATCGTCACGCCCCCCCCCATAGACATGAATGGAGGGGGCGTGTTGGGATGTCACTAGGGGGCGTGGTCATGACGTCAAGTCGGGGGCTGCCCCGAGATTGCGGAGGTCCCCAGCGGCGAGACCCCTGCGATCATACATCTTATCCCCTACCCTTTCGACAAGGGATAAGATGTCTCTTTTATCCCCAAGAGATTTCGCCAGAAGACTAAACATGTTTTGTCAGAAATTCTGCCTCTAAAGTTCCTCAGTGTGAACAGAGCGCAAGAAAGACCATTGGAGTTAGGGAGGAATTGGAGTGAAATTTGTGCGCAGAATTCCTCAGTGTGAACATACCCTTAGTGTTCACATGGCCAAATTTCCGAGCAGAACCCGGTGAAAAAATGTATTTGCCTTGTTTTCAACCGTGCACACAGCGGAATTTTGGTGGCTGAAACATCTGCCGCAGAAACTCCAATTCTGGTCTCTTTTTGCGGAATCTGTCGGAAGTGCATGGAGACGGTGCATATCCAAGGGTTTCTAGCGCCGGCATGTTGTGCTGGCGTCCGCTATCTGCAGAATTTCTGTCTGTAAATGTTGCAGTTACTTCTCGCTATCCCGCCGCATACCTTACATGATTGTACATGTCACACTCCTAGTGGAGAGGTCTGGGCCTGTCACTTCCTCTGTTGCTTATTTCTCCTTTTTTAATACTGGGTTTTACTGTTTGTCATTCCCGATTGAGTAAAGTTTTTTTATTTCGTATATGTATTTTGTAGTTGCTCCATTTCTTCTGTCGGGTCCTAATATTACAAGTCATAGAGACAAGATTCCGGAGAAGGGTCATTGATCCGGGGCTTTATTGTGATTGTCAGACGGATGGAAGTCGTTTTTTCCTTAAGACAAGGAAAATTGCCTTTGGCCTCATGGGAGTTTTTGCTTTCCTTTAGATCAACATTGTCGGATAATAGGCTGAGTAGTCTTTTTTAAGCCTTACAGACCATGCTACTATTTAACCCCTTACATCCTGCATCCTTGACTTGACATCCTGCACAGTTCCAGGATTCTTACAGGCCACAGGCATACAGCTGTCTACGGAGTATAAGAGTGACACACTGTAACAAACCTCCTCCACATGTAATCTCCTTTCTACTGGGGTGACACGCTGTAACAAATCTCCTAATAATTTAATCTCCTTACTACTGGGATGACACACTGTAACAAACCTCCTCCTCATGTAATATCGTTCCTACTTGGGTGAAACACTGTTACAAACCTCCTTCTCATGTAATCTCCTTAATACTGGGGTGACACGCTGTAACAAATCTCCTAATAATTTAATCTCCTTACTACTGGGATGACACACTGTAACAAACCTCCTCCTCATGTAATATCGTTACTACTTGGGTGAAACACTGTAACAAACCTCCTTCTCATGTAATCTCCTTAATACTGGGGTGACACACTGTAACAAACCCCCTCCTCATATAATCTCCTTACTACTGTGGTGACACACTGTAACAAACTTCCTCCTCACTTAATTACCTTACTATAGTAGTGACACACTGTAACAAACCTCCTCCTTATGTAATCACCTTACTACTGTGGTGACACACTGTAACAAACCTCCTCTTTATGTAATCTCCTTACTACTGGGGTGACACACTGTAACAAACCTCCTCCTCATGTAATCTCTTTACTACTGGGGTGACACACTGTAACAAAGCTTCTCATGTAGTTACCTTACTACTGGGGTGACACACTGTAACAAATCTCCTTCCATGTAATTACCTCACTGCTGGGATGACACACTGTAACAAACCTCCTCCTCATGTAATCTCCTTACTACTTGGGTGACACACTGTAACAAACCTCCTCCTCATGTAATCTCCTTACTACTGGGGTGACACACTGTAACAAACCCTCTCCTCATGTAATCTCCTTACTAATGGGGTGACACGCTGTAACAAATCTCCATCCATGTAATCTCTTTACTACTGGGGTGACACACTGTAACAAACCTCCTCCTCATGTAATCTCCTTACTACTTGGGTGACACACTGTAACAAACCTCCTCCTCATGTAATCTCCTTACTACTGGGGTGACACACTGTAACAAACATCCTCATCATCATGTAATCTCCTTACTACTGGGGTGACACACTGTAACAAACCTCCTCCCCATGTAATCTCCATACTACTGGGGTGACACACTGTAACAAACCTTGTCCACAAGTAATCTCCTTGCTACTGGGGTGACACACTGTAACAAATCTCCTTCCATGTAATTACCTTACTGGGCTGACATGTGACCTCTCCTCCAGCTCAGCCCCGCCTCCTCCACAGCATCACACAGGTCCTTCAACCACGATCTTTTCTCTCCTCCACAGCTAAGCTCCGCCCCCACATGTGATGGTGACATCATCACAGGTCGTACACCTCCAGCATTTAGCAGTCCGGGCCAGGGGAGGAGACGGAGAGAGAGTAAGAACAGAGAGGTCGGTCCTGCAGGACTAATGTAACAGGGACGGCGTTCCTCCTGTGGAAAAAACAAAGGAACGTCGTTCCTGCAGGACTCGAGCCCTGGGCTTCCCCTACTCTATAAGGGTACATTTACCTGGACAGATTACCTACGGAATTTCTGCAGCAGATTTTGCTACGATAGACTTCAATGGATGAGCAGAAAATTAGCAATAGAAGCAAACTCGCAGATTTCCTTTGGACTCATTGAAGTCAATGATAGCAAAATCTGCTGCAGATTTTCAGCTAATACACTGCGGAAATGTTGCAAGTAATGCCCATGTGAACGTACCCTAAGGGTATGTGTACAAGTGCTTATTTTCTTTTCGATCTGCAGCAGATTTGCTGTAGCAGATTTTGCTACCTATTGAGGTCAATGGGCATCAAAATCTGCAGTAGTAAATCTGCAGCACAAATAAGCACCTGTAAACCTACCCTTAGGTTACATACACACGAGCGGACCCACAGCGTATTTTATGCTGCAGATCCGCCACTGAAGGACCCCTGCATGGTGGCTTTACATGTGCCTGCTCGGTGCGGCAATACGCTGCTACAAGTGGACACACTGTGATGTGTGAGTCGCAGCACGCATGCGCAGTATTCTCGCATATCGCAGCAGCTCTCGGCCTAGCTCATAGAGCAGGGGGAGCGGCCGCAATGTGTGCGAGTACACTGCACATGCGCGGCAACTCGCACATCGTAGTGTGTCTGCTCGGAGCATCGTATTGCCATTCCGAGCAGGCACATGTAATGCCACCATGCAGCGGTCCTTCGGTGGCAGATCCACAGTGTAAAATACGCTGAGGGTCCGCTCGTGTGAACGTACCCTTAGGGTGTGTTCATTCATGTGTATTTTTGCTGCAGGTCTGCTGCAGATTTGCTTCAGCAGATTTTGCTGCCCATTGACTTCAGTGGGTAGCAAAATCTACCACAGCAAATCTGCAGCAGAAAATACACACGTGTGAACTGACCCTTAGGATGCGTTCACACTTTCATGTTTTCTGCTGCAGATCTGTTGCAGATTTGCTTTAGCAGATTTTGTTGCTTTCATGTTTTCTGCAGCAAATCTGCAGCAAAAATCTGCACGCGTGAACACACCCTAAGGGTACGTTCACATGGGCAGATTTTTTTGCGGGTTTTCTGCTGTGTATTTGAAAGGGGGTGGGCTCTTCTCGGCTGTCTGCAGCAGATTTTCCGCGGAAAATCCGCCGCAAACCCCATTGAAGTCAGTAGTTTCTTTGGTGGATTTTCCACATCGTTAATTCCGCCGTGGAAAATCTGTAGCGGACAGCCGAGAAGAGCCCACCCCCTTTCAAATACACAGCAGAAAACCCGCAAAAAAATCCGCCCGTGTGAATGTACCCTTAGGGTGCGTTCACACGTGCAAATTTATGCTGCAGATCTGCTGCTGCAGAATTTGATGCCCATTGACTTCAATGGGGAGCATAATCTGCTAAAGCAAATCTGCAGCAGATCTGAAGCAGAAAATACGCATGTGTGAACGTACCCTAAGGGTACGTTCCCACACGGCGTATTTTGCTGCGTATTTGCTGTGTATTTGGTGCTGCGTATTTTCCTACCCATTGACTTCAACAGAGAAAATAACATACGCAGCAGCAAATACGCAGCAAATACGCCGTGTGGGAATGTACCCTAAGGGTAAGTTCCGACGAGCGGATCCACAGCGTATTTTACACTGTGGATCCGCCACCAAAGGGCCACTACATGGTGCCTTTAGACGTGCCTCCCTGTGCACATACGCAGTATACTCGCACATCGTGGCTGCTCTCGGCATAGCTCCGGGAGCTGGGGGAGTGGCAGCGATGTGACTCCCAAATCGCAGCAGTGTGTCTACTCGTAGCGGCGTAAGTTTCTACTTATATGTCCTATTCCTTTTGAATACACTTCTGGCTTTGGCTCAAAAACTGTAGTGGCAGTTTTCCAAAAACTGCCAGAAAAGAAACCAAGTGGAAACTTAGCCTCAGGGTCCTTCAGCGGCAGATCTGCAGCATAAAATACGTTCCCACGGGCGGATTACCTGTGGAATTTCTGCAATGTATCTGCAGGAAATCTGCAGCAGGTCAGACAGATTTGCAGATTTTCCTTCGGACCCATTGAAGTCAATGGTTGTAAAATTCTTTGCGGATTTTCTGCAGCAAATACGCTGTGGAAATTCCGCAGGTAAACCGCCTGTGTGAACGTACCCTTAGGGTACGTTCACACGTACAGGATCTGGTGCATATTTTTGCTGCATATTTTCTGCAGCTGATTTTGCTTCCCATTGAAGTTAAATATGCAGCCAATCCTTAAATGAAGAGCGGACTGCTTCAAAGCTGGTCCCCCCTCAGGACTTACCCATACACCCTGGAGTGGGAATGGGTTAAGAAAGTTGACAATGGCGGTCTGGGCATGCTGGGAGTTGTAGTTTAACTATGCAGCAATGTTTCTCAACCAGTGTGCCTCCAGCTGTTGCAAAACTACAACTCCCAGCATGCCCAGACAGCTGACGGCAGCTTCAGGTTCATTGTATTTTAGGGACCCAGTAATGAACCCTTTGCTGAGGATATCCATCCCAACATTTTCCCTACCAAAAAACATTCAGACATTCGCTGTACATCTGCTATTATACAAAACAATAAAGCACATACAAATCTATTTTTGTTTATCGCTTTTGAAGAGAGGACGAATAACCCATATTTCCAAGCGCCGGGACCTTCCCTCCTCTGACTCACATCATATCAAAGGGAAGAAACGTAATGAATGCCAAATCTAGCAGTGAACCACGGTTAACACAAAAATAAATCTGCAAAACTACAACTCCCAGCATGCCCGGACAGCCAAAGGCAAGGAAATGACCTGCATGCGATATATCAATGTTTCCCAACTCAGTGTGCCTTCAGCTGTTGCAAAACTACAACTCCCAGCATGCCCGGACAGCCAAAGGCTGTCCGGGCATGCTGGGAGTTGTAGTTTTGCAATGTGGTTTCGCTATGTGGCAGGGGAATAGGTTTGCCGTGTTCCAGTTAAGAGCATAATATTCATTCCACATTTAAGAGCCGCAGTTAACACAAAAATGTTTCTGCAAAACTACAACTCCCAGCATGCCCGGACAGCCAAAGGCAAGGAAATGACATGGATGCTATATAACAATGTTTCCCAACTCAGCGTGCCTCCAGCTGTTGTAAAACTACAACTCCCAGCATGCCCGGACAGCCAAAGGCAAGGAAATGACATGGATGCTATATAGCAATGTTTCCCAACTCAGCGTGCCTCCAGCTGTTGCAAAACTACAACTCCCAACATGTCCGGACAGCCAAAGGCAAGGAAATGACATGGATGCTATATAGCAATGTTTCCCAACTCAGCGTGCCTTCAGCTGATGCAAAACTACAACTCCCAGCATGCCCAGACAACCAAAGGCTGTCCGGACATGCTGGGTGTTGTAGTTTTGCAATGTGGTTTTGCTATGTAGCAGGGAAATAGGTTTGCCGAGTTCCAGTTCAGAGCATAATATTTATTCCACATTTAAGAGCCGCAGTTAACACACAAATTTATCTGCATAACTACAACTCCCAGCATGCCCGGACAGCCAAAGGCAAGGAAATGACCTGGATGCTACATAGCAATGTTTCCCAACTCAGCGTGCCTTCAGCTGATGCAAAACTACAACTCCCAGCATGCCCGGACAGCCAAAGGCAATGAAATGACCTGGATGCTACATAGCAATGTTTCCCAACTCAGCGTGCCTCCAGCTGTTGCAAAACTACAATGCCCACTTGCCCAGCATGCCCGGACAGCCAAAGGCAAGCAAATGACCTGGATGCTACATAGCAATGTTTCCCAACTCAGCGTGCCTCCAGCTGTTGCAAAACTACAATGCCCACTTGCCCAGCATGCCCGGACAGCCAAAGGCAAGCAAATGACCTGGATGCAATATAGCAATGTTTCCCAACTCAGCGTGCCTCCAGCTGTTGCAAAACTACAACACCCAGCATGGCCTTTGGCTGTCCGGGTATGCTAGGAGTTGTAGTTTTGCTATGTGGTTTTGCTATGGAGCAGAGAACCAGGTCTGCCGAGTTCCAGTTCAGAGCATAATATTTATTCCAAATTTAAGAGCCGCGGTTAAAGCAAAAATAAATCTGCAAAGGCAAGAAAAGGAGCTTGTAACTATATTATTTTATGCTCTTAATCTACTCCGGAATTAATGAACTGTGGACAAAGGGAAAAGGAGAAAGAAAAAAAGAGACGGCCCTGCGGAGGAAAGTTTCCATCAATGCTCCTAAATAAAAGATTTATTAATAGGCCAAATAAAGCCGGGACAAAGAAGTCTATAACTAAAGATTATGGTGGTTGAGGTTTGGTCGGAGGAAGGTGACAAAGAGATCTACTGTAAGTCTCTTATACCTACAGATGCAATAAAAAAAAAATACATAAATACATAAGACAATCATAAGGATAAACTGCGTTCACTATTATCAAGTGGTTACTGTATCCACTGGGGATAGGAAGGTAAAGATACAGAAAGGCAGAACTATCCAGGGAATAAGAGGATCGTGGGGTTAGAAAATGGGATAAATTTACTTAGAATCTTATAGAAAATCATGTATAATAGAGAGTAAGGATATATTACAGGATTATTACAGGGGGATGGGTAGACAGAGATAGATAGATATGAGATAGATAGTAGTGATGAGCGGCATTGGCCATATTCGAATTTGTGATATTTCGCAAATATATAGACAAATATTCGCCCTATATTCACGAATTTCGTGTATTCGTTATATTCGCATATTTGGGATAGGAGGTCGAGATAGGAGTTCAAGATAGGAGGACGGGATAGGAGGACGGGATAGGTGGTCGGCATAGGAGGTCGGGATAGGAGGTCGAGATAGGAGGTTGAAATAGGAGGACGGGAAAAGTGGATGGGATGGGATAGGAGGTCGGGATGAGTGGTCGAGATAAGAGGTCAGGATAGGAGGTCGGGATAGGAGGTCGAGATAGGAGGACGGGATAGGAGGTCGAGATATGAGGATGGAATGTGAGGACAGGATATGAGGACGGAATAGGAGGTTGAGATAGGAGGACGGGATAGAAGGTCGACATAGGAGATCGGGATAGGATGTCAGGAAAGGAGGTCGGGATAGGAGGTCGAGATAGAAGGTCGGGATAGTAAGTCAAGATAGGAGGTCGAGATAGGAGGACGGGATATGAGGACGGGATAGGAGGACTGCATAGGAGGTCGGGATAGGAGATCGGGATAGAAGGTCGGGATAGGAGGTCGGGATAATAAATCAAGATAGGAGGTCGGGATACAAGGACGGGATAGGAGGACTGGATAGGAGGTCGGGATAGGAGATCGGGATAGAAGGTCGGGATAGGAGGTCAGGAAAGGAGGTCGGGATAGTAAGTCAAGATAGGAGGTCGAGATAGGAGGACGGGATAGGAGGGCTGGATAGGAGGTCAGGGTATGAGGACGGGATATGGGGTCGGGATATGACAACAATTTATGAGGACGGGATATGAAGTCAAAAACTTCCTCCTTTGTTGATTTTCCTCCATAACAAGGATTAGGAAGGAAAAAAACGGGCAACGCCGGGCACTCAGCTAGTGTATATATTTATAAAAAAAAATCATATTTAGCATCTCCAAACATGAAAATATTTAGAGTAATGTAGAATAATAATATATAGATTAATATAGAAGGATCAGTAAACTACAGGTGTTATTATCTAAAAATATATTCAGAGTTGGATTTTAATTTATTAAAGGCTATGTGAACTACCGTTGTTTTTATTTGCTACCAAATGCCTATAGAAGGACCGAGTGTGTATAATAATCTATGTGAGAAGGAACTATATATACCTCTTTGATAGGAGATATGGTTCCCTCATTCACTGAACATGAGATACATCTCTATTTACAAATATCACTATTGCTCATATGGTAACAATAAACAAACCTTCCCCAATACATGACTTAAATGGTCATTAGTAAAAAAAAAAAAATCACTATATTATAGATTAGCCTATTTGAATTACTTTTCTAATATAATTCTTAATAAAAATGTTTAACTTTATTTGTTGAATTAACCCCTAAAAGTTTGTCCACCAGGGGTCCTCCTTCTGGTCCTGCCTGC
Organism: Hyla sarda; assembly: GCF_029499605.1. NCBI lineage: Eukaryota > Metazoa > Chordata > Amphibia > Anura > Hylidae > Hyla > Hyla sarda. Next base: position 199,119,248 of record NC_079195.1, read on the forward strand.
AGTCCACCTAACAGATTGGGGGGCATTTATCAAAGCTGTCTATTTCCCGCATTATCATAGACCAAACTACAAAGGGTTGGGCCGGTCTATTGTGCGCTTAATTTATAAAAAGGCGCACGGCCCTTGATAAATTCTGCGCACAGACTTCGGGATCTATGCTTTTAGACTGTATTTAAACCTGCTCCAGTATGGTCTGACATTTCAGCGTACTTTTCGCCGAAAAGTCGCTTTTGATAAATTCAGCACCAATGCATAATGTTCTAAAAATCCTCTAAAGCAAAAGTCGCAAAAAAGTCGCACATATTTAGACTGCGACTTTCTGTGCGACAAATTTAGACAGGAAAAACCAGTCTAAATCCTTTGATAGATATATCCCCCATTGTCTCCTGCAGCAGCCTGGCAAAGCACAGTGAATAAAGTGCGTAGAGCTGAATATTTCAGCTCCCTTTCCCTTTGAGCTGAACTAGACTGTAGAGCTGTGTTTCCCAACCAGGGTGCCTCCATCTGTTGCAAAACTACAACTTCCAGCAAGCCTGGACAGCCAAAGGCTGGGAGTTATAGTTTTGCTGGTTGGGAAACACTGGTTGGCAAACACTGTAGTAGAGTCATGTTGCCTTCAGTGCATAGTGCTAGATATTGGGCTAAATATTGTTCTGGATATTTCTGTTCCCTTTCCTTCAGTGCATAGTGCTGAATATAGTGATAAACATTGTGCTGAATAGTTCAGCTCCCCTTTGCAGCTGCTGGGCAGAGCTGAGCACACAGTAGAGTTCAGTGTCCAGAGCTGAATGGGGTGTGTGCAGCCACAGCCAATCACTGTCCATCTCACACTGAACTGCTTTAGGCTTTGTGTAGCAGAGTGAGGGAAGAAGTTCTCCCCTGTATGGCTTCAGATGATGTTACGTCTGCTGGGGAATATCCCTTCCCAGTCTGTGAATCTGACTGACTGGCAGAAAATACAGAGCAATATCAAGGTAGAAAACTTACAAATAATAAAAAATAAAGGCAGGGGGTGGTTTATCATGATGGAGGCAGTGAACTGGGAGGATTATAAAATGTATCAAGCACATGACAGATACTCTTTTGTGTTCACACTGAGTAATTCAAGAGGAATTTACTCGAGTAATTCCTATTGAATTCTCCGCTCCAAATTAATGCCCATCTCCTCTTCCCATTGACTTTAATGTTTTGTCCGCTGTCCTGTTCACACTGCGGAAATTCTGCTAGGGGAATTCCAATGCTGAATTCCGTTCTGTTTGAAGAATAAGCATGCTCATTCTTCAAGCAGAATCCGCAAGCAGAAATCGATAGAAGTCAATGGTAAAAAAAAATTCCGCCCAAAATTGTTTTTGCGCGGAATTCGCTCGCAATTTGCATGGAATTTGTGCGGAAATGGCTGAAAAACCCTCCACTTCTTTCTCCCCCATTTCCGTGTGCAATTCTGCACGAATTGCGCACAAAAATAAAAAAAATTTCCGCCCGTAAATTTGTCGTCGTGAATTACTCTTGATTTACTACGTGTGAACGCACCCTAAAGGGGTACTCCGGTGGAAAACTTTTTCTTAAATCAACTGGTGCCAAAAAGTTAAACAGATTTGTAAATTACTTCCATTAAAAATATCTTAATCTTTCCAGTACTTTTTAGCTGCTGAATACTACATAGGAAATTATTTTCTTTTTGGAACACAGAGCTCTCTGCTGACATCTCTGTCCATTTTAGGAACTGTCCAGAGCAGCATATGTTTTCTATGGGGATTTTCTCCTACTCTGGACAGTACTTAAAATGGACAGAAATGTCAGCAGAAAGCACTGTGCTCGTGATGTCAGCAGAGAGCTCTGTGTTTCAAAAAGAAAAGAATTTCCTCTGTAGTATTCAGCAGCTAATAAGTACTGGAAGGATTAAGATTTTTTAATAGAAGTAATTTATAAATCTGTTTAACTTTCTGCCACCAGTTGATTAAAAAAAAAAAAAGTTTTCCACCGGAGTACCCCTTTAAGTGCACAGAACGACAGACAAGCTATCTTTATCAAAAGGTGCAGGAAATTAAATTTAAAAAATCATTTTATACAACATCAGATCCTCTACCTCTAAACACTTGAATATGTATGTAATCTTAATATTACGATACATCTCTCGCATTATCTCGTGCAATTAGTCAGAAGAGGTTCCTAGTGGTTCCCTGCTGTTTCCTTAAAAAAAGCCTGACAATGGAGAATGCAGAACGAGTGATACATATACCGTATATCATAGCATGTAACCTTCAAAACTAGTTAAAGATGGAGGTATGTTACATTGTCATGGTAATGAATAGGGGCCTGAAAGATGACCTGATGAATATTCAGATGCGGAATCATTATCTGCACAGCCAAGTCTGGTGACACCGAGCCAGCGATTTGCCATTTAGAAAATATTAAGGATGAAACCAACCTCAGCATCGATGTACTGGAGTAAACAGTTATATCAGCAGCAATATATCAGCAACAATGTATCAGCAACAATATATCAGCAACAATGTATCAGCAACAATGTATCAGCATCAATGTATCAGCAACAATGTATCAGCAACAATGTATCAGCAACAATGTATCAGCAACAATGTATCAGCATCAATGTATCAGCAACAATGTATCAGCAACAATGTATCAGCAAAAAGGTATCAGCAATAATGTATCAGCAAAAAGGTATCAGCAATAATGTATCAACAACAAGGACCCCTTTACATAAATCAATGTATAGGTGACATTACAGCAGTTTTAACGTAAAAGCAAATAAATGATCTGCATGCTATGTAGAGTAGTGTCCCCAACCAGTGTGCCTCCAGCTGTTGCGAAACTACAACTCCCAGCACTGCTATATACTGTGTTCATAGGTTAACCTGTACTCCATAATGAAGAAGGGACATGTAAATAACCCCAAGTTCAAGCAGTGTGCCTCCAGCTGTTGCAAAACTACAACTCCCAACATGCCCGGACAGCCGTTGGCTGTCCGGGCATGTTGGGAGTTGTAGTTTTGCAACAGCTGGAGGCACACTGCTATATACTGTATTCACAGATTAAGATGTACTCCCTAACAGTGAAGGACCCCCTCCCTTTTCGCCATTTCAACCAGTGTGCCACCAGCTGTTGCAAAACTGCAACTCCCAGAATGCCCAGACAGCTTTTGCATTTTTTGCAACAGCTGGAGGCACACTGGTAGGGGAAACACTGCTGTATACTGTGTTCATAGGTTAACCTGTACTCCATAACGAAGAAGGGACTTGTGAATAATCCCAAGTTCAACCAGTGTGCCTCCAGCTGTTGCAAAACTAAAACTCCCAACACTGCTATATACTGTGTTCATAGGTTAACCTGTAGGGATGTTGGGAGTTGTAGTTTTGCAACAGCTGGAGGCACACTGCTGTATACTGTAGTCACAGTTTAAGATGTACTCCCTAACAGTGAAGGACCCCCTTCCTTTTCCCCATTGCCCAGACAGCTTTTGCATTTTTGCGACAGCTGGAGGCACACTGGTAGGGGAAACACTGCTATATACTGTACTGACAGGGTAACCTGTACTCCATTGCTTTATTGTGATTTAACTTCAGAGCAAGCAAATAACCTGTATGCTCGCATTGTTTCTCAACCAGTGTGCCCCCAGCTGTTGCTAAGCTACAAGTTCCAACACTGCTATATACTGTATTTATAGGTTAAACTGTACTCCACAGCAGAGAAGGGACCTGTAAATTACTCCCCCCCCCCTTCCCGCATTTCTGACAGTGTGTCTCCAGCTGTTGCAAAATGACAACTCCCAACATGCTGGTAGTTGTAGTTTTGCAACAGCTGGGGGCACACTGGTTGCGAAACACTGTTATATACTCTATTTAAGGGTTAACCTGTACTTCACTGCTTTATCATGTTTTAACTTTGGAGCAATAAAAGGACCTGCATGCTATACATAGTAGTGTTTTCCAACCAGTGTGCCTTCAGCTGTTGCTAAACTACAGATCCTAACACTGCTATATACTGTATACAGTAGGGAAGGGACCTGTAATTGATCCCCCCCCTTCTCCCATTTTAACCAGTGTGCCTCCAGTTGTTGCAAAACTACACTTCCAGCATGCCCGGACAGCCGTTGGCTGTCTGGGCATGCTGGGAGTTGTAATTTTGCAACAGCTGAAGGCACACTGGTTGGGAATCACTGTTATATACTCTTTTTACAGGTTAACCTGTACTTCATTGCTTTATCATGTTTTAACTCCGGAGCAAGCAAATGACCTGCATACTACATAGCAGTGTTTTTGAACCAGTGTGCCTCCAGCTGTTGCTAAACTATATAGCAGAGAAGGGAGCTGTGATTTCCCCCCTTTCCCCATTTTTAACAAGTGTGCTTCCGGCTGTGGCAAAACTACAACTCCCAGCTTGTCCGAACCCCCGTTGGCTGGGAGCTGTTGTTCTGCAATAGCTGGAGGCACACCAGTTTTGAAACACTGTAATAAACTGCCTATAAGCCTTAGATCAGTGTTTCCCAACCAGTGTGCCTCCGGCTGTGGCAAGACCACAGCTCCCTCCCTGTACTCCATTGCTTTATCGTGCTTTAACTTCAGGGCAAGCAAATGACCTGCATGCTATATAGCAGTGTTTTTGCAACCAGTGTCTCCAGCTGTTGAAAGACTACAACTCCCAGCATGCCCGGACAGCTGCATAAACTGTATAAAAGCCTCAGTTCGGTGTTTATAAACCAGTGTGCCTCCAACTGTTGCTAAACTATCACTCCCAGCATGCCAGCACAACCTTTGGCAACAGCTGGAGGCACACTGGTTGAGAAACACAGCTATATACCCTATTCACAATTTAACCTGTACTCCATAGCGGAGTAGGTAACCCGTCAGCGATCCCCCCCATTCCCCCAAATCATTTTAACCCCTATATAAGACAACTAAGTATATCCACACATAAGTCTAAAACTAAGTCGCAGTGCAAAGCGCAATTCCCCCCTCCCCCCTCTACCTCTCTACCAGAACAGCATTTTGTACCAGATCGGATCAATATTAAACACTCCTCCGACTGCTGCTGCAAGCTATCTCTATATTAAATCGCTCTTTACACCCGTCTCATATATTCTACTGCCTAATAGAAACCTAAATACAGTGTATCCCGCTATGAGAAGAGGTTAACAACCTTGTGCCTATTTACTAAACTTCCACAAACCTTAAAAATCTAAATATTATAAAACAAAAATATATTATATATAAAAATAAAAAAAATTGTAATAAGTAATAATATTTTGATAAGATCTGATTATAAAGTCTCGGCTGCGTGCCTTACATCTTAACTCTTGCATTGCCACACATCTTGCTCGAGTGCAGCGTTTCCCAACCAGGGTGCCTCCAGCTGTAGCAAACTACAACTCCCAGCATGCCCGGACAGCCGAAAGCTTTGATGTACTAGAGTAAACAGTTATATCAGCAACAATATATCAGCAGCAAGGACCCCTTTACATAAATCAATGCTATATACTGTATTCACAGATTAAGATGTACTCCCTAACAGTGAAGGACCCTCTCCCTTTCCCCATTTCAACCAGTGTGCCTCCAGCTGTTGCAAAACTGCAACTCCCAGAATGCCCAGACAGCTTCTGTATTTTTGCAACAGCTGGAGGCACACTATTAGGGGAAACACTGCTATATACTGTGTTCATAGGTTAACCTGTACTCCATAACGAAGAAGGAACATGTGAATAATCCCAATTTCAACCAGTGTGCCTCCAGCTGTTGCAAAACTACAACTCCCAGCATGCCCGGACAGCCGAAAGCATCGATGTACTGGAGTAAACAGTTATATCAGCAACAATATATCAGCAACAATATAACAACAACAAGGACCCCTTTACATAAATCAATGTATAGGTGACATTACAGCAGTTTTAACGTAAAAGCAAATAAATGACCTGTATGCTATACAGAGTAGTGTCCCCAACCAGTGTGCCTCCAGCTGTTGCTAAACTAAAACTCCCAACACTGCTATATGCTGTGTTCATAGGTTAACCTGTACTCCATAACGAAGAAGGGACATGTGAATAATCCCAATTTCAACCAGTGTGCCTCCAGCTGTTGCAAAACTACAAGTCCCAGCATGCCCAGACAGCCATTGGCTGTCCGGGCATGTTGGGAGCTGTAGTTTTGCAACAGCTGGAGGCACACTGCTATATACTGTATTCACAGATTAAGATGTACTCCCTAACAGTGAAGGACCCCCTCCTTTTTCCCCATTTCAACCAGTGTGCCTCCAGCTGTTGCTAAACTAAAACTCCCAACACTGCTATATACTGTGTTCATAGGTTAACCTGTACTCCATAACGA